>NC_050592.1:2315000-2615000 GCF_013368585.1 Megalops cyprinoides
CCTCACTGCCTCTTCACACCGCCTCCTCACACCACCTCCTCACACCGCCTCCACACACCACCTCCTCACTGCCTCTTCACACCGCCTCCTCACACCACCTCCTCATACCGCCTCCACACACCACCTCCTCACTGCCTCTTCACACCGCCTCCTCACACCACCTCCTCATACCGCCTCCACACACCACCTCCTCACTGCCTCTTCACACCGCCTCCTCACACCACCTCCTCACACCGCCTCCACACACCACCTCCTCACTGCCTCTTCACACCGCCTCCTCACACCACCTCCTCATACCGCCTCCACACACCACCTCCTCACTGCCTCTTCACACCGCCTCCTCACACCACCTCCTCATACCGCCTCCACACACCACCTCCTCACTGCCTCTTCACACCGCCTCCTCACACCACCTCCTCACACCGCCTCCACACACCACCTCCTCACTGCCTCCTCACCGCTCCGGTGGCCAGGTGGTTCTGAGCCAGATCGGGGCGGTGGGGGTGGGGTTGCTGTGGGAATGCCAAGCGGTATCGATTTGGGCTGGTTGAGACGAGCAGACAATGATGGGCGCGCTCTGCCACCTGGTCCATTGCAGAAGCGCTCGATAGACCCCGGGGCCCAGGGGGAGTGTGGCGGTTCTGACAGCGAGGGATTCTGGGAAGGGAGAGAAATGTTCCAGTTGGACGCTCGTCCCCTGCCAGCTGCCCCCTCAGTCCAGCGCAGAGACGGTGAGGTCGTCGGCCGCCTGACCACCCCCCCTCGACGGCCGCGGGGTGTCGGACTGATTGACAGCCCAGCCACTCGGAATGCAGACCAGCCCCAGCTGTCGGGGGAAGGGCGGGACTCTGGGACGATATGCCAACAATTCAAAGAACCGCAAACAGACGGTTCCCTCAGTCACCGAGAGAACCCTCACCGCCGCTCCGCCGGAGCCCGCCCCCTATTGGTGTGTGTGTGTGTGTGTCAGCTGCGTGTCACATGGTCGGCTCACACTGGGACGGGCGCTTTGTGTGATAACGGGGCACTTCCTTCTCTTGTTAAAAGTGATTTCCTCTGATCATCTCTGTAATGCATGTCAACTTCCTTTAGGTCTCCTGCCCTGTTAGCTTCTGTTATGGGAAGATCTTGGGTTTGATAGTCATACCTGTGTTGCTCCCGCTGCTTTGATGGGTGTTCTGTGGACTTATTTGCAGCAGATCGGTGCTCTGATTAAACCGCTGAACTGGTTCTCTGATACTGGAGTGCGGTTTCAGATTTCCACATGCGACATTGCATGTGTGCCCTTTGGCTGAACAGTGCTTGGCTGAACAGCTCGTAATTGGGACATATAATTAGGTAATCCATGTATTATAAGCGAAGTGAGAACGGCGTTTCCTGACGAGCTCCACAGTAAATAAGTACTTTATGTAACCCTTTGTCCCGTTATGAGCAGAGCGTAGGCTTTCAGTTCGACAAAAAAGTCACGCACGCGGAATTGAAAAGGTTTTTTCGTGTTGTGACACAACAAAGGACAATGAGCTGGATTCACAGAGATGGATCGCCCTGCACTTATGAGATATCAGGTTGCGTTTCTCCCTCCTCCTCTCTCTCTCTCTCTCTCTCTCTCTCTCTCTCTCTCTCTCTCTCTCTCTCTCTCTCTCTCTTCCTCCTCCTCTCTCTCCAGCATATGGTCTTACTGTGCCCTTTTTTAATGCCAGTGCCAGCTGCAGACATGGGCAACTCCTGTGCAGCAACAGCTGCAAATATATTCTGAGACTATTTTTTGCATCTCTTCGCTTTTATTTTTACCGAATTAGCTCATAAAACAAGACCGTCTTCCTTTAACGGCTCTTCCCTGGGAAAGGGAGCCTTCCCTTGCAGGATAAATCAGAGAGAGCGCTTTGTGGGAAGACTGGGCTTTTGATTTATTCCTGCAATTACCCAGAATGCCAAGCGAATCTGAATTTCAGTCGCGGACCAAATCCACTGGTGTGTCCTTGGGAAATGTAGGGACGTAGGGAACGCAGAGATTGTATCAGTAACGCCCAATTTCAGCTTCCTCTCAGCTTCTTATTTCTAATTATTTCTGCCCTTTGCTGCTAATGCAGGTGGAGCAAGCTTACAGCTACTCTGCCCTCTCGGTTCTGCTGTGGAAGTGTAATGGGGTTTTCCGTGCAACACAGGAAAACTAGGCAATGTGTATGCAAGTCCACATCACCAGAGTTCAATGTGAGTTCCATCTGCATGTGTAGGACACTGTTAATTATGTAACGGATGACATCAGTGTACGTGTGCCTGCCATCCAATCAGCACCCACATTGCTGTGGTGCACTATGGGAGTTGTAGTGTGAAAAATAGCCACTGTATGTGAGCAAGGGTATTGGAGGGCTGCAGCACTCCTGCACGAGTGAGGTGGTTGTCATGGTGAAGTGGGTGTCTGTCTCACTTAAAACTGGCCATTCGAAAAGGGAGAAAAGCATAAGAAAACCACGTGGCTGAAGGGCCGTAGAAATTCCCTCCAGCCGCCCAAAGGGCTTTGCGTGCGTTTGTTATTCCAGTTGCAGCAGTGCTGTGGAATGGAGTGTGTGCAGTGCGCTGTGTTAGCTGCAGGTTTTTACAGGTGAGGTGTTCCATCTGTGGCTTCTCATTCCGCTGTAGGAGAAGTGATTCAGAAAGGCATTTGAAGACTACCTGCAGGCTGTGCCACCTGTCGTATATACACAGCACCTTGAACACGATATGCAAAACACCTAGAATTTTTTTTAACACTTGAGTCTTAATTACCTAAAGGTTATATTCTGGTTTAACCACTGTTGTTCACACTGGGGTGACTCCCATGTGGTACCATATTGGTACTGTGTGTGACTTTGTGTAACTGTACAGCCCTGTGTAACCGCATGCACTGTACACACAATTCTGAAAGGATGGCTAATTTGCATGCTAAGTATCAGCTCTGGTCCTGTATTTTCATAACTTTGAATGCAATGAAAGTGATACAGTTCAAACCTGGCAAAGGTAAATTGTGTTTGACCTGTCTGGAGGACCAACGTGTGCTTATAGAATGTATGGTACAGAAGCCACTGTGTTATTTCTTGGTGAAACTCTGCTGGTGAGCAGCTCCTGTTGTTTCAGAGGGCCGGAGGGCCGAGCTGGATTTGCAGGCCCATCTCTCGCTGAACAGCCCTGCCGGCCAGCAGTACGGCAGCTCTGCGTGAGGCTGCCCTTCTGGGGAACATTTGTCTTCTCAGGAATGCTGGAAATGTTGGTCCGGCTGGAGCTCCTCTCCTCCCCACACGAGCTGGTGTGGGCTGGGGGGTCACCCGTGGAGTTTAGAAAAAAAAACATTTTGCACCACTGCAGAGCACATGGTCTCGGTTTATGACTGCAAATCTGTAACCAACACAAAGGCCTCAGCTCAGTCTTATCGCAATTACGTTACATTACATGTAATTACATTACATAACAATATGACTACATTACGTTGCACGATTGTCATTTAGCAGATGCTGTTATCCAGAGTGACTTACATAGGTTACAACTTTACCCATTTATACAGCTGGAGGCAGTTGTGGGTTAAGTACCGTGCTCAAGGGTACAGCAGCAGTGCCCCCACTGGGGATGTGCTGTGTCCTGAAGATTTTGCAACAGCTTTAAGCAAGTATTACAGTATCATGGCTTTAATGGTCACTGAAAGTACAAATATAGCTGAAATATGTAACACATTTATGATAATGAGTTAAGGAAAAAACACACAATAGTGGCTTGACTTCAGCTGTGACCAGATAAACCTTGATATGTACTCTGCAGTTGTTTGGAGTTTTTTGGGTTGTGTTGTGTGTGTGTGTGTGTGTGTGTGTGTCTGTGTGTGTATACTGAGCCATTTTCCATTTTAGGTGGATAATATTATCAGTCAAGGAGTACTCTTGATTTTCCCTTAATTGTGTCCCCATGGTCCTACCTCAGCGAATCAGATGCTTCGTTTCCTGCCTCGGAGTTCATCTGAAAGAGTGTTTTTTTTTTTCATGATATTCCCAGGAGAGGCTAATTGAATCAAAGACGAACAGTCTCGCTTTAATGAGATCTCGCTTTCAGTCGAATTAGACACATCTGAAACGTGCTATCGCACCGCTATCTAATTGGATCCGAAAGCTTGTTGTGCCCGGCGATTATTCTGGAGGGGTAAAATTGCTCAGAGGCCTCAATTCCTGGTTTAATTCAGTTGTGGGAGATTGGATGAGACTCTAATTCGTCTCTCAGAAATCGGAGGATGGTCGTAAGCGGGTGTTTAATAGCAGGACATTTCAATGTGATTTGAATTGTCACAGTGTAAGCCTCCTTTTAGTGGCAGGGCTAGGGGGCGCATCAGGATAGCGCATGCAGAGAATGTTAGCCAAACGTTAGATGGATGTTTTGCATGGCGGCCTTCCTCTCCAGGCAAGGGAAAGGCAGTTACCGACATCAGTAACAATGAAACTGAAACGAAAGCTCCTCAGTCTCTTCAGCAATCTGTCTCGGCTTTGGAGGGGAACCAATTTTTTTGATAAACGCTTAGCACATCAAACAGAGTGTCTCTTGTTTCTTGAGCATCTCAAACTGAAAACCCCCGCCTTTCCTAACGGGATTTGCGTGGCGCTGGCTGTTGGGCTGGGTGCTGAGGGTGGAGGCCCCACAGAGAGCTTTCACTGGGGGCTGGATATCTGACAGGTGCACTGAAGATGACCCCTTCCTCTGTGCTCGTGTCCCCCCCCCCGGCCCCCCTCTCCCCAATCCCCGATCCCCTTTTCCCTGCGTCGGCTGGAAGTGTGGCTAATCCATTGAGGGGGAATAAAGGGGATTTCTGTCAGGGGATTGTGCCAGGCCTCTCTTTGGGAGGCCCGGCCCTTCAGGGATTACTGCATCTCCACCAAACCCCCCCCCCCCCCCCCCAACCCCCTGCATCCTCCCCGCTGTCCTGGACAAATCATATCGGGGCAGAGAATGTCAGGGGAGGAGGGGGGGGTCATTCCAAGACCCCTCTGTGAAAATGCTGTAATCCAGGACCGGTGGTATAAATGACCTCTGTTTGGACAGGCTTACATGCGAAGTGACTGCCGTAACCACAGCAGCGGTGCAGTATTAAAGATACAAACGTAAATACTGGTTCAGTGTCATTAACACGAGCTGAATGTGAAACCGTCCCTCAGCTCTGAGTGGTGTTGTTTATGTTTGATTTTCACTCTGCCCTTGAATGATTATTATGAGTTATGAGCGCTGTCTTGTTTATGAGCATTTTCAGTGATCATACCGGGTCGGCGGAGCTACATAAAGGTAGGAGGTTTTCTCATTAGATTTCTCTATTACTCTTTGCTTGCTGTTCTAGGCCAGGGCCACCTGCATTAGTGTCCCTCTCCCTGATGAAAAGCCGGATCGAAACGGTCCATCATGCTCCACAGAGATCGACCCCAAGAAGATCATCGGTCATATGGCCTCTCGTTTGCGCAGCGATATGTGCCGAGGCCTGGCATGTCCGTGCGCTCCTTGCGATGACACACGTGTTTAAAGTGTGTCTGAGCGCGCTGCCTCCGCCCGTTCCTGATGGATGTGCGCAAAGTACCACAAGGCCAACCGATCCCGTACTGCAGGGGCGAAGCACAGTAACTCTGACAGAGATGCCTGAACGGGCCGGGCTGAGTGATGGAGTTCTCATACTCACAATATCTGTATGGCTCGGTTATTTGATCTATGAATCTGATGTGGGTTTGGAACTGAGAAACAGCATCTCTCTAGGGAAAAAACAGTAGAAACTCTGACTCTCTTCCCTAGCACCTGATTGCACACAACAGGACAATGGCATCTGCCAGATAAATAGCTATAGATCTGAACACACATCAGACAAACCTATTATTGCTGAAGCATTTCATACAAGCCTCCACACTACTCCACACAGCAGTTACACCAAACCAACCACTGTTGCATTTTGAAGGAAATTTTTTTTTCTTAGTTTCCCCCTGAGTACAGGGATTTATTAATTTTGTTTATTGTTTTCATGAACAAATATGTATTCAAGTGTTCCATTTTAAAATACCACATGAAAACTCTGAGCCTGTGATTCCAGGTGTTGTATTTGTATTGGGTGAATTAATCAAAGTGGATTGACGTTAATTATAGTTCTTACACAATGAGACGAAATGACTGCTGCTACCTTATTTTCCTGAATAAGCTGATTGTGACTCGCATTTGTAAGATGAGGGCAGCTCTCCTCTCTGTAGCTGGGGCTGCAGTGGTATGCAGAGGAAGGGGTCAGGGTGATGGGGGGGCGGGAGGAATTTGGGCTTTCAGAGAGGAGCAGAGGTCATCGGGGAGGTCGAGCTCTCTTTCACACATCCCCTCTCTCTCCCTGGCCCTGGTTTGTCATGCTAATGAAAGAGGATTTTTTTGGGGGGGTAGGGGGGGGGGTTCTTCGGCCATTGGGCGGGTCAGTGAATGGACAGAAGGAGAGCGCTGGAGGGAGGGGTCTTGAAGGGTGTGGGGCCAGAGGGTGTCAGAGTGGGGGGTGGGGAAAGTCAGAGGGGAGCCAGGCTCTAAATGTACACCCAGCAGGCTCCTCAGGCAAAACAGCTCCCTCCCCCCGCACACACGTGCTCACACACACACACACCCCCACACACTCATTCCACCCTTGGTGTGCACAGGGGTAGATTTATTGCCCCCCCGTCTGAACTGCCCCGCAGACCGCTGTGCTAATGTTGTCACTGCCACCCCCTCATTCAGACACTCACAACAACCCAATAAAACTTTGACCTTTGACCTCACCTGTTCAGTGCAACGTGTCACAAAACACACAAACAACAAACTGTTAAAGGGAGGGCTGGCAGCTGGAAATGTATGGCTCTTCCACTGGTGTAATGTTGTGTCAGGCAGTTTGTCACATCTGTTGGACGAAGGTAAACACCAGCACCTCCCTGGTTACAGGAGTGCAGTATGACAGTATGAAAAATGACATTTCATTCAGTGCTCTTTGATCTCTGCACAACAATTACTTAATCAGGGGAGACCTTAATCAGCTTACAAAGAGCTCGTGTAATTTCAACTTTTGCCTTTGAGACTTTATATTTAAGGTTCAGGTAATATAGGCCTGGTACACTGGCAGAGGGATCTATTTTACAAGACCACAGATAGTGGAACCAGAGCCACCCCCACCCCCCGGTCGTTTGATGGGTCACATAAAGGAACGGGCAGTTCTCCCACACTCTCTCTCGCTGCTGCTGTTCAAACCCGCCTGACATCTGAGATACTGCCTGATTAAGCCAAACAAAGAAACTCCCGGCGACAAAGGAGACCGCACCCGTAAATTAGCCGGGTCCCGACGCCTCCCCCAGGTGAGCCTGACCTGCCTGCCACCGGTCCCCCAGAGTGGGGACGGGGAAGGAGCAGGGAGATGGTGTTTCAGTGGAACCAGAGCCCCCCCCCCCCCCCCACAGTACACAGTTCTACACAGTTTTGCATCATCCTCTGAGTAAACATATAGCACCATCTATAACAACTCTTCAAGAGGCAGGACAAAATAAAAGGCAGACCCTTACAACTGCCCCCAGACCCACCTCTGTCTGTGCGTCGTCTGTGCTGAACCCCTACCATGCGGGGGCTCCTGGCAGGGGTGCAAATGCCACCACGGTAAATCACTGCAGGGCTCCATGCTCAGACAAGAGGCCATTTTCATTTGAAAATGCAACACGCCTTTGCATTTTCAAATGACTTCTCTTCTCTGTGTCTTCGGCCGTTCGGGTTCCTGGGGTAATGGATCATGAAATTAAACATTCGTGTAGATGGAATTTTAGTTCATGGAGACCCTGTTAAAAAACGAGAAGCTGGGGACCTGGAGGTGCTCAGGCTGTAAGGCCGCTTGTTCCGAGAGTAGACTGAGCCCTGTGGACTGGGTTCAGGAGCAGCCATGTCCTTTGCTAATAATAACCGGGATGCTACGTAGGTAGAACAAATTTGATTAATTCCACCAGAGGTAGGGGTGGGTAGGTCAGCCAGGGTTCCTTGGTTGATTTGTCAGTAATCTTTGGCGTAATGTGGATGTTTTCTGCTCACTGTAGGGCCCTGGGAGAGCAGTGCAGTGGTCTGTTTGCAGGTAGAGAGGACATAATGTGGTCCAAAGGTCAACAGTCATTGTAACCGTTTCCTGTTTTATTTCTAATCAATCACAGCCAAGAGCCATGGGCTTGAGCCCACACAGTACATCTGTAACAAATGTAGGGTAAGGTAATTAGGTAGTGATTTCAGGTAATCTTGATTTTATAGATCATTATCAGGCTCTACATGTAGTCTAGTATAATTCAATTATGCTTCCATTAAGGATAATTAACAGACACCACGGTTTTATTGTGTTTTTATAATAACACTGTTGTTCCCCTCAAATGCCTTTTCACTGTAGTTCTGGCTGTTCTCTTTCTGTGCCTTGTTTCTGTTTTGACGTATTTAATGCCAAATTAGCCTTGTGATTCGCTCTGCCAAATGAGTAAACATCAACATCAACGGTGTCACACGCCACATGACCTCACCAGCTGGACAGCAAGCCATCATGGGACCCTTAGGCCCTTACCAATGCTGTAAGCGCTCTGACCTGCACTGTAATTACTCACATATTATACACATTACATTACATTATTGGCATTTAACAGACGCTCTTATCCAGAGTGACTTACGTCATTTATAGGTTTTTACAATGTTATCCATTTATACACCTGGATATTTTACTGAGACGATTGTGGGTTAAGTACCTTGCCCAAGAGTACAGCAGCAGTGCCTCAGTGGGGAATCGAACCAGCAACCTTTCGATTATAAGTCCTGCTCCTTAACCATTATAAGCCCCTGTGCCATATGAATAGAATGAGTGAATAGAATACAGTGTGTCATATGCTGTAGACACGCGCTCCTGGAAGACTGCAGGGTCAGCTTGTTTCACTCTTCCTCAGCTAGCACTGGTGAACTGAAGATATTATCAGAACTGGAAGTGAAGTCAGCTGGTGTTCCAGGTGTAAATAAATTACAGCAAATCAGAAGGGGCTGTGCCAACTGTTTAAAAGACCATATTGTTAATTAAGCTGGAATTTCTTTAATGTAAGAATTTACCCAGAAGCTTGTGACTGCTGTTTCGTGTGTATGTTATAATTTGTGCTTACTGGGCGCACTGTGAAATCTGAAGCTGAAATGATATCTCACAGGCAGGATGTGAGGTTATTTTCAATACAGGGGTTGGGAGACTCTGTGTCCTAACTAGATCAGGAAATTGAGACAGAAAAGTATTCGCTATGACATTTGCATGCTATACAGTATATACAGAGTAGATGCATGACTTCTAGGAGTGAGATGTTCTAACACATTCCTTCACAGAGTTTCAGTAAAGGACATGTGAAACATGTCAATGCAGTATACAGATGTACAGAGTAATAACTAAGCTGTTATGTTAACTGGGCATATTCAGGGTTATTCCAGTTAGGGAGAAAGCACATAGTATACTTTTATTGATGACTGAGTGTGGGCATATCCAATGAAAAGCTGTGGGGGAGAGTAGAGGGTCTGTAGGGCGAGATGTACCTCTTTAATCCCATGGTCAGCATGTGCTTGCTGAATCAAACCAGCCACGGTGCTTTTTGTTGTACTGTGAGAAAAGTTGTGGTGGAAATTGTCTCAGCTCTGAATTTCACATTCATTATGTTTTTGAATGTAAATTGTTCCAGAGGAGGGGTTTTAACTGTAGATTCTGTAAAAGCCTGGAGCTGTTGTTTATTCAAGCATTAATTCCTTTTTTGTGAAATTGAATAGAATAGAGTCTTAGAATTGTCAGTGGCATCATGCTAATTGGCAAATTGCCCACTTTGCATCTAATTTGTGTTTTTTATTCTGTGGGTGGTACACATTTTAGTTTTTAGTTTTGCATGTCCCTTCAGGCCGCACTATCCTGACCGTACCCTCTGCAAAAGTTGAACATTATGTAAAGACATGAATTCAATGAGCTTTTGTCCTTGGCTGTAACTCACAGTGAAAGGTTACTGTGATTTTTATTCTTCAGAAACACAGTTTGGTGACCCCTGAGACCTCTGCAACCAATTAAAACATAATTGCGCTATTTTTGAGAAAAGGCAGCACCTCAATTTATTTGTTAGTCAAAGCTGAGGACAAATGTTAGTTTAATCCAGGCCAGGGTCAGCTACAGTGGACAAGGAGATGACCTTGGTGTGCCCTGCTAATGAATTCCGGGGACCGTGGGTGACCGCAATCTTTCATTGGCTGAGACCCCCAGCTCCCCCTGAAACGTGGAGAGGACAGATTGAACCTGAGCCCCTTTAATCCCCGAAATCTCTCTAAAATGACCCCCATGCTCGGCTGACTGCTGTCCACACCTCGCAGCAGATTTCACTAACGGGTATTAAAAAATGACACGCTAAATTTTCCCAGCTCTGCCGCTGAGCTGCAGTGATCTGCAGAAGAATGGGGGCGGGCATAGCGGGGAATCTATACCCGTGTTCATTCATTGGTCAGAATGACCTCATCACTTCCTCAAGACTTCCTCCAGGCCTCTGTTCTTTGGCAGGTTGTAATATGCTGCCTGCGGGGTATGATTTGTTTGTGAATTTATGGCTATAATCATGCCAGAATGTCTCTGAGTCTCTGGGGAACAGGAGTCTGAACTTCTTATTTGCACAACCTTTGTGTACTGAAAGCAGCTTTTACGCTAATGAGAGCAGGGCTCCATTTGTTACAGAACAGACGGAGTCGGTAATGCATTCAGAACCAGCACGACAAACAGAGGCTAAGCTAACCTGCGAGGACAGTCCACATCATGGGGACTGGTACAGATGTAAACACTCATTCTGTCCCCCTTTCCTCTACCTGTGGATCAGTCCCCTGACCTCTCTCTGTGCCTGCCTGGGTTTAAATCCATGCATACCCCCCCCCCCCCCCCCCCCCCATTTGGATGGGTCCATCTGTCTGCCGGTCTGTCTGTCTCCTCTCCTCTCAGTCCCGCTCATTCCTCTGCGATCCTGCACTTGCATGTCTTGCATGTGCTGACTATTCGCCCCTATCTGCTGGCTCACTCACTAATCGCAGGGCTGCAAGCCAATGGCACTCATGGATATCAGCAGGATTTAACAAGAGACTGCGTGTGTGTGTGTGTGTGTGTGGGTGTGTGTGCGTGTGTGCGTGCCTGCGTGTGTGTGTGTGTGTGTGTGTGTGTGGGTGAAGTGGAGGGGTGCAGCACTCACATCATTCCCTTTTCTTAGACTCTGGGGTGAAAGAGAGAAGTGGGTGTGTTTCCCCTCCTGTCTGTGGTTTTGAGTGTGTGTGTGTGTGTGAGAGAGACAGAGAGAGAGTGGGAAAGGGAGGGGGACTGGAAGCCCTCCTGAGCTATTTTCTCTCCTCTCCTGGTTTTGGATGGCTCATTAGCACAGCGCTGAGATGCTTTTCATACACAGTGCAACCACCTCTGGCCTGATCTGGGGCTGTTCCGCTCCTCCACAATATCGCTTACGGACCCAGCCATGAAAAAAGTCAGTACCATTAAAGAAGCAGGCATAGCTGGTTAGATACAATCTTTCTGTAAGGGCAATTTCACACACACACACACACACACATACACACACACACTCACAGCAGCACCAGCACAGGGGCCAGCATTACTGGATTGAAACTTTCTGAATTGTTTCTGCTGGAGGAGTTCTCTCTGCCCTGCCTCACTCTGCTGCAGCACAGAGTCCACCCGCGGGAGAGAGAGAGAACATTGTGTCCCAAATCCTCTGTGACAGATATTCTCCTTCCCGCACGAGAGGGACCCTTCTCCTGCATTCTGCCCCCTTCTGCTCTCTGAATGAAAGCGGGGGGGGGGGGGGGGGGGGGGGGCGTCTCATCGCGCTCTGAAAAGGCGTGTAATCAGTTTGGGACGGTTTCTAATCAATGCTCAGGGGACTGAGCAAATTAATGTTGTTTATTCCCGCGGGACTCTGCTACCTTCAGACAGTGTGTGTGCCAGCTGAGAGAGTGTGCTGTAACGTCCCGCAGCACAGGACGACGCTGTTAGCTCACCACAGGAACGTGCTTGTGTTTGTTGCTTGTATGCCAGCTGATAAGTTAACAGCTTTCTTTTGTCTGCACACTCCTGTTGTCTTCTGTGCAGCTTTATCACCGAGCAGTGCTCGCCGGTAGCTTTTAGAGCATTTCTAGCTACGCGCTTTTTGACGCAGTTCCTCTAGGGCCCTGCACTGTGTAACTGTTAATGCGTTTGAACATCAAACGCCGGCGCAGGTGCTTCTGCCAGGTTTCACGGGCTGATTCAGCAGTGGTGCTTTCCAGCGGATCCAGCAGATGTGTGTCAATGTGAATCCTCAGAATGAGGAGCGGGAGACAGGCAGAGCAGGGGCAGAGCCCTTAAAAAGGGTGGTGGGGGGGGGGGGGTAACTGGGGGAAAAAAAGAGGCTTATGACCAAGATGAAAGGAGGGAGAGAGCGAATGCAGGAGAAACGACAGACAAAAGAGTGGGTGACTGTGCTGAGAGCTCAGAAAGGGATCTCAGAAAAGAAGTGTGCTGTGACACAAAGGTAAGGGGAGGGGGTAGGGGCGGGGAGACGTGGGGTTTTAGACAACTGAGGGTTGTTTTTTATTTAAACAGCACTTCAGTTGCAACTCTTAGGGCTGCTGTAGAAAGACATGCAATATTCTTATTGCACTGTCTTTGCGTTGGCTAAGTGGGCCATGCATATTTGATTTGTAGGCCTACCCATCACACTCGGAAATGAGGGCCGGCTTAGTATTCTGCGCATTGAGTCATCTTCTCACATGTAGTGCAAGATCTCTCTCTCTGTCTGCAACAGTTTTTAACCCTTTATAGTTCCCCTAATGTTGAAAAGGGTTTGCCTTTCCTAATGTGTCTGTGAATTAGGCAGATTCTTGCATTGTCAGAGATTTCAGCAAATCAGGATATGCTGTTTAATTAAATGAGTTGCACATTTATGGGCATTTGTTTTTTTTTTTACGAAACAGAGTAAAATAGAGTACAGGAAAGGCCATTCCTCATTTAACGCCCATGACAAGCTGCTTGTTTCTGCTGTTACTTGTAGGGGAAAGAAAGCAGCCTGATTTGCAGAAAATTGGGATTAAATCATCGCATCCAAAGAGGGGCCATGGTGGTGTTTAAATGGATTTAAATGGCTAAATCTCCTGGAATCCTCTGTTTAGAAGGAACCTGCCACTGCAGGTCACGGCCATGCTGGAAATGGCAGGTCAGTAAAAGGCACAGCTTCTCACACACGGATGTGTGTCTTTAAATGTGCGTTACAGAGTATCTTAACACATAATATTTTATTCAACTGATCTTAGAATCCGTACCACACTTTCTGTGGGAGGCATGGGGGGGGGGGGGGGTTAGGCTATTTTTAAACACTTTAAAAAATTAATGTCATTCTCTCTAACATAGACTGTGCATATTTCACACATATCGAGCAAGGAATAGAGGTGGGCATGTTCTCTCCTTTTCTTTTATATTTTATGAATAGGTGAGCAGCAGTAAAAACACACATAGAATACTGTATACATTACAATGTAGGTGAAATATACACTAGTACACATTTTAAAGTGGATTATTTATTTGATTCATAATTAAGAAGAGACATTGGTGAGTGGGAACAAGAGTGATTATTAAAAAGAGAGATTTAACATAGAGCTGAAGGGGTCTGATAGAACGCTGTATTATTTATTACTTTCACATATGGCTCTCCTCTTTTAGTTAGTGTCACTCTCAATAAGCTTCTCTAGCCACAGTAAAAAGGATATTGAGATGTGTCTGTTTGCATTAAGAACTACAGACATCTTTGGACAATTCCCCTCTCCTCTTCCCCTTTGGACTAAACTGCTAAAACAATCATACTCATGTCTTTTTGTCTGTTTTCATAGACCGCTTCTCCCATTCCATCCATCTTCTCTCTATATGGCCATCCATAATTCACATTTCTCATTTCAAACAGGACGTCTCTAATCATATTGCTTTGGCTTCAGTCATTTATAACATCCAAAAGGAGTGAAAGATGCCAGCATAGTTCTCCTCTTAAATATTTCTAAACCAAGCCTAATGTGAATGAGAAAAATAAATAAGCTTTAAAAATATGAACAAAAGTTTTGCAGAATAAAGCCTAACTCTAATAAAGGAGGCAGGAATGGTTTCTTTGTACTTCAGAGCACATTCCCCATTTGGATTATGACATTATACTGTGCTTTCGCTCTCTGCTTTCTAGGATAAATCTGTCCCCTACAGTGAATAGAAGGGCATATTAATTCTTAATTGCCTTTTCATCTCCAGAAAATTAAGTGTCATGCTCTCCCACTATCCCATTAGGAGCACATTTAATTGTAACAGTCTAATTTCACATGTGGGAGCGAACTTAATGTGACAGTAAGCCAACTCGAAAGTTCAATCCATTTATCACTTCTGCGTGGGCAGAGAACACGGGTATACCTCTTTAAGGAAAAAAAAAAAGCAGCATAACTTTTTCAGGGTCTGCAAGTTCCTTTGTCATGATACCAACAAGATGTAGCTGCTCTTTAAGGAAGAAAACTCCTGGACAGAGGGCCTAACTGAACCATCTCCGCTTACCGCCAGCATGTGGGTTTATCTTCTGTGAAGATCTCTCTTAATTTGAATTCCTCCCCTCATCGAAATGTTGGGTGTCAGCTGTGTCACGACACAGTTGTGGTGACAGGTGGCTTCTGGGGGTTTGTGCTAACGCAGCCTAACAGCTGCACAAAGGGGTCCCCCCGCTGGGTCCTTGTGGAGAAGGACGTCCCCACTGGAGCCCGCCGATTGTTCCCCTGCTCGGGCCCTCTGCCGCAGATGCCCCAAACTTAGAGGGGAGGGGCGCACAGGTGGCGGGGGGGGGGAAGAGTTTCGGTTGGGACGGGCGGAGACACAAACTCCACAGCTTCTTTTTAAAACTATTTCTCCTCCTAACAGGCACCCTGTGGAGTCTCTGAATAGAGGAAGGAACTCAGGGGCCATTCAGAATGTTTAGTAATCCACCTGTTAAGGGCACTGATCTGGACTCTTGACTCTGAACTCTTTTTACTGTGTTCCACAATTAGTAATAATATTAAATACATCAAAACTATGAAATACCACAAATGGAATTATGCAGTTAAACAAACTTGATTAAAAGTTAAACAAACAAATAGTTAATAGTTACTAATCTTACATTTTAGATTCTTCAAAGTAGCCAAAAATGTTTTAAAAAACATTTTTTGGAAAGAAATTCATACATAGGCATCAACGTCATTATTTATATGTGTCTAAGAAGCACACTTCAAGCATTTAAGCATAAGTCTTTAGATAAAAATGTCTTTGAAGGCATGTTTCCTGTTATCTTAATCAGGTGAGTCCAAACTTTTGACTGGTACTGTAACTGTAATTGTATCTGTAACTGTATCTGAGATGCATTCAAGCCTATCAGAGAAAACCATAAAAAAATACATTACCAACTAGTTATAATGGAGGGAAATATATTCTGAAAGGTACGCTATAAAACACAATTTTGTAAATACGTGGAAAATATGCACCAGCATGAATGTGCTTGTCGCATGAAAGGTATAGGCTTCATGTGATTCTTACGCAAGATTGCAAGCTGCTTATTTCAGAATCTTGTACTATAGAGTGGCCTAGCCCCCTTAACATCCTCAGCCCTGAGTGTGCATGCACTCAGATTGCTCCAGCTGTTTATCCTCATGGTTAACAAGTGCATAAAAAAAGCAGAACAAAGAAAAATAAACCTGAACTTGTGTGCCTCTTTAAAGATGACATCACTGTGTGCAGTGTCACCCATGATCATGTGACAAATCATGTGACAAAGATGGGTCATATGAATTTTATGACTTTATGGACTTTATGTTTCACGTCGATAAGTACAGAACATCTAACACAACTCAATTGTAAATGTTTATGTCTAGAAGAAAGAAACATTTAGCCACAAAATGGTGCATATGTAGTGTCTTTCAGTATGTGATAAAGTTTCACACAGAGTTGCAAAATATTCCACATCACTGTCCATGACAACGACATACATTGAATACAATACTGTGAGGAAAGTGTATAAGCATGTAAGTACAGCATGTGCTTTCTACCGGGAGAAAAGATCTGTTCTTTGCCTTGGGGATGGACTGCTGAACTAGCCAGCCCTGCAGACACATTGGCAATGTTAGGATACTTACTTCTCCTTTTGGAAAGAACCTCCCAAGTTCAGTTGTGGATACGACATCACGAATTATTCAGAGTTGGAGCTTTGCTTACCTGTGACAGAATGGCATTTCTGAACCATAGTCCAATCTCACCGGCTAAATTTCCTAAATGTCCCTGTTCCGGTCTTCGCCCAGAGGCGTGTATGACTGACAGGAGAATAACCAGCGCAGAGACCGCCAGGCTAAATTAATCAGTAAGAGTCTCTGCAGATGGAAGAGTCCTGACACATGCAATCAGCCAGGCAAGCTGTAGCTCAACCGCAAACATCAACAGATAATTGAAATGTTTCCTTAACCAGAAAGTAGCAATCCAGAGTTAGCACAGGAAAAAAAAAATTACATTTAAAGTGGACACAAACCTCATTTACACTACCTTATAAAAATGAGGTCAGTGTCAGTTTGAATTTCATGTTCTGGAAGTTACGCTTTCCACCTTCAATATTTTTGGATAAACGAAGCATTTGAATGGCAAATGCCCATGTACTCATTAGTAATTAGAGATACGCATACGGGAGAGATTTCTCTCATTTACAGACAGAAGGCATTGTCTCCCTATGTGTGTCTTTGTCTCTTCATACCTGTTCCCTAGGTATGACTTTCCAGCTTTGAGCTCTACTGAGACATGCATGGTAGTGTTAAATTCAAGTATTTTAGAAAACTTCAGAAACGTTGAATACACACGTTACTAATATTAAAAGAGACAAAGCAGTTTGTTTGAAATTTGTATAATACTTATCTAGCTAAACACCTACCTACCTAAACACACACACACCGACACACACACTAATCTCTTGGCTGAAACCATAGACTCCAGCATGTTAGCCTTGTTCAGATGATGATGCTGATTGGTTTGGGCGGGTCACATACTTCCTGTTGTCTCATTAACGGGCAGGGTCACTTCACCAGATCCAGGAGGGCTCTGGGGGACTGGAGGTTTCGAGTTTAACGTGTTTTGGTCGTTTGTCTTTGCGGTTGACAAGGGGGAACTGGGTCTAAACAGCTACTCAACCTGCTTCTACAATAAAGCATTTCTCCAATGAAACCGGTGCATAAATTTCAGGTTGCGACCGTCAGAGTTTCCAGCTGAACTATTTAGAGATACATGTTCTACCCTACATCAGAAGACAATGGCAGTGACAACTGTTTATTTTCCAAAAGGCTACAGCTACTTGTGAGCCTACTTTTGGCAGGAGCCTTGGAGACAGTTGTCAAGCAGGGTTTTTTTCCGTACAGTTTATGCAGAGGAACTGTATGAAAATTGCAAAGGAAAATCTTATAGACTGCAGGCTGCCAGCCAACTGCGTGGTATTACTGTGAACCAGATGTCACAATATAAAGATTTTACTGGGCACCTCCAGGGCTTTTGTGCTCTTAAATCAAACCTTTGAGGCTGTTGGTGGTGGTGCTCTCTGAGGATACAGTCCCCTTGCTCGTCCCCACGCACACACAGTGGCATCTCCGCCGGGCGTTAAGTTCCACACGCTGCAGTGATTTTGTCATGAGCGGTGCCGCTTCAGATGGACGGAATTCGCCGCGCTCCTCGCCCGAGCAGAGGGCGAAGCCCGCCGAGGTCGGACAGTTTCGAATTTACACAACTCAGAGAAATAATGACAGGGCAGGCCCAGAATGAGGGCGAGCCCTGAATGAGGTCAGAGCCCGAATTAAACCTGCAGCAGCCTGCAAAGACTGCCAAGACACTTTAAAAGATACAAAAACAGCCTTAAAGACAACAAACACTGATTGAGGAACCCTACATTTCGTATGACAAGGAAAGGGAATTCGGGAAGTTTTCCAGCTGAAACAGAATAATAAACACATTTTTTTTCAGGCAGCAAAGTGTAGCAAAACTAATTCGATTCTGTAACTTTAATGATGTGTTTAACATCAACAGCGTGTGTCTACGGCAATGCGTCGTTTCTTGCCGTGCGCTGCGTCATTGCGTTGTGCTGCCAGCACGTGGCGCAAAACTGAACTTGAATATTGATAACAGACTAAACATGCATTCATATTGTCCGTCAATCGTTAACTACTTAAAAGGGAACCCAGCCATCCCACCTCATTCCATAGGGTTTGTTGCTATTATTTTCTCGTTTCCTTTCTCATTTTCTTGACACGTGCACAGCAGTAGGGACCGGTAGCGAGAGAACCGACTCCTCTCAAGGACTTCTAGAGTAACAGCTGCTTATTATATTTTTTAAAAGTGCAACCAACAATAATGGGCAATAATGGCAAAATAATTAATAGATAATGGAATATCTGCAATACATTTCAATGGAAATTAATACTTTGTTTGACTGTGTCTTTAAAAAGTCGAGCGTTGACGGTCATGATCTTTTTGAGTGAGTCACCGCTCCGCTATCACAGCCAAAATAACTCAACTTTCCCCGGATAGTCTCGACATGTTGGGATCCTCGCCGGGGCTAACCATTCGAAAAACGGGGGGAGCTGCGCTCTGTCGGTATCAGGAGGCAGGCTTGGTGGGTGTGTGATCCAGCGGGGAGGGAACAAGACAAAATAATATAATTGTATGATAAAGTACGTATACATTGTATTAGCTCTGTTACTTTGTTGATTAATGTGGCTGGTACGTGTCGGTGAATATGTGTGACCCCAGTGCGTGTGGTACTGTCCGCTCGGGAGGCCACGCCGAGCCGTTCGCACAATAGCTATTCCATCAGCTGTTGTGTAGCTGTGCTGTGAATAGTTTCCCCTCTCTTTCCCTTCTTTTTGGTCTTCCTAAGTTTTTTCTTTTCTGACACCACATCATCGCGAATTACAGGATTCATTTTGGCGTCTTAGACACAAGACAAATATTTTGATCTTTGCTTTTTTTTTTCAGCTGTAACTTTTGATGATATTTCCTTTTGTGGCATTTTCCCCTTTTAAGATAGCAGCTCACTTCCCCTCTCCCTTCTTCGTTTGCTGCATTTTTCCATTTGGAGAGAGGGGCAGACCGGGTGCGCTGGCGGTCGACTGAAAAGAGTGACTAAACCAAGTTTTTTCCCCCTGCTGCTGCCGGAGGAATGAGTATACGACCGGAGAGGGAGGGCTGAGAAGCGCATGATTGAATGAAAAAAATGGAATGCAAAGATATTGGCACCGGATCGGAGGAAAAAACGCTGCCAACCGAAAAATGTAAGTTATAATTGAGAGTATAGATGTTGATCTATGAATTATGTATATACCATAATTCAGTCTTGTTACCTTCTACTGTTTTTTCTGGTATCTAGACTTAGCCAAATGGCAAAACTGTCTCATGCCTTTGATCCAGTCGTTTATGTTGAAATGACTGTTCATGTTCTGTTCTTGCTCACCAATAGAATTGTTACTATCAAGCTAAATGCAAACGCAAGAGAGCAGTTGCTAGCCAGTTAATTTGTATTAAATGTGTGTCCTCTGTTTAAATTATCTATAGCGAGTTACCTTGGTATTTAGACGGAAAGCAAACTGCGTTTTTTTAAATAGCAGGGGGTATTGCTACCTTGATAGCCAACTAGTTAAGTAGGATTATCGAGCGATGTTTCTTCATGGTGATTTTTAAGTGCATATTGATTTACACGCCTGTGGCTGTGTCGTGATTCATATTTTCTAGCCAACGGGAATAAAACTCACGGACTGCTATATGGCATGGACGCGGTCAACGTTTGTTTGGTAAACAAAAGTCTATCGAAACCATTCGGCGTCCTTCATTTTGGTGGGCTTGCAAAGCAGGGATTTGATATCTGCTCACGAAGTCAGGTTATCTCGGTAACGATCTGGCAAAGGATGTGGTCTTACGTGAGGACGAAAGCACTCTCTACCCAGTGCGATATTTCAATAGCTTTTATGCTCCTTTGCAAAACTCTAAAACGTTTCATTTGTTGCACCAACCAAAAAGTGAAGTAGCCAGCTAAAAGCAAGATCGAGTTTTTTTTTTTCGTTCCACCACCCTTCCGCAGAGATTTATGGGTTATATTGTTGTGGTCTTTCGGGGGGTTGAGGCTTTGCGTTTTTCCAAATAGTTCACAATACGAATTAGTTTTTGCGACGAATTGAACTGAATCGGCGCTTTAATGTGATCCGGACAGATTGATCGGAAGGTTGTAAATACCGACACTGTCAATCCACAATCGTAGCCAGCAGCGTGAAAATAAAGCGCGAATAGCTGAAATGTCCTAATGCATGATAATCAACTGTTTTACGAATGAAATAAAAAGCAGTCTAATTATAGTACATTTTAAAGCGGAGAACATTGTAATACAAAGGACCGAAGAGCGCCAGTACTATTTGGGGATTCATTCCCCAAAAGACACCAAGCGTGTTACCCACAGCTCTCATAAAATTACTCTGGTTAGATGTTAGAATTTATGAGAATTTTGCATACTGACATTCATTTTCGCGTCATATGATGTCAAAATGCGGCTATAGAATGATCTTTCTTACATTAATTAATAAGACGTATCACAGAAATGATGGTAAGGCGCACACGTGACCAGGTTTCTAATTTCAGTTTGTGGCGCAACAGTGATGCACGCATCAGACCCTGAAAACGGTTTTTTTATTCATATCGTCTTGACATGAATAAGATGAAAGCCATAGCCACGAAACTATTACAACCGCACCGACGACGTAATGCAGCCCCTCCCCCCTAGTCCAGAATTTCAGCCGCCGGTTTGGCCTCTCTCTTCTCCCATTGCTCATATCTAACGAGCGCCAGTCGGATTGGTAATGGCTGTACGTAACGCTACATGTTTTTCGCATCGTGTCCAATACAGAAAATCCCGGCTTCCTTGTCTCTCCAGCTGTCCTGGGATCTGTACCTTGTAATTTTCGCAGGCGTTATAAAAGGGTTTATTATTTGTAGGGGCAATGTTGTCACGCAAGGAGATCTGAAAAGCGTTAGTACATCCGACACACAGTCCAATGTAACAAATACGTTTTTTAAAAGCAGATAAGAATTTTGCATGTGCAGGTACAGCCAGTTACAGTGCAGTACAGGAGAGTAGTCAGTGCTACCTGTGGAACTAACAGCATTACATCAGTGGACGCAAGGACAGAGTGCAGTGCAAAGTACTGAGTACAAACGGGTTACACATCAGTGGACAGATTACAGGGGAAAAAGTGCTGATTCAGAGGTACCTGCAGTCTCAGACTCCCAGTCCAGCTGTGCAGGCATACGACTTGTGAGAGAGAGGGAGAGGGAGAGGGAGAGAGAGAGAGAGAGAGAGAGAGAGAGAGAGAGAGAGAGATGGGGTGGATGCTGAGAGCTGGATGGGGTGGGATGTGAGGGGCAGTGATTTTTAAGGGAGTGTGGGCTATGACGGCTTGCAGGAGAACACAGAGGAGCAGAGAGGTGGTGGGGGTGGGCAGGTAAGGGAAGGAGAGGACCAGGATAGAGTTCTTGCTTATTTGCAGGAGGCTGATAGCCTGGCGTAGAGTATCAGTGGGAGTTGCAGCAGTCCAGACGGAGAAGCTCCAGGACCTGGATCAGTGGCCAGGTATCATGTTGGCAGGTGTGCTTTAGCCATAGGACCTGGATCAGTGGCCAGGTGTCCTGCAGGCAGGTGTACTTTAGCTCCAGGATGTGCGGCAGTAGCCAGGTATCTTGTTGGCAGGTGTGCTGTAGCCCCAGGACCTGGGGTGTAGTATCTCTGCACTCTGAGGTGTGGTGCAGGTGATGCCTGTCACCAGGGCAGGCAGGTGCTGCAGTGCAGGTGACCACACTGTCCCCCACAGCACGGAGGGTGTGGATTGTGCAGATGCCCCATGCCCCTCCTGGGTCTGGCTTCCCTTAAAGCGCTGTCTGACAGCGGAGCACTCCCCCACTGTGTCCTTTGTAACACTAGCTTGGGGGCTGGGAAGGAATCCAGGCGTCTGATTTGGAGATCACTGTCCTATTGATTCACGCTGCGCTCAGCAGTCAGGCCCCAGTTCGTCCCACCAGCAGCTGGCAGGAATGAAGGCTGGCCACAGCGGCAGGGTCTGACCGGCTGAATTCCATCCCAGTGCATGCCGGGTAGTCTGCATTCCCTCTCTGCCCTGATGTAAACAGGGACTGGTTAAATGTTTACATCTCGGAACCCGGTCGAGCAGATCAATCAGTTGCCGAATTGTTCCGAGAGACTCCTCAGCTCTGTGCCGCCTGTAAAGTGTAATGTGTTCTGCAGATGGTTCTGAAGCATGCAGAGGACCGTTCCACTAATGAAAAGCAAGCTGCTATGACAGATATGAACTCCCACTGTGCAACGGCAGCAGTGATTTCAACTTTTACAATTTGCAAGTAAAGTGTTTAACACATTTGGACAAACAGGCTTATTTGAAAACTCGGTGACAACATCCATTGACTGATTTCCCAGAGGAGCTTTTTTGTTTGTTTTTGGCGGTTTTAGCCAGAACAGTGTTCGTTTGTTGGGTGTGTGGCTTGGCATGGCGGTACAGGCTCTAACCGGCGTTTAAAATGGCTCTGTCTGCCAGCCGCTTGTTTGCCTCGGTTGTCTTAATGCTCGGTTTGGAGGGGACAGGCAGGCCGATAATGCCAGTGCCTCAAGGCCGAAAAACACAATGAAACGGAGACAATGCTGAGTGACCACCACCTCCCCAGCCCTGTGCGGTGGCCTGTCCTCCATTGTGCTGGGAGCTGGGAGGCAGTAGAAGACGGGGGGCTTCCTTCCTCCCGCTCACAGAGACTCACTGGGAGGAGGTTTTGGCACCGTGTCAGCTTCGGAGGAGGATGGAACCCCACCCTGCCGGTGGGAACGCTCCATCAGGGGCCCCTCAGCTTACACCCACCAGCTCTGCAGATAGGGATACCTTCGAGGCCTGCAGCCGAAACAAGAACGCTCCACACAGCGTTTCCGTAACCTCCGTGCGTCGTTACGGGCACATGTTTGAGAACGTGGTGCGTTACGGCTGCAGGATTAGACAGCGGTAAGCCAAAGACGCCGCTGCGCTTTGAGCCGGGCTGACCGCGTGACCCGCTCCGCTTGTCTGTCAGATCGCCTCGCTTTCTTACCCTGGAGAAATGGTCCGCAGCTATTTTGAAACTCTGATGAATCATGGGAAACGGGGAGAGAGGGAGACGCGCTGGCCGTCCCCTGCCTGGCACGTTGCTTTGAAGGTGCGCTCTGCATACCTGGAGCCTGAAGGTTGACGTGTTTGTCATGGCTGAGCGGTGGCTTCATCTCATTTCGTAAGCGTCTGCAAAGCACGTTGTTTGTTGTCTCCAGGTGTCCGATGGCTTTGAAACTCATGTTTTGGCTTTTTGTGAGGTCCACGCCCTGGACTCCCAAGATTTGTGCTAATCTGTGTGTCCGTGTTCAGTGGATAACCGTGTCAGATGACTAATAAAGCGGGGAGGTTTTCTGTTTGCCCAGCCAGCGAGAGAGCTCTGACTTGATTCATGGTCATTAAAGGGGGGCCGTTGGGGAGGGAAAGGGCCTGTGTTTCTGATCTGTGAGGGAGCGGTATTGTCTTGCTGAGACTGAGATCATTAAGGGTGCTAATGGTGTTAAGTGTTGAGTTAACCCATTTGAAATGTTAGCAAGCATTAACAAACTTGACATAAATGTTTAGTTGGCTAAATAAATATCGCCCGTAGTGTCTTTTGCAAGAATTGCGGTTATGCTTTCTGCTTTATTTATGCATACAGAAGTATTGCATTGGTTCCTCTGATTGATGGAAATGGGAAACCGATACTGCCGGATAACTAGATCTGGCATGACTGGTCTTGCAAATTGGTTTTGAAAAGGTAACGCAAAGACAAGTGAAATGGTCTCTCAGGGTTGGAGTGACAGACCCTTTGACCCCTGTTGAGGAATATTTCCACGTAGCTTCTGGCTAACAGTCCTGCACACCTGATAGCACTGGCAGTGGTGTTCTTTGTGTCATTGACCTCTGATGGGGAATTCGGAGAAATTACTTTTGTGAATGATCTTGATTTTTGTTCATTAAGCCTGGGATAAAATATATACTCTCTTTCTTTCTGAAGTTTCTTTCTTTCTTTCTTTTACCAGTTAAGCGCTACTGGTTAGACTTGTCAATAAATAACTGAATACCTGGATAGTTTTTAACATCTTCAGTGCGCAGCTATTTTTTTTTCTAACAAACTACAAGGAGTTGTTTTTTATGAAAGAACAGTTTTATTGATTTTTAAAGAGGTGAATTTGTGGCCTGAAATTGTTTTGCCTTGAGTTATGTTTGGCTTATAATTGACTAAAAATGGTTTAACAACCGTAACACATCGTGAAATGAGTTGGTTTGGCTTGAGGTTTTTTCTTTGGTATCAATTCTGTTTGCAGCTGAAATGGCTTGCATTGAAAGTCAGAAGGCCTAAGTTTTCAGCGTCAGAGAGAAGTCCACGCTGTGGGAGTCGGAAGTAGTTGGCATGTGGGCAGAACTCGCTGTAATCCAGGCTGATGCTGGAGGATTCTGGCGTGTCCGGATCAGGGAAAAGGCCCCGGGATCTCCTGCCCCAAGCCTGTGCCCCGCAGGCCCTCGGCTCGTCTCACACTTTCGGAGCTGGTTCTCATTTCATGCCTCTCCCAGAGGGACCCTCTCATTCTCCCTTTGCTCTCAGCCAGCTCACCTGGCAATGCTCTCTCCCAAATCTGCGAAGACCCCCACGCAGCCTGATGACTGCCTGCAAATGACTGAGTGGCGGGGTGAGGTGCCCCATCTTTTGCCCGTCTGAAATGGTTTCCTCTTGCTGTGCGAGGTTCTCCACAGTTGGTGGAGGGAAAAAAAATCAGTCTCCCTCAGAGGTCCCATGCAGAGGTGACAGAATGTTTGTGATGGTGGAAAAGCTCATGAGCTGAAAGCAGATTGTGCTTGAGTAGCCCTGGGTTATTTGTGCAGCGGTTACGATATGGTTTCGGTGGAGAGGGATGAAGACACAGCAGCCTGATGTGGGTGATCGGTTCCCCATCCTCTGTGATGGTGCTGCTTTGTTAATGTACGTTATATCCATGCGGTTTGGCAGGGGTTTACTCTCATTCTCACGGAACTCATCCTCAGATCATCTTTAACGGAATTTCTCTTCCTCAAAATGATACCGGTGGTACCCAGCTGTGAATGGACCCTCGGGGGACATTTGGCAGAGAGATATGAGGTAACGGACCAGCTGAACCCTGTCAGCAGCCACCCGCCAGTGGCCAGAGAGACAGATCTCTGCTTCGAATCAATGCAATCGATTCTGTCTGCTCACATGTGCTCATTGGCTCAGCTGGCTCTCAGATAAATGGCAGCAATCAGGGTATGATATTAAAATGAGCGCAGTTGTGAGGGGGAGACTCCGAGGGGGGCAGAAGTGTGTGAGGGGCACTGTGTTCGCGCTGTTGATTACAGGGGCTGGGGGGGTGAGTGAGGGGCACTGTGTTCGCGCTGTTGATTACAGGGGCTGGGGGGGTGAGTGAGGGGCACTGTGTTCGCGCTGTTGATTACAGGGGCTGGGGGGGTGAGTGAGGGGCACTGTGTTAGCACACACCTCTCTGCCAGTGCCCCAGCTGCTCCTCTTTGCCTTGGGTTAGCCGAGCGCAGCCCTCTCCTCTGATCGGTTCGGTCGGTAGCGTTTCGGTGGCCCGGTAAGTGCCGGCTGCAGCCTGGTCAAGGTACTGGCAGTCCCGATCGGGGGAGTTAGCCGTGTTGTGTAACCGCGTCTCTGCAAGGCCCTTGCTGGTGGCTGGACGGCGGCGGTATTCAGGTCCGCGGCTGCGCCTGTAGGAGCCCTTACATAAGGAGGGGGAAACTGCACCGCGGCCTCCTTTTGTAGGGCAACATTAGTCGCTTTGTGTGGTAGGGCGGGCAGGAGACCAAGGCCTCCGCGACTCCTGAAAAGGGACAGTGTTCGTCTGCAAGCACAGCTGCGATTTACGCTCTCCCACTCATTTCTGTGTTTGATATCATAATACGCGCCTGGAGTGTCACTGTGTCACAGCGCGCTCTCGACGCCAGCGTTCGTCCTTGGCTGGCTGTCCCGACAGACCTTTGATTGTTTGGTGTTATTTGGTGTGACTGTGCTGTTCTCGAAGCCTGGCTCTCTGCTGGTTTGAGTGAGGCCCGGCGGACCAATCCGACAGGTCTCTCCTATAATAACCCCTCTGCAGATTATATGCGGTTTCTCCACCTCCAGCTGATAGCGAATATTGCTGCATCGTTCATGTAGCTCGCTTGCTTTGTGCGGAAGCCCTTTATATTTGAAAAAGGCGTCAACCAGGACTGAGGACGGAGGATTAAACCTGCAAAATTATAAATGAATAAATGATTTAATACATAAAATACGTGTACATAAATATATGAACCATGAAGTGAAGGAATATATTGCTGAAGTATGTATTTTTTGAATATATCTAATGTATGACTGCTCTGCAAACTCTTGGGAGAGTAATGCTCAGGGGGCTCTCATCTTGCAGGACCTAGCGTGGCTGCGCTGCACCCCGACTCTCACATTCTCCATGAGCTCTACCCGACAGAGGAGTGCAGAACCTTCTCTGCCATTCGACTAGCTGCATTTTTGTTTTCGTCTTCATGTGTATTTGCAGCAAATACTGTTAAACAGCGCCGCTGTCTCAATACGACATCATAACGAAATTAGTCCATGCAGTGCCGTCAACATCTGTGTTGAATTAATCTATGTATATAACGTAAACTGTTTATAAATCATCAGAAATTAGGCAGAGCCCAAAGACAGCACTATGCGCTTCACCATGCGTCTCTTAAGGACATTGATAGCTAATTATAGCCAAACAGCACCGTCCCATTTCCCAAATTAAGGCAAATATGAAATATTAATATGTTATTTTAATTGGTAATTGATTGATGATGTTTCTTCCTTTATTTCATTTCCCAGCCCATTTTATTTTTAATTCTGGCAGGCCTGGTATTTTACGTAAGTGTTTTGCATGATTGTTTGTGGATCTCCTCATAAGTAGGCCTTCTGAAATGATGCAATACTCCGGGCCCTGCTTCAGGATCAAAGCTGGCCCAGAAAAACTGCATTTCTGTGAAACAGGCTTCCACTGCAGGAATTCTGCATCCCCTCTGAACATTTAGGCTTCCTTGTGGAATAAATAAAAAAAAAAAAAAAGAAGATGCCAAAATCTGTGAATCTGGGTGCCTGGGGGGTGTAGTGGAGGGGGGGGGGGCGGTGTTTAATCTCATCTCTGGTTCTGCACGCAGCATTCTGATATTATTTATGTCTGCGCTCTGCTGTGGGCCGCTATCGCCATCACAAGCATCCTAATCCTGTTAATTCTGTGTGTAGGTTTAAGGAGAAGATTAGGATGCCAAACCAGTGCCCATTTTACAAGGTATTAATCCCTTTTACTTTCGCTAAAACAAGGGGTTTGTGGAAGAAAAGGATTAAACAAACTCTAAATCCAATTCATTCTCCACTTCATAGGGTTTGGCAGCATATGGGCGGGGGGGAGCTGCAGTAATATTTTGAGCTGGTTAGTCAACAAATTGATCATTTTTACACTCTGCAGGACACGTGATCCGGGTATTGTCAAATGACACATTTTAATCCAAAAGGCTTTGTTCTTTTTTTATTCTTAATTTATCCATTTTGTTCCATCTCCGGTTAATACAGACCAGACTTCTCTCAGCTAACATGGCTGTGAATTCCTTCATGAACTGGAGCTGTGAGAGATGCTTTTGCCTTTGATCTGCTAGAAACCAAGCACACCCCACCCCCTTTGCTTTTTTTTTTTTTTTTTGCAAGATTCAAGCATGACCGGTCTTAACAATGATATCCCAAAACAAGGAATTTGTACCTGAAGGCCCCCCTGGCTTGAGGAAGCCCCACCTGTTGTGGGTGGGGGTGGGGGGTGCATCAGAGACATGCCTGCACATGGCCGCCTCATCTGGGGGCTGTAGGGGGGAGACTACACCCCCACACGCTCAAATTCCAGCAAGCCAGGCTCCACTGACTGCAAAAGGAAGCAGCTTTTCAATAGAAAGAGAGAGAGACAGAGAGAGAGAGGGTGGGGGGAGGGAACAGGCCCTCAGAACAGGGGGTTCTATAAGCTACAGAGCCCCCACCCCACTCAAAAAAAGGAAAATGCTGTTTGAAGTCGGTTCTTGAGAAATATCGCGAGTTAGAACTGGAAAACGGGAGAGCATTCAGTGCATTCAGAGCGAGTGGGTGGTATATAGCGTTTTTTTTCTTTAGGCAGCAGGGGTTTTGTGTGTGTGTGTGTGTGTGTGTGTGTGTGAGTGAGTGTGCATATGGGCAGATGTGTGTGTTGGTGAGTGTGTGCGTGTGGGCGGGTGTGTGTGGGAGAGTGTGTTCGTGTGGTTGGGTATGTGAGAGAGAGAGTATGTGTGTGTGTGTGTGTTCATGTGGACGGGTGTGTGTGTGTGCGCGCATGTGTGTGAGTGAGAGTGTGTGCGCCCGTGTGCTGGAGCAGGGACCAGAGAGAATGTTAAGCATTCTCGCTGTGAGCCCTGTCTTCTCGTCAGAGGCGGGGGTTGGTTTTTCGGCTGCTGGGGGGGGGGGGGGGGGGGGGGGGGGGGGGGGTGATTTCATCTGCCGGGTTAATCACGCATACAAATGGCATCACATCAGCGTCAGCCTGAGAAGGGCCCAGATGGAGCAACTCTCTGCGCTCCCACACTGACCCCGCGCTGAGGAAGAGGAGGAAGACGAGGAAGCCATCCATCCTGCTCCACTGGAAAGGAAAATAAAGAGGGGGTGTGGTGTGTTACCTCACGCTCTGGGAGGCTCTTGTGCGTTCTTCAGTGCTTTCCCAAACACGCTTGCGCAAGCTGTAATGGTACTTTCCCATGGTATTGCACTGTATTTACAAAATAACAGTGGAAAATGAGGATCTGGGCTCTGCTGCCCGTTACAGAAAAGCAGTGGGAACAGAGCTGTCTCGTAGTTCTGTTTCTTTTGGTCAGTGAGCATTGTTTTTGAGAGCTCCAGAAACACTGTGACCATACACTGCTGCGGCAGGAATGCTAGTCCTGCAAGATTTAATCTGACAGCAGCCTGTTATCTGTCCCTGAGCACAGAATCATTTTCCCAGGTCTCAGCCCTTCCCACCTCACAAATCTGCTGCTACAAGTGTCCAGGAACCTGCAGCAGTGCATTATGGGTAGACAGGAAGTGAACCGCTTCTGTGAGTGATTCAGCGATTTCCTGCCACCCAGTTGTTTTTTTTATTTACTTTAAATAGCCAGATAGTAATATCCATGTCACGACTGGTTCTAGCAAACCAGGTCCCCCCTAAACCCAAACCGATCATATTCCTTTACCACATGTACAAGTTTTATTTTCTTCTCTGTATCATTTGGTACCACGTGCAGGAACACGGCACACAGGAGTTCATTATACGCTGTCCATACCAAGGGGCGATTTCACTGGCTTAGAAAAAAAAGCCATGTGTTGTTGCAGTCAGTGGTATTCCGTACGGGTGCGATTTCTGCTGTGCTGCTTGAAGCCTTTGGCCCTGTTATGTGAGGAATCCATCAGTATTATCTCTGAGCAATCCATGGACTTGTTCCAAAATGTCTGCGTCACTCGACTAATGGGGGCTGTCATGAGTGCGTCTTCGCTGGAGAGGTCTGGGGAGGAGGAGAAAATGGCCGGATAGTGTTTCCACGAAGGTGTGGGACCGACGCTGAAGCTGGCTGACTTTCTGAGAGAGTGCAGACACGACTGGAGTTACGCGAGCTGGATTCCGCCTGCAGTAGGAAGCGGTGCCCCAGAAACTAAACAGGTCACCGTTTTAATAATTCAGCTCCAGAACCGCTCGATAATGAGTTCTTA
Organism: Megalops cyprinoides; assembly: GCF_013368585.1. Classification (NCBI taxonomy): domain Eukaryota; kingdom Metazoa; phylum Chordata; class Actinopteri; order Elopiformes; family Megalopidae; genus Megalops; species Megalops cyprinoides. Next base: position 2,344,990 of record NC_050592.1, read on the forward strand.
TCAGGCTTTTCTCCTCCAAATTCCTGATCTTAATTTGCTCTTTTAAGCATGGTATCATGCATATTTATGCTGGTTCACGGTTAATTATATGTGTAATTAGTGCCAATTAGTGATGCCTGGGATGCATTAAGTGGAGTCTCGTCAAGCCATCCCATCATGCATTGCAACTCTGGAGTGTTTTGCCAGAGTTTCCTGCATAACAGTGTGCGTTCCCCCTCTCTCAGGCTGTGAGTGGGTTTTGATCTTGCTTTCTGAGGTATTTTTAAAAGAGTTCCTTTGGCATAATTGGTTCACCACAACAGAAGATGCAGCTACAGTAGGAAACACTCCATCACTGTTTCCGTCTGTGTGGTGGGCTCTCTCTCTCTCTCTCTCTGTGGCGTTAGCGTCCATGTTTCTCATTTTCAGAAGCAGGAAGGTGACGCTGCTCCACGCTGATGCCGGCCGCGGGCCTGTGACTCAGAGCCTCCGAGCAGGCCGGCGGTCTGGAGACCAGCTTCCTCCTCCTCTCGTCTCTTTTTGCTGTGCAGACACTTTTGGATTCTCGGATTCCTCTTCCTGGGTTCTGGTTACCCTGCTATTAAAGCTGAAAAGCATAATTATTCTATTTTTTTCTCTCCCCACCAAAGCACTAGATTTATGACTATGCGGCATGCTCGCTCTTGGCAAGAGGACCTCGTCTTTGTTTACTGATAGCAGTTTGCAGTCGCATAATGAAAAGTGTTGAATGAATTTATGCATGTAATGCCATCCTGAAATGGCATTCTCTCTGGTGGAAATGATGCAATGGCTTCTGACGCTTTAGGGCAACAGATTGAGGCAGTGTGTTTGAAAAATGATCAAATTATTTTTTTTTTTTTTTTTGGATTGACAGCCCATGTTTGACCCCCTTTGGCTTGTGTATTACAGTTTTTCTTTTTGGAAAGGCATATTTAACATTGTTTTAATACTTTCCGAAATGATTAGCTGAACTTGAGTTGAACGTTTGCTTCCTGCTGGCTTGAATTGTGCTGATGTGCAGACCGAAATGAACCCCAAACTGCGGCGAGCAGGAAGTGACACAGCGTGGCCTGGAGTCACGGCCACGTGCTGCGTCATGCCTGACCCCCGCGCCTCAAAACACAGGGGAATCAGAATGTGCCGCCCAGCTATTTATGAAAGGCTTCCTCTTTGTCTCCCTCGCCTCTCTCTCTCTCTCTCTCTCTCTCTCTCTCTCTCTCTCTCTCTCTCTCTCTCCCTCTCTCTCTCTCTCTCTCTCTCCCTCTCTCTCTCTTTCTCTCTCTCCCCCTCTCTCTCTCTCTCCCTCCCTCTCTCTCTCGTTCTCTCTCTGTTCTCTCCCTGTTCTGTGACTTTGCATTGCCTCAGATCTCCCTCGGTCCTGCTCTGGCCTAATTTCAGTCACAAACAGCTGTACCCTAGTTTCAACTTGGAAACAGAGGAAGGGAGGGTGAGAGAAGGGAATTTACACCGTGACCCCCCCCCCCCCAGTTCCAGCCCCCTCCCAAAATAACCCGAATGGGCTCCACTTTGCGTTCACTGCTGACCTGGGTCATCAGACTGAGGTGCTAATATTAGCTAGGGTTTGTAGCAGCGCCTCTAAAGGGCAGAGTCCCATTCCAACAGAGGCCTGTCACCCCAATACGCCCACCCCGGGCACCGCCACGGGTCCACAATGTTAATTATTATTATCAATTACCATAATGCTACTCTGTTACATGGTATTAGGGCGGCAGTGTAGCACAGTGGTAAGAAGCAGGGCTTGTAAGTGAAAGGTTGCTGGTTCGATTCCCCTCTGGGACACTGCTGCGGTACCCTTTGTACTGTACCTCAGTAAATATCCAGCTGTAAAAATGGATGTACACATGTAAAAACTTTGAGCTATGTGAGTCACTCTGGGTAAGTGAGTCTGCTTAATGACAGTAATGTAATGTAGACACATGCGTCAAGTGACTTCCAATTCAAAGAAGTTTGTTCCAGACCCGTTGTTAATTTTATTCAGCTTATTTTTTCTTGCAAAGTCATACTTCACAGGATTAAAAAAGGCGTGTTGGTTTGACCGGCAGACAGCTGTGTGTTCTGACGTGTTTTCCCTGCAGAGGCGAGTTACAGCTCTCTGAATGGGCAGACATCCCTCTGCGGTTGGTACTGTGCCCCCTCTGCCTGTTGTACTTTGCTGAAGGTGTTGGGCCTGGCTGCTGATTGGGCGAGATGATGCGGTGTTCCTCATTGGATGAGTGTGCTTTTGGGAAAGCAGTAATTATATTTGTTTGGCTGCGGGTCGGCAGGGTGGGGCTGTAGCACCAAACATTAGTGTAATGACTGCCGCAGGACCGCTGGAAATTACACGTTTGGAGTTTGCTTAATTACTGCCGGGGCCGCTAACTGTTCTGTGCTTGCAGTGATGTTTGATTGTAGTTTGAAAACTTTGCTTTTTTTGTCAGACAGGAGATCTTTACAGGTTGTCTGGTGGATGCAGCTGTGTTTTTGTGTGGTTCGGGGAAATGCCATTTTCCTGTCTCTCTGTAGCAATTAACATTTTTCCCATATTTATCTATTTAGTGTTTTGTTGCTGTGTTTGATTTTTTTATTTCTCTCTACAGAAATTTCTTTGAATTTAGTTGGAAGCGGATTGAAGTGGATTCTCACATGGTCGGGTTTTTCGATGGAAGTGTGCTCTCGGACATGAGGTCCATGTTAGAGTTGAACACTTCCTGCTGCTTGTTTAAATATGGCTCAGATTGCACAGTGTCCCAGGGCCGTGATTATGGTCCTGGGTTCCTAATGAAAATCGGGTGGTTTCCAGAGAAATGAGGCGGGTCTGATGGTGTTCAGAGTATGTGTGTCTGTGTGTCTGTGTGTCTGTGTGTGTGTGTGTGTGTGTGTGTGTGTGTGTGTGTGTGTGTGTGTGTCTGTGTCTGTGTGGGTGGAGTTCGGTGTGTGACTCACCCTCAGACGGTCCAGCATGTTATTTTGGATGAGTTTAGGGCTTTGATGCGTGTGTGATGGTGTCGGAAGAGTGCCCGGCGCAAACCTGCTGTGTCTGCCAGGACGTTTTGGGGAGGGGCAGCTGAAAGTAACCCGCATTGTTGCAGTCAGAGCAGTGTCCGAGGCCTGAATGAATGATGAGTTTTCTTTTTTCCCCCTTTGAATAATTGTTTTGATGGAAGTCATTTTTAGTCCTGTAAGTGCTGGAGTTGCAGCATTCCGTGAGAGACTTTATTGCCTTCCTTCACTGAATTCCAGAGCAATTTCCGACACACTGGTTTGCTTCAGTGCGTTTTCAATGCATGTTTCAATTTGATAACCGGAGCCATTATGAGCAAGAAGAGTGTGTGTGTGTGTGTGTGTGTGTGTGTGTCCGTGTGTGGGGTGTTTTAAAGCAGGTGTCATCCAGAGATGTACCCCCCCCCCCCCCCCACCTGACTTATTGCGGTAGATCTCTTGTTGTAACAAAGGAATCGTGTCTAGAGAAGGGTCCTGTCCGACCCAGGGGGACATGCAGCAGGTTGCCAGGGCGACAGGGCACGGGGACAGCGCTCAGCTATGAATGGCATGCGGAGTGCGGAGTTGGCCAGATAGGCAGCCCTGCTTGACTAACAGAATAAAGCCGTGGGACTGCAGCTCCTTGCTCTCCCGCTCGCACAAGCCTCTCTTTCAGGGCGGAGCTGAGGCTGCCGTCAGACCGCGGTTAAAGCAGCGAGCACAGCACGGGCGCTTCGCGGCTCGAACGGCGGTTGGTTTTGTTGGTTGCACTGTCTTCAGCAGGCCGACGTGTGCAGCAGGTGTTGGACTTCTTGAGCTACCTTCTTCATTGCACAGAGATGCATGCTAACATGCATCTGGAAGCACAGCATAAACAAAACCAGACAGGATACATACACAGTAAGAGGAACTCACAATAAATGGATGTACATGCAACAGGCACACACACACACACACACACACACACACACACACACACCTTTGTACTCTCACTTACTCATACACATGTACACACACTCATTCACACTCACATATAGATTAACTCACTCACTCTCTCACATACACGAACACATTCATACACTCACTTACTCAGACTCTCACACGCTCACATGCTCACATTCACACACACACACACACACACACACACACACACACGGGCACATGTTCCTGGAGGGAGGGGCAGGGTGACGCTGTCTGTCATGGCCCCGGGGCAGAAATCCGGGGCTGAAACCACCAGCAGCTGCCTGCGCATTCTCCTCATCGCTGCTCTTTTCTCCTCTCCGCTCCCTCGCACCCCCACCCACCCCCCCCCCCCCCCCCCCCCCCCACCCACCTCCCTCGCTCCGACACGCTGGCACAGAGGTGTGGAGGCCCAAATTCCCCCTGCGTCAGCAGTCTGGAGACATCGCCTCTTATTTTACCCGCGTGGAAGTAGGGCAGGCAGCGTGCGGTGAGGATCGGGGTCCTGCCCTGACAGGGCTGGGCCTGTTTATCCCGAAACAGAGGGGAGAGAACACGAGGGACCCGTGAGAGACCCGTCGGCCCTCATCAGGCCCTGATCTGCACAGTCACCCGTTAACCCCACTGTGTGCCCTGGTGCTTCCTCCCTCAGAGAATGCTGCTGTCTCTCTCCATCCTCAGCTCTGACCGTAGGGCTGTCTCTCTCCGTCCTCAGCTCTGACCGTAGGGCTGTCTCTCTCCGTCCTCAGCTCTGACCGTAGGGCTGTCTCTCTCCGTCCTCAGCTCTGACCGTAGGGCTGTCTCTCTCCGTCCTCTGCTCTGATCGTAGGCCTGTCTCTCTCTGTCCTCTGCTCTGATTGTAGGGCTGTCTCTCTCCATCCTCAGCTCTGATCGTAGGGCTGTCTCTCTCCGTCCTCAGCTCTGATCGTAGGCCTGTCTCTCTCCGTCCTCTGCTCTGATTGTAGGGCTGTCTCTCTCCATCCTCAGCTCTGATCGTAGGGCTGTCTCTCTCCGTCCTCTGCTCTGATCGTAGGCCTGTCTCTCTCCGTCCTCTGCTCTGATTGTAGGGCTGTCTCTCTCCGTCCTCAGCTCTGACCGTAGGGCTGTTTCTCTGAGTTCTCTGTTCTCTGGCGTTGAGGAGAGCTGAAGTCTGGATGCCTGCAGTCTGCAGAGTGGCTGTGTTATCTTAGTCAATGAGGTCAGCGGTTCAATAAGTTGCCAAAGTCACAGCCTGCGTAATGACTGAACACACTGTCTGCGGCTCAGGCCTTGTGAAGTCCTAAACCTATTAAAGCGTTTCTTATGTCAGACAGACCCAGCTAGTCCTGTGTCAGGTTTGATTGTGTGTGTGTCTGTGGGAGGCCATGCACTGTTTTCCACATGTGTCTCCATGACCCACCAGTGGGTCTCAGCGAGCTCATTTGTGGGGCCACAGCAGCATGAGGGCATGCTGCTTCCTCCTCAGTGAGTGGCTGCTGTTGGCCCCTCCCACTTCCTGACTTCCTGACTAGGCTGCTGCCTGCTTGGTTTCTACCCCCTCCTGCTGCGGTGTGTAATCTCTCTCTCTCTCTCACACACACACACACACACACACACACACACACACACACTCTCTCAGGCAGGGGGAGAGGGTGTTTACCCTGCGCCTCCAGTGTGTCTGAAAGCACCGCCACCCTCTCCCCCTGCACGGGGCGCCTCAGCCGGTGACATCACCGCGTCGCCCGGGGTGAGGGCGGCGGTAATGAGGTAATGCTTCAGCCCCTCTGTCCTGCCAAATGAGATGCAGCTCCATTCTCTCCGAGCCCCCTGCACCCCCCACCCCCCAGCCTGTAACCCCCGGCAACCGCCCCCTCTCCCAGCCCCTGCTCGGCTTGTGTTTGTATTTCACAGGAGGACAGTATTGATGATGGCAGATGAGGATGAGGATGATGAAGGTGAAGATAATGGTCTGTGTGCTGTGTCGTCTCTCTCTCCACCTCCATGGAGGAGTGTTTTTGTGATGGCCACCTCGTGCCCTCGTTAGCGCCTACGTGTGAGGCTCTGCTAGCCCGGTTACCGTACCCCTCTGGGGTGCTCTCTCTCACGTCTGTGACCTTGCAGGAACTGTAATTGTCATGTTCCAGTTAAATGCCCTCTGCGGAGCCCCTCCCCCTAACACCTCAGAGGTCACATGACCCTGCAGTGGAATGTGGAGTGACAGAGAGGTGCCACATGCCCTGGAGTCCCCTCAGGTGACCACTGACCGGACAGGTGACACGCTGCCGGCACTGACCGGACAGGTGACACGCTGCTGCCACTGACCGGACAGGTAGAGGCACCAGTGCTTTATGCATGTGCTTCCAGGGGTGTTGGTTTTTATTCATTGAAGAATGTTGTGGTGGTGAATAGTATTTTTTTTTTTTTTTTTTTTTTTTACGTTCAGTCTCACAGTCATTTAAGTTGCAGTTAATTTGTTGTGAATTTCACCATAATCACTTGAAAAGTGGAAAAGCTGTTGCAGGAAACGGACTGTAATCTTTATGACGAGTAGGTGACGTCCTGTTTGATGGAACACGTTGAAAGACTTGTATGTTGGCGTTAAATTCCAAAAGATGTTAGGTTTAATCCTACAGCTGCAACTTCTCTGACAGTCTGAGATGCTTAGTTGAGGAGTTTTATTGTCTTTCACTGGCTTTTCTCTGAGACTGTAGCTTTACGGTGCAGTAAGTACTTGTTAGCGGTTACAGCTCAGAGCGTGGGTAATTAGAGAGCTTCAGAGAGTGTTGCATGCTGGGAAAATTCAATCTCACGGCACTCTGCTCTGCTGCTGATTTGATTTGCACAGGTGCTTAAAGCTGCCTGGGACGCAGCTGGACTCTGGGATCTGGACTGGGTATCAGAGGACGACAAACTCCGGTAACCTGACTGCCACGCCACCTGTGTGATGGTGCAATGTCGTTTTTATTGCCTTCTCCTGTGCCGCTCTCCCAGCCTGTGTTTCGGAGTGTCCTCCTTCAGACACCCTGTGAGGACAGGAACGGTCCGTACCCAGGGGTTTCTGGGTAAAATGGCAGCTTGAGACATGTGAGAGGGATTTCTGAGTGTCATAGTGTTGTTTCAGTGCTGTGAGGTGCAGACGCAGGCGACAGCCATACCCACTTCATCCTGATGAGCCCTGATTCTCTCTCATGTTTATTCTAGAGGAATAGAATTCTAGATTCTGTCCCAGCACATGCGCACACACTCTCACACAGAGGCACATGCAGGCATGCACACACACACGGACACACTCAAAAACACACCAACATGTGTGCTTACACATACACACACACACACACACGTGCACACACACACACACACGCACATACACGTACGCACACGTACGCACACGCGCTCACAGACCCCGTCTCCCTCAGGAGGCCCCCAGGGCAGGCACGGAGAACCCGGTTCACAGAGTGCACTCTGCCAGTGTTGTCATCCGTGTGGACAGGAGTAGCATGCTGTGGATTCCTGCCGCCTCTCTGACCCACTTTCCCATCCCCCTGCTCCACACTGCCATAAAGGCCAGACTGCATGTGACCAGTGCATAGCCACGCCGTGTACTCCGCTGCCACCCCATAACCTGGTCGCCATGACGCCCCGTGGGCCTCACACTGGCTCTCAGCACTGTGCACCGTGCATTAGACAGGAGAGGAGTGGAGTTTGTACTGCAGAGGAGAAGAGATTGGACTGGAGAAGATAGACTTGAGATTTTACTGGAGAGAGGAATGGAATTTGGACAGTAGTTTTAAAATTGGTGCACGTCTGCAGTTAAATGGCATTTAAAACCAGCAGGGCCGTGCTCATGGGGTTGGATGTTGACAGCTCAGTATCATTTTTAATAACATTGCATTAGGAGATGAAGTCTGAGGAAAGGTGCAGACCTTCTGATTTGATTATAGAAAAACCAATGACTTTGAATGATTTGAAGCTTCATAACAAACCCATGCAGGCATGTATCAAAGGGTTCAGAGTGGAGACGGTGATACGCGGACCTTTTGATTTGAGGATCAAATTGTGTCTGAGAAATACAACATAGGGAGAGTACTGTGCTACCCCCTTTATTTCCTTCCGAAAAAATAATCTGAGAAGCAGATGCACCCCTAAATCCCTGTGTCTGATGAGTGGGGTTTCATACGGAGGGGAATGAAACCTGATTCTCTCAGGGGTGGGGAGGGGGGTAGAGCTTTAGATCTGTGTCTGTGTGTTAATCGATTCTTGCAGATGCATTGTTGATGAGGCCGTGCTGCTAAAGACGGACTGGGAGCTGAATTATGCAGTGTATTCACCCCCGGCCCCCCCGCTGTAAATGCAGCAGGTCTTAATGGCATTTGACTGTAAGCGCTCTGGAGCCGTGCCTGTTTGCCATTGGGGAGTTTACTCTGCAGATGGAGTGAATATAGCATCTCTCCTCAAGGCTGGGGGGGAGGCGAGGGGGGGGGGGGGCACTTTTCTATCTGTCACTCTCACTCTGGGGTAGGGACCGAGCACACGCTTATTCTGAAGAGACGAGGTGCAAACCTTAACGCACAGGGCGAATCCGCACCCCTGTCTTAGGTTTAATACGAAATCTGTGCAGTGTTGGTATTTAGGATTGTCCTCCTGCTCCCAGATCACCGGCTTTAAAGCGGTGCCTCTGCGCCTCTCTCCGATTGCGTAAAGCCGCACTGTAAACCGGAGCTAGGCGACTGGTATCGTGTAACTGGAGCAGAGACAGCAGAATCGCATCGGAAATGCGACAGGCAGGAATGCGTCAGGCAGAAAAGCACTGGACAGAAATGCATAGCGTGCTTGTTTACAGGCGAAAGGCAGCTTTTCCAAACCCAGGCAAACAGCATTCCAACATTTTGTTAGTGTTGTTTTGATGTTCTTGCACAAGAAGGCCTGAGCCAGTGACATTTTAGTGTCTTATTTTCATGGGTGGCCTGTCCTCCTTTTCTGTCAGCGTCTCTCTGATGCCGTCTTTTTCTTGGTCTCTCTCATCTCCCTCTCTTTCTCTCTCACCCCTCTCTTTCTTGCTGCATTCAGTTCAGGTGGTTACTGGCACGGCAGTGTATACTTATGATTCCAGAGCTCGTACTGAAATATGAAATATTAATAACCAGTCTCTGGTTCTCTCTCTCTCTCGCTCCCTGTCTCTTGTAATCTTGTTCTTTCTCCTCCTTATCTTTGTCCCTCTCCCTCTCCCGCTCTCCCGTCTCCCCCCCCCCCCCCCCCCCCCCCCCCACCTCTCTCTCCCTTTCTCTCTATCAGTATTCCTCCTCTCAGTTTTGCCCACAGTGCAGGCAGTCGTGGTGTCTGTATAAATCATGCGCTGCGCTTGCTAGCAGCCAAACCTCCCTCCCTCGCTGCGGTTTCTGTGCCAAATCTGACTCCTCTCCTGCGGGTTCTGTGCTGAATTTCCCGCCCTCACTCCTTTTCCTTTGCCGAACCTTCCCTTCTGGTTGTGTGTCGGCCAGGGCTGGTGCTGCGTTCGCCATTGCCGTGCCTGCTCTCTCGGTGATGCTGTGGACAGTGGCGATGCGGTAGCGGAAGGCCTGCAGCAGCAGCCCACAGAGACGGGACACGCCGCAGCATTGCGCAGGAGAGGGGCGCTGTTTGTCCTACAGGGGTGAAACTGCATTAACTCCAGCACTGGGCCCTCTGGCCTGATGGTGCTGATTGCGATGGCCTTGTGCTTTGGTGTTTCTGTAAGAATGCTAATTGAAATGTAGGAAGAAACTGAAAAACAGCCCTCAGTGGTGTAGAGTTCTCTGTGGTTTCCATGGTTTCCAGGCTTGAGGTCTTCATCTCTGTCTCACTGCGTAGGAGGGGAAGAACAGTACAGGAATGCTGACAGTACCAGCCACTGACCCAGGATCAGTTCTGTGTTTTTGGTGTAATGGGATAGGGGTAATATAATGGTTGGGTGAGCTGATCCTGGATGATTTGCTTGAGACAGAGAGCTCTTTTCCTTTGGGACAGTGAGGTTGATCTCATTCGTTCAGGTTCACCTCTCTGCTGCCGGGCTCTTCATAGCACCGGTTGCTGCAGCGTAGCTGGTTCAATGGAAAAACTCAGCTCTGGTCTGGCTTTTTGGCAGGTTTGTGGCAGCTGGTTTTAGGTAAATACCAAGCACCAGCTCTGTGACATCACAATCACACGATGTCACATGCTTCTCCTCCCACTGAAATGATACAGGGGATGAGGTGGGCGGAGCATGATGTATCCCAGAATTCACAGCTTCACATATAGCTGGCTGCACATCCTCTCTGCTGCAGACATCTGTGGGTTGGGCCCTGTGGGTGTGACTTTGGGTAGGGCAGAGTGGAAGGAGCACAGTGATTGCGTGTGGCGGCTGTGCTGACCTGTCTGAGTGCGTCTGTGTTTCTGTTAGCAACGATTGGTGCTTTTCGTTTGGAAAGGAGAGACTGTTCCCGTGGAATGCCTCCCAGTTGGCTGAGATCAGCGCAGCGCCTTCCCATGATGCCTTGCTGCGGCTGCCTCGCCCTCCCGCTCCTCTTGTTCCGGTGTGGTTGGCAGAGCTCCTGTTGCCATGCGGAGATGCGGTAACGGCGTGCTCGGCCGCGAGCCGCGGGCTGAGGGAAGAGGCGGCAGTGTCTCGTCTCCTTTCCGAACGCGTTTGGGGGGGTTTGCGGTTCCTCGTCCCCAGCAGCGGTGGAGCTCACGGTGAACAATCCCGCCATTGTGTGCCGGCCCGGTCGGCGAGCCGGTCAGACCCCGCCGAACGGCGTCATCTCGCTTCCATGCCTTTATGCTGACTGCATCTTCCGAGAAGCGCCATTGGCGTTTCTAACGCCTGCGAACCGAGGAGCAGCGCCTGCTTTGTGCTTTGTGGGCCCTCGGCTTTGACCCTGTGGTCCCCGCTTCCCCCGCATCCCCGCTTCGGGGGAACGGGGTTCGGGGTGTGTGGGTTGCGGGTCACTCCTGGTCACCCCCACGCCTGCGCTCCGGTGTCCGGGAAGACGCCCTGGGCCCTTCCCTCCCGCCCCGACTGTACGGCGAGGTCATGAAAGATTGATGCTGGTGTGTCTGTGTCAGCTGCCTCCGTCCCAAAATAATCCGAGTGACTGTGGCCTAGGGGGCTGGGGGGGGCTGTCGGCTGACTGTCTGAGAAACGCAAGCCAATGCGGGGGGGTGCGGGACTGTTAGCTCGACAGCAGACACTGACACTGAGAACTGTGACTTCCCCCAGGTGAAAACCAATCAAAACCCGATCCTCATTAATATCCCTGAGCATATGAAACTATGATGTACTTTTAAATGTGTCACTCAGGGATACACTTCGGTTGGACTGTAAAATGACAGTTGCATCGAGTTTCAGGCCGTGGAGCTGTGGTGGGTCAAGTGTTGCTGGAAGGAGCCAAGAGAGTTCTTCATCATCAGAGATGTTAAAGACAGCCGTGCAGCTGCTCAGACTCAGATTACTCAGGAAGTGCACGATGGTAATTAGTGACCCTCTGCTCTCCTTACTGACGGAGGCCCCTTTCCTTGAAGGCCAGCGTTACGAAAATACCTCATGGTGTGTTGTTGTTGACATGGCCGTGTAGCACATTGTGGTAACGTCTCTCAGCGTATAGTGCATCTGCATTCCCAGTGTGTGTCTTTGTGACTGACAGTTTGTGTTGGTGTGAAATGACTGATACTCCTGGTAGATGCTTGGTTTGTGTCACTGTGTGTCAGTGTTTGTGACCTACATCGCTTGGCTTGATGTTAGGCTCCGTCCATGACAAAGGCATGGTATTTTTAGCTCTGGATGAATAATTTAAGACTCGCTGTTTACCCTTTCAGATTCCGTATGTAAACCCGGGATCAGCTCTGCATATGGTGAACATGTGGGAAAGTCCTGCTTATTCAGAGTCAGATATGATCTCCCAGCTTCTGCCAGACCCTGAAAAAGCATCGGCCTAAAGTTAGCTCCGTAGAGAACAGAGGTGTGAGTTAGGATGCTTTGTCTTAGAACACTGTCATATTTTATTTTCTCTAACTCTTCATAAAAGACGGAGTTTTGTGAGTGGTGGGGGTGGGGCGTGGGGGCGCGGGGGCGCGGGGGCGCGGGGGTGTGGGGGCGTGGGGGCGCGGGGGTGGGGTTGGACGCTGGCTGAAAGGCCCGGCTGAAGCGCGGAGGTTGTAATGAAAACAGGATGTGCTTCCCTTTTTTGTCTTCCTCAGGATAGAGGCCTCCTTCACATGCCTCACTTCAGAAGAGCTCCCTCTGTTTGCCCTGGTCACAGTGCCCTTTCTGAGTGACTCTCTCTCTCTCTCTCTCTCTCTCTCTGTCCTTCTCTCTCTCTCTCTATGCTGCGTGCCTCTCAGTGGCTCAGGCACCTGTCGCAGACATGAGTAATCCATCCCTGATTAGGCCAGCTGGATACATATGTTTGTTGGCCATATCTGATTGCTGCTGTCTGTTGGTGGTATGGGTGTGTGTATGTGTGTGTGTGTGTGCGCGTGCGTGCATGTGTGCTCAGTGTCACATTGGCCAGAGTGTGTTGGAACAGTGGACTCTTGCCGCAGAGCAGACTCTTATCTACAGCGACTCCTGGCTTCATCTCTGTTCCTCCTCCTTGCTAGCGTGTGCGCACATGCAGACAAAGGCAGCGTGGCTCTCTGGAGCAGCCGCACTCCCTGCTCGGAGTCTGGCTCGGCTGCCTGGGTGCTGTTCTCACCTCGCAGGCAGAAACTGCGCGAACTCAGAGCTGGCTGTGTACACGGTGCTCTCTGCAGCCTTTCAGTTCGCACCGACATCTCAGAGCAGCGGAGGAAATTGATCACAGCTGTCTGCCGTCCCAGGGAAAAAAGGCAGGTTTCCACGGTTACGACTCTCTCATGAAGAAAGGGACAAGATGTTTTGGCCTCGTCTGATTGGCTCTCTGGTCAGGGGGGTTGGCCTGTAGCGGTGTGATGTGTAGGTGATGTAGCTGTGACCCTGTGTCTGAAGACCAGCCGTGGCTGCCGTGATCACACAGCCCTGTGCGCCCTATCAGAGCATGCTGCGTATCTGCATCAGAGAGAGAGAGAGAGAGGAGCTCCCAGTGAGCGGGAGTGCAGGGTGTTTCTGATTAGATGGCTGTTTGACTTGTTAACAAGTTGGTACCCCTGTCTGTACTCCAGGAATTTCATATCCACACACACACACACATAGATTTCCATTTTACAGTTACTGCTGAATCTGACATATTTCAGAAGTTCTGTTAGTGTTCCACACAGCAGCCAGTCATTAAGGAGATCACTGGTCTGAGATCAGTGGCCGTGGGTCTGGGAGGCTGTGCTCTCTCTCTGACTCACCTCCCCAGGCCTGGGACGTTCCGGGGGGAAGAGGCTGTGCAGGTGTGCAGGCCTCGGCACCCTCTCCCTGCCTCTCGGCGCGTGTGACGCACGGGTGTACCTGCGGCGCGGGAGAGAGCTCAGGGGAGGCGGACACACCTGTCGGGCTGCTTTGAAGCACCTCACTGATGAGTGTGAATCATGTAATTACTGCTGATGGGGAGCCAACTTAGAACAAAGGGCCTGTTCTGGGAATGAGGGTTAGGGCGGGGCAGGGAAGGAGGGGCCTGGCAGGGCGGGGTGATGATGTCATCCTGTAACATGTCTGTAGAAAGCGTGACAGAGAAGAGAACAGGAGCCCCGACTCACACATACTTTCAGGCTTTATGCAGAGTGACTGAGGAGAGGCAGAGGAAAGAGGTCTGGTCTGTATTGTAGTCAGCGTGAGACTGTCAAGGTCTGTCCATAGCACTGCTGTGGCTTCCCGCTTAAAAGAACACATTCACAGTGTCTGTACATTATTAAGTGTACTGCTGGATCTGGAAAGTGTCCCGACCATAATGAACTGAAAATATTGATGAATATAATTAATATAATCCTGGTGAAGACTGTCTGTGCATATGCTGTGGGTGCCTGCCATCTTTGCAGGTCCAGGCAACTGTTTCCATGGAAAAACCGTTTGCTTGGGGATCCTGTTGCTATGGAATGTTTGGGAGTTATGAGGGTGATGATGTCATAAAGTCGCTGCTAGGCGACGGTGTTGACTCTGCTCTGCGTAGTGCAGTGCTGTCTGGTGTCAGGACGTCTGGGTCTCACCCCTCACCTCTCCTCTCTTTCCCGCTCTCAGCTCCCTCCTCCGCTCCCGAACGCAGTCCCAAAGAAGAGGATGGAGAAGGGGTGAAGACCCCCACAAACCCGGACGCTGCCCCCCGGGCAGAGACACCCACTAAAGCGGAGACCGGCCGGAGAGCAGAAACCCCCACCAAAAGGGACACCCCCACGGACACCCGCGCCTCCCCCGTCACACCCGCCCCCGGAACAAGTGCCAGTCCCCGGCCCAAAAAAGGTACCCCCCCCCCTTTTGCAATCCACCATCTGCTCCCCCCTTCCAGAATGAGGGTCCATCATGGGGGGGCCGCTGTTTTCCAGAATCTGCATTATCAACCATATGTTTTTGTTTCGGGGGTGTAGATTGACCAGATATTCAGCTCATTGTGCTTCACGTGTAAAGCTCTGTCTGTCCCATTGTTGAATATCTGGCCATGTTATAGAATATCTTTGATGGTAAATGGTAAATATGGTAAATGCTTAAGAGGTAAGGCTTTATTGCCTCTGGGATTATGGATCAGTAGTGCTGTGTGTATGCAGGTATGAAATCTTGTGCCTCCCTCACACAGAGAAATAGGATGCCTGATTATCCCAGCAATGAGGTGGAGTCTGATTGCCCTGGGGGATATAGGGGGATCTCAGTGCTGCTGTTACGGCATTCAGATAAATCAGGAAAAGCTCATGCTCTCTGTCTAATCAGGTTTGTGGGCCACGCAATAAAAGGATCGATTTGGCAGGAATGTGCCCGAAATTGAATTCTCCAGGTCGGCTTGCTGTAACATGAACATGTAATCAGCGTTGGCGTGCTGGACGGCTCACCCGGTCGAATTCGGGCACATTCTCCCAGCTTCCCCAGGGAGAGCTCCCTGAGCTGGTGCATAAAAAGCCTCTGATCATTATGGGATGGGACTGGGTGTCACATTCCCGTGTGCGGTGCCAGGAGGGCATGGAGCCAGCGCTCTGGTTCCCATGGCAAAGTAAACCTGGCTTTTGCCACTTCCCACAATGGGTGCACTTGTCTGGCCTGCTCAGGCTGAGGGTGGGAACATGGGTTTCCGCTCTGGATTAAGGTGGCACCCCCCCCCCTCCTTTTCGGCCTGTAAATCCGGCAGGAGGGCTGGGGGTTTAGATCCTTTCACCCTCAGCGTGAGGCGAGAGCGCAACACCAGCTCCGCCCGCCTGGCTCTCATAACGAGCCTCAGCTGGCATCCTGATTACAAAGAGGCTGAAGAGCTGAAACCGAACACCAGCGTGTACCCAGCTGATCAGCAGAAAACGGGGGGAAATGTCACCCCTGTCCGGTCAGGGCTCCTGAGACCTTACAGAACTGCTCCTTTACTGGCCCAAAGGTTGATGAACTGCAGCACGAAACTGCCCCTTTTTAAGCCTCTTACCCCTCAGCAGGAATTCACTGGCACCGGGGTGTAATTGTTCCATGCGGAGCGCTTGAAACAGTTTTGCAGTGGTTACTCCTGAGCGTGACTCAGCATTTTCCCCAAAAGTTGGAACTGTGGCTCTGCTCAGTCATGCCCCCTCAGCTGTGCCATCATAACTGCTTTCCAAAGTTATGCTCCCCTGACTATCAGGTGCCTAGTAACAGAGGCTGGTGATTGGTTGCCATGGTTGCTGTGAGTGGAGGCTGGTGATCGGTTGATGTGAGCAGAGGCTGGTGATTGGTTGCTGTGACCAGAGGCTGGTGATTGGTTGTCATGGTTGCTGTGAGCGGAGGCTGGTGATTGGTTGCCATGGTTGCTGTGAGTGGAGGCTGGTGATTGGTTGCTGTGAGCGGAGGCTGGTGGTTGGTTGCTGTGAGCGGAGGCTGGTGATTGGTTGCTGTGAGCGGAGGCTGGTGATTGGTTGCTGTGAGCGGAGGCTGGTGGTTGGTTGCTGTGAGCGGAGGCTGGTGGTTGGTTGCCATGGTTGCTGTGAGCGGAGGCTGGTGATTGGTTGCTGTGAGCGGAGGCCGGTGGTTGGTTGCTGTGAGTGGAGGCCGGTGATTGGTTGCTGTGAGTGGAGGCCGGTGATTGGTTGCTGTGAGCGGAGGCTGGTGGTTGGTTGCTGTATGTGGAGGCTGGTGGTTGGTTGCTCTGAATAGAGGCTGGTGGTTGGTCGCTGTGAGTGGAGGCTGGTGGTTGGTTGCTGTGTGTGGAGGCTGGTGGTTGGTTGCTGTGTGTGGAGGCTGGTGGTTGGTTGCTGTGAGTAGAGGCTGGTGATTGGTTGCTGTGAGTGGAGGCTGGTGATTGGTTGCTGTGAGTGGAGGCCGGTGGTTGGTTGCTGTGAGTGGAGGCCGGTGATTGGTTGCTGTGAGCGGAGGCTGGTGGTTGGTTGCTGTATGTGGAGGCTGGTGGTTGGTTGCTCTGAATAGAGGCTGGTGGTTGGTCGCTGTGAGTGGAGGCTGGTGGTTGGTTGCTGTGTGTGGAGGCTGGTGGTTGGTTGCTGTGTGTGGAGGCTGGTGGTTGGTTGCTGTGAGTAGAGGCTGGTGATTGGTTGCGCTGAATACAGGCTGGTGGTGGGTTGCTCTGAATAGAGGCTGGTGGTTGGTCGCTGTGAGTGGAGGCTGGTGGTTGGTCGCTGTGTGTGAGCAGTGAAGGTCATTGCAGAAGCTGTGTGCTGTTCCAGCAGGGCTGTGAAAGGCATGCAGTCGGAGCTCTTTGGCAGGCTCTCTGTGTCTCCTCTCCTGCTGTCTCCAGCCCGTGTTGCTGGACGCTAGCCGACACCGATAAGAGCAGAGCTCTGTGCGGAAAACTTTGTCTGAAATTTGTGCTTATCGAGTCTCCGCGTTTGCACGGCTCCGCCGGCCTGATTACTTCACTTATTAGCTTCGCGGACTGGTTATCTCTGCCGAGTGAGTCACCCAGCAAGGCCTCCGTTTAACACAGAAGCCATTCATGCAGGTGGATGCTTTATTAGAGCCAATCAGTCTGAGTGTCACGGTCAGGAGAGCAGCAGCGCTGTTTAATGGGACTTCATGCTTCCGCTTCCTCTTGCCTAACCTCCACAGAAAAAATCCTTAAATAGATCTTATTTGACTGAATTGAATTGATGTATTCAATTTAGATGACCAGGAAGCCAGCAGGTCTGTCATGTAAACTCATTAGGGTTTACAGTGTTGACGAGTGGTGAGAGCGTGTGGCTTACGCTGAGTTTACCTCACTGGAGGTCTGTGGATCACATTACATTACATTGTGTTACATTACGTTGCACTACATTACACTACATTACATGCATTTAGCAGATGCTCTTTTCCAGAGCGACTTCAATATAACAATATAACATAAGCGTATCCATTCAATTTAAATGAGCAACAGTGTCAGACCAGGTTCACAATTACATATTACACAGGATTATAGCAGTATTACATATATATGCATGTTAATAGCTTGTTTATTGCTTAATTACATCATGTTAAATGTGTTTTTTGGGGGTCTCTAGCACTGGTACAGTGCAGTGCTGATGGATTCCCCCACTGACAGGGACCCCGCAGTAGGGAATCGGGGTGTGAAAGGTTTCGCGGTTGTTTGTGTGATGATGTAATGTGTGGACCGGGGGAGCCGGTGAATGCTAACGCTGCCACGCACTGTATGTGGCAGAAACTCAAAAGAGGGAAGAGAAAAGGCAGAGCTTCCATCTCCCAGAATGCCCCTCACTTGCTTTTTGTCCCAGTAATTGCAGGGGCCCACTGTGGCTGTGTTGCGCTGGAATGCAAGGAAGAGGGGAGAAAAACATTTTGGAATTTCTTAATTAGGGAAATTATTGGACGGGTGTGATATTTTAATTGGGCGTCTGCATAAGGGCTGGTTTAATTAAATCTTTTGCTCTTTTCTGCCTTGATCAGACAGCTGGCAGCACTGCGCACCCCCCTCCCCCCCCGGGGGGGGCTGAGGGGGGTCCTTGTCGTTAGACGGTCCTTTCAGAGAATCAGGGTTTTTCCTGAAGATTGACTCTCCTCGGGTCCAGGAGCGGGCGCTCCGCACGTCTCCGGTTGGTGGGGGCAGCCGGCGCTGGTTGCCAAGGCGACTGGTTACGGCAGCGGAGCCCTTGTGGGTTCTCAGCAGAAGGCAGCGTGTTTGTTTCCGAACGCGCGGGTCGTCTGAATTCCCAGGTTTTCGTGAGCGAGCGGCGTACCCTCTCCCGCGGTCACTGAAGGTACGACAACGCTGGCAGGGTGGAGGCGTGATCCGCTGAAGAGTGAAATGATAATCAGTGGATCAGGATCAAAGGGGGATCTTCCCTGGCCTCCTGGCAGGCAGAGAGTCAGGTCTTATTTACCCCAGCCTTTAATTAGCACGCCAGATCGCTCCTCTCTCTCATCAGTTTGACTGGGTGAGAGGAGCCCCTCGAACCCCCGCGTTCCCGTGCAGGGTGCATTCTGGGAGTCCCATGGCCGGCTGTGAATGTCGCGTTGGTGGAGTCTGTGCCTGGCCCAGGTGCGGCGGCTGCGTCAAGCTCTCGAAGCACAAGGGCTTCGCTTCGTTAAGATTCAAACCCCCCCCCCCCCCCGCACTGCCAGCTTCCCCGAGCCCCCCTGCACCCCCGCCACACCGCCAGCCTCCCTGAGCCCACAACCCAACCCCCCTCCCCGGAGCCCACAGCCCGCATTCAGCCCCTCAATACCCCTTTTGTTGCTCCTCCCGGCCCCGCTGTTTCCTGATCCTCCAATTAGGGCCTGGGTCCCTCCCCCCAGCACGCCCGGTCCCAGCACACCCCGACCCGGCCCACAGGGGCAGGTTTCCCTGGGAGGGGTGGAAGATTCGCCCTCCTGCAGCTGAGGCTCCGGTAAACACTGTTTTTTTTTTTAGGTCATTCCAGTTGGAAGTGTGACTCACTCAGGGAGCCGTGTTTACACATCACTGGCTGAAGGCCCGGCAGATAGCAGCTCTCTGCAAATATCAGACATGTTAATGTAGGTCAGAGGTCGCATGGAAGAGGAGAGGCATCATCTCTCTCTGATTTTCTCTCGAGGTTAATTGAGAGCTGGATCCTGGAGTGTCAGGGGTGTTTCTGGGTTTTGTTCCGTCCCAGCTCTTAATCACATAATTGGCTCAGTTATTATGCTAATTGGATGCAGACTTCAGTCTGAACCGAGAAGAGCTGAGAACCTCAAGCACATTTCATTTAGAATGAAGTCACATGTAAACCCTGGTCTAGGGTCTGATATTAACGTGTGTGCTAGGAGCCCCGAGGTTCTTACGCTGCTCACCTGAATCGCTCACCTGTATTCCCACAACTGAGTGGTTGATGACAGTGGTATTCCTTGCTCAAAGGTAGGGTGTGTCCATGCAGTTACATCATTTCCTGTCTCAGTATGTAGTTCCTGTCACAATTCCATCTTCGGAGTGGCACAGTACTGTGGGAAGGGGACTGCAGTAACAGCGGAAAGAATCGCTGAAACTCATCCTTGCAGAGAGATTGATTGGAAAGGCCTGGAAAGAATGAGTGGCATTTGAGCAGGAATGCTGCTCTCTCTGCCTGTGTGCATGGGAGCTCTGAGTGTGTGGGGCACTGCGGTGCTGTACCGCTGCACACATCTGCAGGAATCGGGCTGGAATGTGCAAACAGACATCGAAGCAGAGAGGAGACATAAACACCAGCCACAGACCCTCAGAGCGAGGATCAACACACACGCACACACACAGGCACACACACACACACACACACAGAAACCCACACACACACAGAAACACACCTAAATACACACAGACAGACACACACACACACGCACACAGTCTCACTGGCACCATCAGCGTCACACACATCCAGACTGAGCAGTTGTCACGCAGTGACGCTCAGCAGAGCTGTGGCAGTAGACTCATTTCCCCGAGCGCGGCGCTGTGTACGACCCACGCCCCACACAGCAGAGCTTCCCCCCGTGTGTTCAGCTGTGCTTCGGTTAGGGCTGCTCCTGTGAACATCACGCCGAGGTTTTTCAGGAAAGGCTGGGCTGCTGTTCAGGGCTGCTGTCTCTGAGGCTCAGATAGGAGCATTAAGGCTCGTTCTGCCTTTGGCTTCAGCACTCAGGCCCTGTGTTATCACTCTGCAGCCCTCTATTGAAAGGATAATGAAGGCTGGGTATTGGCCTGTGAACACTAACGCTCGCTCTCTCTCTCTCTCTCTCTCTCTCTCCTCGCCTTGTCACACCCTCTCTCTCTTTCTGTCTCTGTCCCTCTCTTATTTTCTTCTGTCTTTTCCCTCTCTCCTTCCTTCCCTTTCTCTCTCTCTCCCTCTCTCTCTCCCTCTCTCTCTCTCTCTCTCTCTCCCCCTCTCTCCCTTTCTCCCCCTCTCTTTCCCTCCCTCTCTCTCCTTTCCTCTCTCTCTCCTTCCCTTTCTCTCTCTCTCTGCAGATGGGATGAAATCAGAAGAACGGCAGAAGCTGGCTAAGGAGCGCAGGGAGGAGAGGGCCAGATATCTGGGTGAGTGGAGGGAGGATGTGAGGAAGGAGCCGGCCATCCGTCAGAGGGGGCTGGGCGCCCCCTTGTGGCAGGGTCATAGGAAAACCCACCAACATACCTTTATTCACTGCCTGAACCACGTCCAGTGCTTTTGCATGCTTACTGCAGCAACCTTTGAAAACACCTGCACTCATCTTTACACTTAATGTTATGCAGTATGTCTTTTAACCCTCAGCTTGAAGCACAGTGTAATATATATAATATTAACTCTGTCTTTCACATAGACAACTGCCGTACAGGGTCCTACACTAAAGCTTCTTATGTACTTACCTTCAATTGATTTAAAGGAATCAATTGAATATTCTGTCTGTCTGAAATGTCTCATTGGACTTGCACTGTGTCAGTAAAAACCTTGCTACGGATTGGCTGAGGATGATCCCTTTATTCTAAGGAGCCAATCCCCTGCTTTAACATGTCTTGTGCCACGCCCCCGCGCCGCGCCTGGCTGGTGACGGGCTGGCAGTGTCCCGCCTCAGCATGATTGACAGTCGCTCTCGTCTTCTCTCTCACTCCTGCAGAAGAGCGTACGCAGCTGCAAGGTAAGAGTCGCTCGGTGTTCGGCGCTTTCCCCTCGGTGGTGGTGGTGGCTCTCTCTCTCTGCGTCCTGCGAATCGTCACTGTCACGTGCTGTCGTGATTTTGTGTTCCGTGTAATCACCCCCTCCTCTCTTTTTCCTCCCATGATTCCGTCTCTCTCCAGATCAGTTTTCCTGTTTTTGGTTTCGTTTTTGGGTTTGCCGCTGTGCCGGTTCTCATTCTCTCTCTTTCCTTGTTAGAGTGAGTAGTAATATAGCTGAGGATATAATTTGTGGCAGTCAAAATCACAAATGCCTTTCCTCACAGCTTCTCCAGGCTTCCCTCCAGAGAGAGTCAGATTCTGCATAACCTGTGCAGTGAGGGCATCTGAGGTTCTTCTCGGATAAGCGGATAAACCAAACCCAGGGAGAGTGGCTGGACGTACATTTTGTTTGTGGATAAATAAAGTATTTATGAATTGGCGATTTACTCTGTGCTTTCTGTGTCCAAAAGAACACTGTCCCTGGGTCTAATTTTCTAATTCTTCTGTAATTCTTGCCTCCCCCCGAAGACCTAAACTGTGTGAAGCTCCTCGGTGTGAGTGAAGCTCCTCCTGTAGTCTCTGGTTTGCAGGGGAAGCAGCAGGCTGCAGACTGCAGCAGGAGAGACAGTGGTGAGGGGCCAGGCCTGGGAGGCAGGCTGCAGGGAGGGTGTAGCCAGGTGCATACAGCACCAGCAGCAGAGCAGGCGTTTACAGAGAGCGCAGGCCAGTTCGTGAACAGACCGTGGGGCAGTGGGTCTCTGAGTGACCCTCGGGTTGAGTTCATGTAGGAATCCACACTTGTCTTTGGAAGCTGAAGTGTGAGTTCTCCCCAGTGGAGCTTTTGAGTTTTATTCCTTTGATTGGTTAGGGGTGAATGTGGTGTGGGCGCGGCTTGGCGCAGTCGGGCACCCACCCCCCCCCCCCCCCCTACCGGAGGAGTCACGCTAATCCTCAGAAATCTCCTTATTTGTGCCACGGGGCAAGGCTCTGCCTGATATTTTTCTCCGCCCCAAATCTCACGGAGCACGCTGGTCCCTCTCACGCTCCCCGCTGTTCTTTCTCTCAGCTGTTTGTGTCTCTGACCAATCAGGCGGCTCGATCACAGCACCGCTGCAGAGCAGGGCTTGAAAGGATGGATGGGCTGGAAATTGGCAATGATGAATAGGTTACTCTATCCATGTAGCATACGGGGTTAATGAATCTGTGCAGGACCTGATCTTGCTCCAGACTCCACCCTGATCCTGTTCAGAATGCACTTTCAGAGACTGGGGCTCCTTGGCACAGCTCTCCTGTGAGGTCATTTCCACAGTTACCCTGTATACTCACTCCCAGTGCATGATGGGAGTAGGAACTCTCCTGGCTAGTGCCACAACAGCCTCTGTGCTGTAAAGCTTTGCTCATTATTGCATATAGTCGACCAATAAGAACTCCGTCTACATTCTACATTGCAGCTGAAGCTTTAAACCAAAGTCTCAGGGCTGGTTTTTCTAGCTTTCGATAAGCAGTCTCCTCTCCACCTCCACGTTGTGTGATCGTTTCGGAAGGCTTGGCTCGGGTTGGGTGAAGCTCTTTGCTCTGGAACACCGCAGCAGTGTGCTACCCTGCCTTTGACCCCCGTATCTCACCCCCAGTACACTAAGCTCAGCTCCACACCGCTGGTAGATAACGGCCTTGCTGAGCAAGGTCTCCCGTCCCACGTGCACCCCTGATAATTGCTAAAGGATCGGCACTAAACCAAAGCCTGGCAGTGTGGGACTGTCAGAGCCTTTCCAGGTGTCATCCAACAGGGATGAGGGTGTGAGTCTGGGCTGTAACATCAAAGGGAGAGGGACAGCCCCGTGGAGGCCCCGGAGCTCTGGAGGTGCCCCTCTCTCGCTGCTTCGATGTGGAGGCGAGCCGATTCGCCCCCTCTCTCGCTGCTTCGATGTGGAGGCGAGCCGGTTCGCCCCCTCTCTCCCTGCTTCGATGTGGAGGCGAGCCGATTCGCCCCCTCTCTCCCTGCTTCGATGTGGAGGCGAGCCGATTCGCCCCCTCTCTCCCTGCTTCGATGTGGAGGCGAGCCGATTCGCCCCCTCTCTCTGCTGCTTTGTGATTCTGTCTGCCTGTCACATAACCCGCATGCCTCCCTCCCACATCTACATCCGCGCCGTCACCTGGCTGAACCTATCCCAGCATGCCTCACTCCTGTCCTCCAGGACGTTCATCTTCCATTGCTGTGTACAGTCAACAGAGACCCTGTCTGTTTGAATTCCATCCCAGAGTTCTCTGCTCTGCATCTGGTCAGTGGGCGTGCATGCTTTCAGATGTGTCCTGTGCGGAACTGAGAGATTTAAACACTGCTCTTATTTAACTCTGAGATGCAGATTAACCTGCCTGTGTTTCTGTTTCTACATGCAATATTCCTACAGACTTACGCATCTCTAAACCTGCTCTACACAACTTTCTTAGCTTTGCCTTTGATTAACCATGTTAGTATGATCGGCACTGTCTGGCGTAGGCTCTGCAGAAACAGGGATATTAACCAGGTCTGTCTGTGTCTCTGTGTATGTTTCAGTATCCATGGTGCAGGTCCTCTAGCCTCACCAATAAAGGCATGAGGTCAGAGAGGGTAGAGACTGAGCTGTGGATACTGACCTCCAGGGGCTCGGAGGGGGTGGCAGACAGGGAGAGGGTCTGCTCTAAGCCCCTTTAGCCACTTTGGCGACTTTAACAGTGACCTCATATGTACTCTCAGAGGGCTGCTTTCAGACGGGTCAGAGTGCTGGCGAGGAGTGGAGTGTGACACCATTCCTCTCAAAAGAAAAAAAAAATCACCCTTGGCAACGCCACTGGGTTTGAATGCACTACACTTGTTGCTCTGGGTTAGTTCTGCACAATGGTTGCGTGGCCCAAAGCCCAGGCCCAAGTTAGGCCCAAAAGCCTGGAGCTAAAGTTCCGCTCCCAGCCTGGAGCAGAGTGCACTTCACCCAGCCCAGTCTTCAGGTGGTGATGAATACTTAATGAGCAGGGAGACCAGAGAGCAAGGCCTCATTCATGATTATTTAATGACTGTTTATGGGCCAGATGCCGTATTTAAGTCTGACAAATGTCAGGGCATATGAGGTCGACCCTCTCCCATCGACGACCCCCACCCCCCCCAAACACACACATATATAACACAGAGTAAGTGCTGAGAGACATCATCCACCTCACTGCAGCTGGGGTCCGCAGGATGACCGCATCAGTGTGTGCTGTCCCGCCCTTTGTTTGGATATGACACAATATGAGCACGACCCTTCTGCTGACATCACGCTACTCAGGGCCTGGGGTCACATGACTCTATACCACAATCACCCAGCCAATCGGACAGCTGTGATCCTGGTATCCGTAGCTTTGTTTTTTTTATAGGTTAATAGGATCTTGGCAAAACTGAACATGTTGTTCAAGTCCAGACCTCCTGGCGAAAGCTGGGTTTCTCCTTTCTGGTTTATTTCTCGCGCTCGCACGAACCTGTAAAGTGTGTGGAATTGGCCCCGACGGTCCCGTCACAACCTTAGAGTTTAAGACCTGCGAATTTGAGTAAATGAACTGTGAAGCTTAGAGACTGTTTGTCCGGAGGGATTAACATCATCCTTCTGAGTCCCTTCGCCAGCCTTCCGGATGCCACACAAGCCCCGCCCCACTGCCCCGTCCCCGAGGGCAGGGTTTGCCCGTCAGCTCAAATAAGGAACCAGGAGAAAGGACAATTAACTGTGGAACCTCCCAGAGTTCTGTGCTGCCTGGCATGGAAAATCCACAGTCATTAAGTCAGAGTGAAAGAGCCATTCTGGCAGATTAGATGTAATTACTTATTTCATTAGTGTTAGCCCCTCGACACTGACTGCGGCTGCATGCTCGGGCCTTTATTCTCCACACTTATGTGAGGTTTGGAAAGCTGCTTTTTGCAGATAAACCCCCCCCCCCCCCTTTTCCTCTCCCTCACCAGATAAATAAATCTGTTTCTAGCTCAAATGTTCAGTTGCAGCTTCGGTGTTATTTTAAAATGCATACATTTCAAAGCCTCATACCAGTGAGTTGTTGTTGAATCAGCTGCTTAAGAAAAGATAAGCTCGTGCTCGACAGAATCGCAGTCCGTACTACGGGTTTATCCTCCGACGGCGGAGAAAACACAGAGGAATGTGCTGTACTCGAGGTGACATTTTAATACCCGTCTCTCTCCCTTTGAGCTGCTCGGAGATCAGACCTACTATACAATGCATATTGAAGCTATCAGTCCTCACCGGAAAATGCGATGTTTAGAAAACCAATGAGATTATAAAGCTGAAGTGTCAGTTCCAAAAAATACTGGGCTGTTGTAATGCTGCTCCGTCTGAGAGTTAATTCAATTACCGTTCCAGTAATCATTATTCCCAATGTTTAGATACATTATTAAAAAAGAAATCAGATTAATATTTTGTCCTCTTGTATGGCAAAATGCTGTAAACGGCGGAGTGTGTTGGAAGAAATCTAAAGAATTACTGTCGCAGTACAGAGACTTTTGGCCAGTAATCTGAAATGCACATTCGTTTATCAAAGACCTATTTCAGGGATGCGGTGCCAGGGTGCAGGACTTCAGAAGTGAGCTGCAGAAAGTCAAAGGCGCATCAGTAATGAATGAGGGTTATTCTGGGGTGTAGCTGCTCTTGAGATCTGTCTCTCTTGCTTGAAACTTCCTTTTTCTGCCCTCCTCTTCAAGTGCGAGAAAGCCTGCTGTGGAGGTCAAGGCCTTAAGCGCGCAAAAACAGGAAACGCCCATGACGGGGGCGGCCCGTTTCCACGAGCTGGCAACGTGTGAGAGCAGACGAGGCACAGCCAGCCGCAGAACGGCTGGTTTTTAAACAACAAATGGAGATGGGGCTTTAATTGCCTTTCCTCAGCAGGAATTTAATGTGAGCGGCAATTAAGTCAGGAAGTGTAGAAACGACCGAGTATCCTGGGATTGAGTTTGTTTTCTTTTGTTCCTCTCGTGTGGATGCCTTTTTAGGAGCTAGATTGGTTGGATAGGTTGATGTAGTTATCCTAAACATACACACAAGTCATCTGAATTGTGATCAAGAATGAATCACCTCTGTATTTTACCGGGTATGTCAGTGCTGTAATGACATTGTCTGCACTTATGCAAATAGCTTTGTTGAAGTGCATTTTTCCAATTGCGTTGTTGCAGAGGGATGGACTAATTGCAGGAGCAACACTGTAGGTGAACTCCAGGTGAAACTTGTTGGTTTGTTAGGTGTGCACCACCTGTGGGTAGGAGAGAGTCTTCGCGCCTGTGCTTCATCCAGGCTCCAGAAGGGGGCGATGCAGCGGCAGACACTGGCGTCTCTGTGAAGCGCAGGTGGTTTCCAGGTGCAGTGACCGCTGCTTTCTCCCTCCCTCCCCCTCCCTGCAGCCGCGAAGAAGACGCAGTGGCTGGAGAAGGAGGAGAAGGCCCGCCAGCTCCGCGAGAGGCAGCTGGAGGAGCGGCGCAAGAGGCTGGAGGACCAGCGGCTGAAGGCGGAGAAACGGAGGGCAGCGCTGGAGGAGAGGCAGAGGCAGAAACTGGAGAAGAACAAGGTAGGCGGGGACAGGGAAGGGGCCTGACGTTACACTGCTTTACTCCGGAGGACAGACAGAGGGAGAAGCTGGGGAGGAGCGCGGTGGGCGGAGAGTTTACGTTAGGGTTTGGTTTACTTTGGGATTTGGGAGAAGGTTAGGGTCTGATTTTGTTGGGGATTTGGGTGACTGTTAGGGTCGGGTTTCCTTTTGGGGTTGGGGAGAAGGTTAGGGTTTGCTTTTGTTGGGGATTTAGGGCAATGTTAGGGTCCGGTTTCATCTGGGATTTGGGAGAAGGTTAGGGTTCGGTTTTGTTGGGGATTTGGGGGAAGGTTAGGATTGGGTTTCATTTTGGGGTTTGAGAGAAGGTTAAGGTTTGCTTTTGTTGGGGATTTTGGAGAATGTTAGCGTCTGATTTCATCTGAGATTTGGGGGACAGGTTTTGTCTGGGGTTTGGGAGCAGGGCGTGGGTGATCAGGACGGGGGAGGTTGGGGTTTGGAATGGGTGTGGTTGTGCAGACAGCATGGTGACTAACACACTCTGGCATGGTTTTCCTCGCAGTAGGTGCTCCTGTTAACTGGCTCCGGTTCTGTGTGGATCTTAAGCTCAGGGAAAACACCTTCGAAGGCACGCTTCCAGCAGCAATCTCACGCTAGCCCTTTGGAAGAAAAACACTGTCCACACAAAGCTGACAAAGAATACAGACAGATCTCGGTCGCTCCCACTTTGCCTGTAAAAGCTGAATTTATTGCTTTTTCCCTGGCTCTTGAGCCCGTAGTTTCAGCTGAGTCACACACATTCAGTTAGTTGTTCTGCACTCAAATCTGTGTGTGTCTCTTCCTGCTATTACTGAAGGAACACCATGTTCCGGTGACTGTATTTGAGGAGAATATAACTGCAATCTCATATCCAGAGTGAACTCAAAGCAGGCTCTGGTTCAGACCCATGTGTTGCAGTTGCTGGAAAAAGGAGAAGCCATATCTAATGGCTAACTTACAGTGACATTATGTTTCTGGACTTCATCATCGTTCCTTGCAGAGATGGGTCCAGGAGGGCTTATGACCCCAAAATGGGTAGAGATTCCACTTAATCAGTGACTCGTTAATTTGAATGAATGATTGTTTTATCAATTAATGAAAAGACTGTATTGTACTGACTGATTGAAAAGAGCAAGTGACTGACGGCACAGGATAGCACCACCCATTGCAGGGTTTGTGAAGCATGGAAGATCTGCCCTCTGTGTAGAACGATAAAACTGTGAAAGCAGAACAAGGTGAAATTTACAGCAGCTTAATAGCTGAAGATAATTAGGAGATAATTGTCCCATGCTCAAGGTACCACATAATGGCGTCATGGGAGTACTGTGCTATTGCCAGAGACTTTATGTGGAGGAATAAATTGAGGTTTGCCATTGGTAGGTTTTTCATGCCTGTTGAGTGGTGCTGTTTATAATGAGACAGTTTAGCAAGGTGTTGTGGCACCCTCAGTATGGTTAGAAACACACTGATCATACGCTGTTATCACAAGGCAGGCGGACTCACAGCTGGCACTTGGTGTCCCCTTAGTTTCTAGGCTATCTAGTCAGGTTACACAAGTTAACTAATGGTAGGGCTTTAAATAGTGTTATGCTCATACTCACTAGTGTGGGAGTGTTGGTCTGACACCTTTGCACATTCGACCTGAATGGATATACTTCTGTTTTTTTTTTTGCTGGAAGTTGCTCTGGATAAGAGCCTCAGCTAAATGCATGTGATGTAATGTGCTGTGGTCTATATCAGCCCCACACACACATGAACAGTGTGTAACCAGAGCAGCCAACGACCCGACTCTTTCCAGAGTCCGTGGTGTGATGTCATGTTTTCTCCCTTGGTGAAATGCTCCAGAACATCAAGTCCAGTTCATTCTATTTGCACTCTGTGAAACTGAAGAGACGGGTTTTGATACGCTGCAGCAGGGTGGAGTAGCGGTTGGGAGAAGAACTTCAGACGCAGATGTTGCTGGTTTGATTCCTAGGATAGGCCACTGTTTTTGTACCCTTGGGCAGGCTACTTGCTAAGCAAATGTAATATCTAAGGATAAATCAATGGGCAAAAAATAAAGGACTAAAAAGGAAAATATTTTTTCCCATCAGGCTGCTTTTAACATTTCCTGGTTCAGGCAGTGATGTCATTACAGAGGGTGTGGCTTTGCCTCACAGCATGTGTCACAGAGTCAGAGCAGCGGTGGTGGAAGTGACCTCTCACCCCTCGCTTGGGCCAAACGTGACCTCATTCCGGATCAGTCACTTCCAGCAGGAGGCTTGCATCACTCGTTTGGCACTTTAGGCACTTCCTGTGAGAGTGTGAGAGTGTTGGGGGGGGGGGATGCGCGCGCGCGGGGGGGGGGGGGGGGGGCGGTTGGGACAGCGATGGCACAGCAGCCAGTTCACTGTTTTTCCTCAGTGGAACTTAGCTGCAAAGATGACAGCTTCAGCTCTAATCACTTCAAGGAACTCCTTTTCATTTCTTCAATTCCTTTTTTTTGAGGTTGTTTTCTCTGGAGAAAGAAGGCATGTTGTTCTGTGATTATAACGATGGGAACATTCACCTCAAAGCCAATGATTTTCCAAAACAAATATTGTGAGCTAATCAGGAGCAAATGTGTCAGAGTGAGAAACGCTGACATGTTTGCAGTGTCTGTGTCTGCTGGATCCATGTGCCTTTGTTCTTAACTTGTATCTGTGAGCGTTTCTTTGTCCTTGCCTCTATGAGTATGAATGAATGAGTAATTGTTGAAAGTAATCGTGTGTAATGTTTTTATCTGGTTTTCAGGAGCGCTATGAGGCTGCCATCCAGCGATCTGCCAAGAAGACGTGGGCAGAGATCCGACAGCAGAGGTGGTCCTGGGCCGGCGGGCTCAGCCACAACTCCAGTCAAAGGGAAAGTGAGTACCACCGGGACCACAGTCGGGACGCCCACAGTCTACCCCTCGATCACCCTGAGAACGGCCCAACCCAGCGTCCTGCTGGTCTCTGTAGACACACCCTTGTCAGTGGTGTGTTTTCACAGATTATGGTCTGTCTGGTGTTCTCATGGCGACAATTCTGTGAACCCCACATGCTGCTATCTCAGGTCATGTGATCTGGGAGTGTGCGGACATGATCTCTCCCCTCTTCTCTTCCTCTTTCTCTTTCCTGTGTGCCGCCTGTTTTCATTTGCTGTGGTTTGGGCAGGGTTCACGCCCACCCCAGGGGTTTCCTGTCCCAACTGGTGCATGGGTGTGGTGTGGGCGGGGTTAAGGTGTGTGTGCTGTGTGCTGATTGGCAGGTGGATGATGGAGCTCTTCACAGCAGAGACCTCCAGCAGGCAGGATGAGGTTGTGTTTCTGCCTCCTGTCTGAGAGTCTGATGAGTCTTCTGCTGTAACTGCCTGCTGAGCAATGTGTGTCTTTCGTGCTGGTATTATAGCAGAATTTTTCATTTACCCCAGTCTGCAGGTAATGCTGTAAATTAGGGTCATACAGTAGGTTTCAGTTGTTTCTCCAGTTAACTATACTGCTGTGGTTGCCTCATAGAAGGGATTATTGATTGTCAACAGATATTAGCCTTGCATTCATTAGCATTAGCAGCCTCCTACAGAGGAGGCTGAAGGGGAGCTACTCCAGCAGTATGATTACAGTGCATTTTCATTAGGAGGCTGTCACTATGAAGCATGGAGGTGATATATATTCTCTACAGATACTCTCTGTCTTTACCAGATATTCAGTTCCTCCTGCTATCCTCCTCACCTAGGAGCCTCTGGTGGGTATCAGGAGGGTCTGGTGCTGTCTGCTTTGCTGTGTTAGCTATGGGTGTTGTGTTTTAGACCCTGACCCTTCAGAAATGTTCACAAGGAGCCAGGGTATCAGAGCACTGACAGCTTTGACAATTAAAGAAAGAGAACTTTCAATCTGAAGTCCACTGGGCTGACTGTCTGGTCTGTAAA
Source organism: Megalops cyprinoides (assembly GCF_013368585.1). Taxonomy (NCBI): domain Eukaryota; kingdom Metazoa; phylum Chordata; class Actinopteri; order Elopiformes; family Megalopidae; genus Megalops; species Megalops cyprinoides. The sequence goes on from NC_050592.1 coordinate 2,375,565, forward strand.
TAGAATGTCTGGTATTTCTCCTTGTGAAAAGACAAATCTCCTTCCTGCCTCAGAGCCAAAAAATGACCAGGGATTACAGGGTCATTTGGCTTGATTGACAGCTGAGAAATGACCTGCCCTCAGGATTCCAGTGGCGCGTTTGATTTGGAGAGACGCTCTCTCTGTTAGACGCGGCCAGAGAAGCCTGCTCTTTCAGAAGCATGCAGGGAGAGAGAGCACACCATTCCTCCCGCCCAGCTCAGAGTAGCAGGGCTTGGAGGACCAGGGCCATCTGTCAGGAGGCTGTATTGGGTGGGGACAGCCACCATCCCTGTGATTTTGGGGTTTCTGTGAATGCCGGTGTCGGCTTTCACAGCTTGCTCTGCGGGGGGAGGAGGGGTGTGAAATCAGCCGGCCTGCGGAATTCTGGGATAGACTTCTCCCACATTCCCTGGTGTTCTGGTAGCAGTTGGGGTGAGAGTGCCATGCTGTGAGCAATGCATGGAGTTATCTCTCAGAATGTGGCCGCACGTTCCTATCAGGGCTCACAGATTCACTCCTACTCACCCTTCTCCTGCACCTACTCCTCCTCCTCCTCCTGCCTTGGCCCTTTCTCCTCCTCCTTTTCCCCTCCTTCTCCTCTTCCTTTTCCTTCCCCCCCCCCCTCCTCCTTCCTCTTCCCCTTCTCCAACATGGTCTTCCTCCTCTTCCCTATTCTTCCTCCTCTTCCTCCTCCCACTCTTCTCTGTTAGAAAGCGAGTTGATCTGCATTATAATAATGGCCGTTGCTGCAGCAGCCCCATTTGTGGTGAACGGACAGTGCAGTGTAATTCCTGCCTGAGCCATTTCGTTGCCTCAGCCTCCCCCTGCTATTGTAAAAATGCTTGTCTTCATTTCATTGTGGGGGAGAAGGGACTGCGTCTGACGCTTTCCGACCATAAGATGGCAGCATAGCTCCATTGTTTGAATGCATAGAGACGTGTTTGGAGTTGTCCTGCACTGGGTGAGATTTGTCCTTCTTTTTGTTGGTACGTGTTGTTTCATCTTAAGTTCTGATCTTTTTGATCTCAGCATGTCGCTCACGGTCGGCTGTGATGTGAAATAACGCACCCAGCACCGCGTTCAATGAGCACTGACACAGCACTGACCTTGCAGTGACCTTGTGAGGTTGATTGTACACACCTGCCTGAAGGGCCTTTTTCTTCACGCTCAACAAGCGAAGTCTTTCATGGGACGAGTCAATGTGCAGATGCCATTTTTATGAACAGAGATTCATGGCCCACATCTGAACCCAGACTTTCTTCATCTTTTTCCTGTGTGTGTGTTTGTATGTGTGTATTTGTGTATTTGTGTGTGTGTATGTATGTGTTAAAATGGCGTGGTGATGGTGATGGTAAGGGCGTTTGATTTTTTTTCCTGTGAAGTGGAACATCTTTATCGCTGTTTTTTGTTTGAGGCCATAACTCTCCACTGTCCTGGTGGAGGCTGATGGCTAGCTGTCTTGATTACTTGAGGCTTGCTGGCCAGCTGACCTGATTGGTTGAGGGTTGCTGGCCAGCTGGCCCGAATGCTGGAGGGTTGCTGGCCAGCCGACCTGATTGGTGGAAGGTTTCTGGCTGCCTGACCTAAGTGGTGGAGGGTTTCTGGCCAGCCGACCTGATTGGTGGAGGGTTGCTGGCCAGCCGACCTGATTGGTGGAGGGTTGCTGGCCAGCCGACCTGATTGGTGGAAGGCTGCTGGCCAGCCGACCTGATTGGTGGAGGGCTGCTGGCCAGCCGACCTGATTGGTGGAGGGTTGCTGGAAGGTTGCCGGTGTCGCCAGGCCCTGCCGTGTGAACAGTGTTGTCTGTTGCGTTCTCTCCGGTTTGCAGGCAGATGCTCGGTGTCGGCGGTCAACCTGCCGAAACACGTGGACTCGGTTATTAACAAGAGGCTGTCCAAGTCCTCTGCCACACTCTGGAACTCGCCCAACAGAAGTAAGGAAAAAAACCACGCCCACCTCGCCCGGAAACCGCCGCCCTGCTCATGCCACTGTCCGCCCGCCCTTGTTTCTCCTCCAGAATCCTGTGACTCACCTCCTTTTGATTTGGTTTTGATTTGGGCTTGGTTTTCCTCCAATCGGCCGCATGCGTTCGGTGATTGCCAATCATCCCCTCCCCCCACAGTGCTGTGCATTGTGATATGGTTTCTCCCCTCCACCCCCTCACATTTTCGTTGAGTGCTGACATGTATAAATTCATGCCCTGGTATGAGTATACAAGTCCCTCTCACCCCATGTCTCCTCTCCGTATTTCCTCCCTCCCAGCATCCATTGTGTTTTCTTGTCTTCCGGTTGTACAAGTGTTGGTGGTGGTGGTTATTTATTTATTTTTTGGGTATTTTTTTTATTTGGGTTCTTTACATTTTTTAATACCGCTGGCTTACTCTCAAATGATGAAAATTCCATTGCATTGTAGATTGGAGTAATAGTTTTGAGTGCTCTCTCTGTATTTGAAGGTGAGTTATTTACAGTGCCTCCTGTGGCCCTGATTGGGGTAAAATGACTGCAGTGGATTTGGGGGCGGAGCTTAAACCCCAGCGCAGCAAAGCCAAATGTGCCTGTGATCAGTTTATTACTGCATTCAGGTGAACCCCTTGACCCTACTCAAATACAGCGATCAAATCCCCCAGCTCGGCTTGGGCGCCAATCAGTGGTCATTTTCAAGGTAAAACCAGATATAAAACCAATGAAGAAAGAAGTATGTACCCTCCTGTTACAGAAGTCGTCTGCTCGATAAATGGCCTGAAAAGTGAGATCGAGGGATCAGAGAGGAGGGGGAGAACATGGCGTCTGCTGTCCGGCTACAGGCCGCACACGCTGCCACACCGTGTTATTCTTGTATTCGGGGATCAGCCTTTTCGCCCGGTTGCCAGGCAACGGGGCTTTAGCAACTGGTAAAACAGATCACAATATTTCCAGGCTAAAAATACGGGAAGTGGCTGGCTGCGGGGTCGGGCCCCTGCGCAATGCCCTGGCTCCGGGGACGAGTGTTTACGACGATTTACTGATGTGAGCCGGCAGGTGTGTGCATGGAGAAGGCCTCAGCCCGGCTCTCTGTCGCCACGCGGAGTTCAGGCCCCTCCGGGGCAAAAAGCCGCTCCTTCCGTGTCAAGGCCCTCCTGCTGCGTGTCTGTGTCTGGGCTCTGTGAGCTGTGCTGCCGTGCTCTCAGCAGGCTGGAGCTCGGATCTGTTGTGTAATGTGGGGCAGAGGGCACAGCTGGGTGCGGCCTTCACCCAGACCACAGCCAGCTTGTTTTCGTTAAAGTCAGCTCACCTGAGATGGCACCCTCATCAGTACTGCAAGCGTGAGTGAGGTGTACCTTTACCTGGACCCCTCGTGAGCCTTGACGCGGCCTTCATTTACCTGGAAAACAACTCGGCCATTACCTTGCTGTTTGCAATAATCTTGCCTCAAACATTATGGAAAATATGCGTCGTTACATTGCGGTTTTCATAAACGCTGAATGCGCTGTCACGCTCCAAGTTTGAACACTCTGTGCATGTTTGTGTGCGCCTGCAGTGTTGGAAGGAAAGAGAAAAACAGAAGTCTTTTTGCAAGACAGCAGTGTGATTGACACCTGTCAGTCACAAGTGCAACCCCCCCGAATGTTATTCCATGCAGGCGGTCCAACAGCAACCAGCCCTCTTGCTGTAGCCTTGACGACTCGGGGAGCCCGTCAGAATAGGGGGCTCTGGCTCTTCTCAGATTGTCACATCCAAATGCCTCAGGCACTGAGAGAGCACAGAGAGAATCAAACAAAGCTGAACAGAGCTGGCGAGGATGGGGACAAAGTCTGCCAAAGGGAGAATCGCCACCAGCTGCAGACATTCAGACGAGGACAAACACTTACAGTGTCACCATAAGCGCAGAGGCACACCAGAGCGCGCTGGCTTCATAACGCACTGCAGCCCACCAACCGATGAACACAAAGGCGTTCAAATCGGAATGAGTGGAACGATTGCAAGTGGTTATCTGTGTCCCCTAACAGAGCATCTTAGCATTCATATGCATATTAAACACTGTTTAATTAGCCACACAGCGAGCTCCTCTGGTGGACATTTCAAACACAGAGACGCCAGCAAATCTGAGGCCACCATATCGACAGTCTTTTGTCACATTAAGATGAGAGATATTTTATCACACAAGCATAATGAGGAACCAGCAAAAGCAGGGTAATGTAACCTTCCTCTGTCAAAACAGGCCTCTCAGCGGGTCAGTGACTCTCCTGGTGACCGCTTCAGGAACAGAGTGCCACTCGAAAATGAGTCAGCAGAGACTGCGGAAACACCTCCGATATGAGGTTCCTGCGAGAGAAGACACATTTCATACGCACATAGGTGCGACCACTCCTCGAAATATTCTCTTGCTTTTTTCTGCCCTCGAGCTAAAGTGATGGCTCTCTGTGACGGTCTCTTTGGTGTCCATCTCTGAAACACTTCTACAGCTGCTGAGTTGGCCTTCTCACCTCCTGCAGAAGCTGCATATAGCTCTCCCGGTATTCAACAGGGACTGTCCGAGTCTCGTCTTTTAGGCACGTTTATTTTGCTGAAAGCACTTTGTACAGCTCTGATCCCCAAAGCCAGCGGGGGCTCGCTGCTGCTGCCCCTGCTCCACCCACACTGTGCGCTGTGAAACTCAGAAAGGATCCCCCTCCGTGTTTCTCTGCGGTCGTGTGCCAGTACCGATGAGGAGCGAACCGTCACTTTAACCGGTCCCGTCTGTCTGGGCCTGAGGCTGCTGTCCAAAAACTAAGGCCATCGATTTCTCTCTTTTATCCTTCTCATTATTGGTTGGACAGGGGCCTGTATGGGGATTATGGGTTAAATCCTGAGATTTTGTCGATAATGAGGAGCAGCCGAGTCTCTTGTTGGGGGTCCAGCACGCCCTCTTGCGCCCCTGCGTTTGACCCCCCCCCCCCGGTCAGAATGCCCTTGTCTCTGTGAGAGGAGCTCTGCCCTCTGTGGTCATGGTGGGCGACATGCCGCCCCTCTCTGGAGTCATCATCAGCCCATTGCTGTGTGCTCATTCGCATCACCCACTAACGATGGTCCATTCGCAAGGCACTGGCCCTCCATTGCATGTGAGTGAGGCATTGTGGGAGTGTGGTTGTGATTGGTTGTTGGAAGTACTGATGGAATTTTCACGCTGGTAAGCCAAGGTCCATGGGCTGTCTTCAGCATGATGAGGGCGGTATCCATGGTGACCACGGTCATTGGTCCTCAGGTGTGTCTGTGTGAAGTGGGGAAAGAAAATCACAGGAAAATGGCCACCTCCTGATGTGGGAGGAGAGCGGCATTATGGGTAAATGTGTGTAATGGGAATGACTGGGTGACTGGGTGAGAGGCTTAAGGGTGAGCTGGATAAAGGGGTGTGAGGTGTGTGTGTGCGTGTACATAGGTGTATGTATGTGTGTATGTGAGTATACGTGTGTGTGATGAGCAGTCTGTTAGTGTATGTGTGTGTGTGTGTGTGTGTGTGTGTGATGAGCAGTCTGTGTTTGTGTGTGTGAGTGCATATATGTATATGTGTGTTTGTGATGTTCAGGCTCTGACGGTGTCCCCTGGTCTCCAGCCCGCAGTCTGCAGCTGAGTCCCTGGGAGAGCAGCATTGTGGATCGGCTCATGACTCCCACGCTGTCCTTCCTGGCCCGAAGCCGCAGCGCCGCCAGCGTGCTGAGCAACGGCAAGGATGCCCGTGAGCACCCGCCACAGAGCTGTACCAAACCTCCTCTGTCCCGCCCCTCCCCTCACACTCTCAAACCTGCCCTTCCTCTGCCCCGCCCCTCCCCTCACACTCTCAAACCTGCCCTTCCTCTGCCCCGCCCCTCCCCTCACACTCTCAAACCTGCCCTTCCTCTGCCCCGCCCCTCCCCTCACACTCTCAAACCTGCCCTTCCTCTGCCCCGCCCCTCCCCTCACACTCTCAAACCTGCCCTTCCCCTGCCCCGTCAATGCCCCGCCCCTCCCCTCACACTCTCAAACCTGCCCTTCCCCTGCCCCGTCAATGCCCCGCCCCTCCCCTCACACTCTCAAACCCGCCCTCCCCCTGCCCCACCCCTCCCCTCACACTCTCAAACCTGCCCTTCCTCTGCCCCGCCCCTCCCCTCACACTCTCAAACCCGCCCTCCCCCTGCCCCGCCCCTCCACTCACACTCTCAAACCTGCCCTTCCCCTGCCCCGCCAATGCCCCGCCCCTCCCCTCACACTCTCAAACCTGCCCTGTCCCCTGGCCCTCACCACTATGCTTTCAAACCTACCCCTGCTCCCTGCTCCTACCCACTACTGCCCTAAACATGCCCCCCCGCCCCTCCCTCCACTGTGTCAAACCCACCCTTGCCCTCTCCCCCACAGTTCCACATCCACTCCCTGCACCTCCACGCTACAATCCGAAACCTTGCACCTTTAGGAATCGGTGATTTAGAATGCTTACAACATGTTTTTTGTTAGACACATGTATGAATTAGTAATAATCGATTTTCACATAGATAACAAAAGACATTAATGTTCAAGCGTATCTTACATTAGAGCTTGTGTTTGCTTGTGTGGGGGGGTGTGTGGGGACCCCCCCCGTGTCTGAGTGCATGGGGTGTAAAGTGACCCGTCTCGCCTGCAGAGTCTCCGCTGTGCCCGCGCTCGGCCTCCGCCAGCCCGCTGACAGTCTGTAACCACCATCGCCCGCACCACCGCTGCTCCGACCGCTGGAAGGTGTCCGCCAGCACGCCCGACATCACCCAGCGCCAGCGCAGACGGGACTCCGCCCCGGTCAGTCCCGCACACCACCGGCCGTCAGCGCCGTGGCTCTGTAGATGCCTCGTCGAGGCCTTTGGTCCTGTGTGAAAAGAGAAACATCTTAAATCCCTACCCTTCCATGCACAAGGAGAGCCATTCAGAACAGCATCGGGAGAGCTGAAGGATCTCAGTTTGGGTTACATTCTCTGAAACACTGGGCAGCTTTCCAGAACCCAGGTCAAAGAGCACAATTTTTTAAAACATACTGTTGGTTACCTGTCAAAAGAGAGTCATACTCTTTTAGCGCAACCTTAATAGAGGCGGCAGTGTAGCATTGTGGTAGGGAGCAGGGCTCGTAACCGAAAGGTTGCTGGTTCAATTCCCCACTGGGTACTGCTGTACCCTTGGGCAAGGTACCTAACCCACAGTTTTCTCAGTGAATATCCAGCTGTGTAAATGAGTAACATGTATGAATAGCGTCTGAATTCTTTCAGTGTAACTCTTAGAGTAGATGGCTGCCATTTCGCACTGTTGTCTTTGTTCCAGATAAACTGTACTGAGCAACTAGGGGAAAAAAACGGATACAGACTTCAAGGTTCAAACAGCATTTGCTCTTTCTTTGTGGATTCAGTGATTCATTCTGCAGTATTATGCCTCAGAGGGTCGGGACGCAGTAAAAATGTGTACGCTAAAGTGAGGAAAATGTGAGAAGGCCGGGCCATAAGGGAACGGAGAGAGTGAGTCAGCCCCAGCTCCATGTCAGGAGACGGCCTGGATCACTGTGAAGCCCAGGGGATTGTGGGAAGGCTTGTGCTCTCAGAGCCTGCAGCAGTGAGTGTCTCCATCCGTGAAGAACATGTTGTTCACACTCCCTTCCACGTCTCGCTTTTGTCTCTGAAAAGATGGAGAAGAAGAAGAAAGAGAAGAAAGACAAGGAGCGTGAGAACGAGAAGGAGAAGAGCGCCCTCACAAAGGAGAAGGTTCTGAAGAAGAGACAGTCCCTGCCCAGCATCAAACACAGAACCGAGCCCAGGTAACATTACCTGCCTTACAAACACGGAACCGAGCCCAGGTAACATTACCTGCCTTACAAACACAGAACCAAGCCCAGGTAACATTACCTGCCTTACAAACATAGAATGGGTTTGCATTTTGGTGATTGTTGATGACATCATCACTGGTCACAGGGTCATGAGCATCTCTCCCTTCCACCCGCCAGCACCAGCCCGCTGTCTAAAAACCGACCGGCTTCCCCCATCACCCCCAAAGGCCGACCTTGCTCCCCCAGCCCAGCCGTCTCCCCCAAACCTCCCTCCGCCCGAGGCACCCCGTCTGCCCCCAAGACACGCCCCAAGAGAGCCAAGACCCCCGCCAGGGTGGAGCCGCGGACAGCCTCTCCCATCGCCGTGGAGACGGCCAGAGAGTCGCGCCGGCCAGCCACCCCTGACGAGGCAAAGGGTGAGCATCGTCCCCATGGATACCGTTGCCTAGCGTTGAGCTTCAGTTTTGTCCTGTTGATCCAGCCTCTAGGTCCATGCATGTACATGCCTGAGTGAAGCAGCTTCCAGTCCTGGGCAGTTAATAACCTCCCACTCCCTTTATAAGGCAGTGTGTGTGTGTCAGCTCTTTTTTCATGCGTTGTGCTGTTTCACGTTTATGAAAGGCAGTTACTGAGGCATGCCAGTGGCCCGGGCTGCTGCGTGTTTTAATCTTATTTGATTTGTTACGTGGATCATTCTTTCTCTCTGGAGAGGAGTGATTCAGAACCATGAGTCAGAAAGTAAAGGAAAACCGCACAGCCCATAAGCCTGAATCAGGGTAGGTTACAGTGGGCCAGATGCTACTGAAAGGGAAGCGGGCCTCACCGAGGTTGTGTTCCGCTTTGTCAGTTCACAGCTCACTGTGTGGGGCTGTAATTACAGTAATGTGCCACTTATGGGGTGTTTTCACGAGTGGAACAGAAGAGAGATCCCTGGCAAGGCCCTTCCGCTCAGCAAAATTTCAGAAATTGCCTTCATTTCATCAGTTTGGTTACTTGGTTATTGGGAGCAGTTTCTGAAGCGGGACCAAGGGCTTTCATCTTCAAAGTGCTATGAAATTTAAAATGCGAGACAGATTTCGGCTGATGCTGCAGTCTCTGGAGGAAGAGAAGGGCTCTGTGCTCAATGTTCGAGGTGGAAAATGGCTGAATGTTTTATGATTGACGTCCTTGAGGGGAGTTGAGCTGTAATATCGCGGGGCTCCACTGTACCGTCTCTACGCTCCACCACAGACAGCAGGAGGCTCACTGTCTTTCTCCTCCCCCCCACCTTCTGTCTCTCCCAGCCCCTGCTGTTGTCCCCTCCATTGTGGTGTCCTCAGCCCCAGTCACGCCCCCTTCCCTGAGCGCACCAATCACAGCGTCCGCCGGCCCCTCGGCCCCGGAGCCGGCCCTGGCGGCTCCCGGCGGCTCCGCGGGGAAACCCATGGCCGGCACCACGGACCCCGAGCAGGCGGCTCGAATCCTGGCGGAGAAACGACGACAGGCCAGGGAGCAGCGGGAGAGAGAGGAGCAGGAGAGGCGGGAACAGGAGGCCAGAGAGCGGTGAGTCACTCCCCCACTACAGGGACCATCCTCCCCCCTCTCTCCCAGGCCCGTACCCCCCTCTCTCCCAGGGCCCGTACCCCCCTCTCTCCCAGGGCCCGTACCCCCCTCGTACACACACACTCATACATACGCACAAGCACACACATACACGCACAGGCATGCATGCAAATACTCATATGCATACTCGCATACACACGTATACACACACGCACACACAAATTGAAACAGGCACGGGCATGCACACACACACGTAAGTACACCTCTAGCTGTGAGTGTGTCCGTTTGCACAGTAAGCTTTGAGGATCTGTGGTCGGCATCTGTGTGTAAATATTGAAATGTTTGTATTGATCGTGTTTGCTGCGTGCTCTTTCATGGCAAGTCTCTGTTTTACAGTTCGGGTTTGTTTTTGGAAGACATATCGGTGTCCTCGGCTGCTCTGCTCAGATACCAGCTCTTTGATGCGTGTGAAATGGTGGTGATTCTGTTTCAACTGAGAACTGGAAACCATCTGAAAGAGGCCTGAATGAGCTCGTAAAACTGTGGGATTATAATAGCACACACATTAGCTGATTTTAGAAAGCATTGAGAACTTGATCACTGGAAAATGGAACCCCCTCCAATACTCACACATCCTGTGTGTCATTATCCAAGTGTGTTTGTTATTTAGGCAGTGAGTCAGCGTTAGAGCGCCCTCTCTGGTTATAGAGTGCTGTGACTTCACTACTGAGCTTCATCAGACAAAGCTAATGAAATGTGAACTGAACTATGTGGAGGTGGATCACATCCAGCTGGTGTGTGCTGGTGTCCATGGTCTGCTTTCAGTGTTGTGAATGTATGAGTTTCTTGACTGTGTGCAAAAGGGGTTTTCCTGACCAGATCTAATGGGAGTGTGTGGGTGCATTCATTCCCTGATAAGTGACTACTCCTGATAGAATGGATGGGTTGAGTGTGTGTGTGTGTGTGTGTGTGTGTGCGTGTACGTGTATGTGTATGTATGTGTGTGCGCGCACATGTGTGTGTGTGTGTGTGTGTGTGCGTGCGTGTGTGTGCACGCTTGTGTGTGTGTATGTATATGTGTGCGCGTGTGTGTGCGTGTGTGTGTGCGCATGTGTGTGCATGTGCGTGTGCATGTGTGTGCGTGTGTGTATGTGTGCGCATGTGCGCGCGTGCGTGTGTGTGCATGTGTGCGTGCGTATGTGTGTGTGTGTGTGTGTATGTATATGTGTGCGCGTGTGTGTGTGCGCGTGCGTGTGTGTGCATGTGCGCGCGTGCGTGTGTGTGCATGTGTGCGTGCGTATGACCATGCCCGTTATGAATGATGTGTGTACTCATACACAGCGTGCGCTTTGTGTGTGTCTCAGGGCGTTGCGGGAGGAGCGTCTGGCTCGGGAGGCTGAGGAGCGCAGGCTTCAGGAGGAGGAGGCGCAGCGCAGGCTGGAGGAGCAGCGTCTGGAGGAGGAGAGGGAGGCGCAGGAGAAGGCCCGTGCTGAGCAGGAGGAGAACGACCGCCTGCAGAAACAGGTGAGTGCAGGGCATTCTGGGTAGTGTAGTCCCCTCATGCAAATGCATCCATGGCATAAGGTAACCACCCCAGGCTGCTCCTGGCACTCCACAACCTTCCCTCGTCTCTCTGGTGCTCTGGTTGAGGGGTCAGGGAGTGGTATTTCCCACTCTCACTTGGATTTGTTCTGATTCTCTGTGGAAATGGAGCACTGAAAAGTGAAAAATCTGATTTTAAAGGATGCCAAATAAAGGTTGATTGAATTTTTTCAAAGTTAAAGAATTTGAAAGCGATAGTTCACATATGTGATCAAATCGTTGTTGTTGATGATGTTAGACTGTTTTAAACGTGAGCCCCCCTCCTGTTAGTCGTACCTGATACTCAGTCATATCTGAGCATGCCGCAGGGTGTTTATGGAAGGCCTAAGTGCTTTGAGCCCGTGTGTAACGGGATCGGAGGTTTGGCCAGCACCTGGCTCCTGAGATCAGCTGTTGCCTTCGGGTCGTGAGGGTGGTGACAGTATCTCCATCAGTTCTTCACGGTGAAAAGGAGAAAGGTGACAGGGGGCACAGGAGCACCCGTCACCCGCCGTGTTCCTGAGTTGTTCGGTCTCCCCTTCCCTGCCCTGGCAGATAATCAGCTTGCCCACCACACCCGCCTGCAACCCCCGATCCTACTGTGTCCAACACGCTTAGCGCCCGTGCGCGAGCCAAGCTTCTCTCAGCATCCTCAGCATCTGCGGGAGCTGGCCACTTCTCTGACCACGTCTCACACGGCTCTGCCAAGGAACGGGCCTCCGTGATCCTGCTGGTCGTCAGGATTAATCTCCGTTTGTTGTAATTACTCCTGCCTTTTAAAGAGGTTATAGACGTCTGACTGTACTGAGATCCGTTTGTTGTGGAGTCGTGTGCCTGCTCTGAACCTGGTTCACCGCGCGGGCTGAGGCAGATGGATGATGTCGCGGCCTTCTCTCTCTCTGTTTGTTGCCTCTGGTCTGAAGCAGCTGGTGTAAATCGCCTCGGTGGGCAGGAGGAGGCCTAGCTGAACCCGAAAACGCTCTCACAATCAGAGCAGTGTTTGTTTAGCCTGTGTGGGTGGCGTGCCCGCACCATCAGCAGCGCAATGTGAGCTGCACCGCCTCCTCACACAGGAACAGCCTCTGACATCCCACTGCTGCCCCCCGGTGGCCAAATGTTTAGCTAAAACCGACTGTCTCTCAGCTTGTGCCCCCAAAACATACCTAATTAAATAAGCAGTATGCTTTTTTTAAAAAAAAAAAAAAAAACCTCCTCTTGCTAAAGGAACAAAAGCTCACAGGAAAACAGTGGGTCAAACGATTGTGCTAGGCTTATATCCTATGTTTGTCAGTGGACCTCACCTTAAGTGCGTTGCAGGTGATTCTAGGAAATGCAGTTGTGACTGTATAGTGGGTGTCTGCAGATACTGTACTACAATCAGCTCTGTGTACTTCACGTCATGTTAAAAGGGCTGTGGCTTGCAACAGAATATTCATAGCTGCAATTACTATGCAGACTATACCACAGCCTCCAAGGTGGTGAATATTGGGTCATGATGAATAGAATTTCTGTGATGTCTTTCAGTGAGGAGTAGTGGCTTCTGGGTAATACAGTTATAACATGTATTTTAGTGAGGAGCAGATACTGATGTGTGATGTGCCTTCTGGGTAATGTAGTTTTATGTTTCCTATACCTATATCAGAGAGAAGAGGCCGAGGCCAGGGCTCGGGAGGAGGCAGAGAGACAGCGTCTGGAGAGAGAGAAGCACTTCCAGAAGGAGGAGCAGGAGCGTCTGGAGAGGAAGAAGGTAGGAGACCCCGACATGAAGGAGAGAGAAGAATCCAGAGTCAGGCACCACAAATGCCTCTGCATCTAGCATCTTTTAAAACAAAGCCAGACTCAAACGCTAAGAAACACTTTCAACTTGAGAGAGAATGTCTCTGAATTAAACTGAGTCAAGACACTAAGAAAATGTTTCCAAATGAGAGCATGGTGTTTTTGAACAAAGCCAGATGGTTCAGAAGATGTGCACCTCCACACAGCCAAAACAGTTAGCTGTCTGTGTCTTGACCCAAAGGATGCAGAGTGGAGCAGGTCCTGCTGGTCTCCCAGGTGCACAGGGAAGGACTAGCAGGATTTTTGCTGTAAAACTCATCACTCCTGGGTGGTCAGTGAACTCAGCCTGTAACACTGGGAGCCAGTGGAGCCAGTCTTCCTCGTGCTGTTTGGAAAGGTCTGAAGCAGCCCAGCAAAACCCAAATTAGCTTCCACATAAGAACGAGTGGTTTCACAGAAATGCCGCTTCTGGCAGAATCCTCCATTATGTTTAAAAAACAGCATATGTTGTGTAGGATGTACCCATGCGCATGGAATGCATACCACATGTATGAATTCCTTTTGGTTAAACAAAACATGGACTCATTCACGCACATGACACAGTCACAGAGTTCATCTCAGCTGCTGTTGTCCTTCACTGACCTGTTTTCATCCTGTGTGCTGGGTGACAGACCCTCATACAAGCCTACTGCACCTTGCAATTTTATCTGTTCCATTCAACAGATCATATAAATTCACATAATCATATAATATTCAATTCTATACGATATATTATTTTGTAGAGCAATAACATTAATCGTAATTATGGGTTTCACAGATTTTGTGTCTTTGGTGGAAGCAACAGTCACTCTCCTCAACCACCAGCAAGGTTTAGCACCCCAGTTCACTGACTCAGTGGCCATTTTGTGCTAGGCAGGGATCTCTGGGCAGGAGAAGAAGAGTTATGTTAGCAGTTTTAAAAACAGGGTTCTAATTAGATGGCCAGGTTGATAGAGCAACATTAGTTATATTTTACCAGGACAGCATGTTTAAGCCCTCCTTGGGAGTCGTACAAAAGCAGTGCATTTAATAGTACGTACTGAATGAAGGGCAGCAGTCTGGGGGAGCGTTTTGGTCCCTGGAGCTGCTGTTGCTTCCTTCAGCTCTTTCCCTCAGCTGCCCCCGTAAAAGCTCCACAGACATATGCAGCGCAGATACGATAGCGCAAGAGAAAACGGATCCTAAACAAATAAAAAAAGGCAGAGCTAAAAGCTCTGTAAAGTGAATTTCACCCTCAGAGATATCTGAGAAGACCACTTGTGGAGGGTGTGCTTGAGATTGTGGAAACACAACTACATCAAAGCGTTGCGGGGGTGGGGGGACCAGAGCAGACCGGATCTGTCAGGGAAAGCTCTGCTGCGTGGCAGGTCCCGGTGGTCCCGATCCATCACACAGAGAGGGGAGGGGGGCGTCCCTGCCCAGAGGAGGCTCTTATCAGGCCCTGGCAGCAAGGCCAGGCTGCAGCAGGATCCTGCTGTGGGATTAACCCTCAGGAACAGCCTGTTCCCTACGAGACGCCTGCCTTATGCATCTGGAGAACCAGCCGCAGATAAACCCGGTAAAAGTGTGAGCACTCTACTCACAACACCAGCTGAGACAGGAATTAGTCACTTACAAGATGTTCTCAGGTGAACCAATGCCAGCCAGCATGAAAGATCCCCACCTTCAAAGAAATCAGATCTGAGGAGTTAAACCAAAGGCTCGCTTACAATAAAATCCCAGCGGGCAGATGTGATACCTGTGAGTGCAGAGTTATACGGGGTGTGTAACGGTTAGCCTCTCCCAAAGGGCGGGGTGCTGTGCTGTTTAAAGATTTTAGCACATAGTTTTCCCTTGAGCTCAGGCAGCCGAGGTAAATTCCAGTGTTTCATGGGTGAGACGGTGGCGTTCTTCCCAGGATTCAAAGCCACAAGCATGGCGGGTTGGAGCCAAGGGGCCCTACCCACAAGCCCCTGCTTCAGCGTTGAATAAGGAACCGGATCAAAGCCATGGGTCCAAACCACAGCGTGCGCGTGCGCGAGAAAGAGAGAGTGAGGGGAAAAAGAACAGCATGAAAGAATGTGCCTGAACAGATATATGACTCAGATGGGGTTTGAAATTTATCAATCCCAGGCTCCGCTCGGGGGATCTGCCGTCTGATTGGTGGGTTTTGGGGAGGGCTGTGTGTGTTCCCTGTTCCCTAACCGGTCCCTCTTGTGTTTGGATTGCAGCGTCTCGAGGAGATTATGAAGAGAACACGCAAGACAGATGGGGGAGAGAAGGTGCGTTCCTCATCGGGGCCGTCGTGTGTGATGGAGGTTGCGGTGCGGTGGGAAACGTTCCCCTGTGAATGCTGTTTCTTATCTCATTACAGAAGGACGCCAAGTCCCCCTCCCCCACCCAGGTCAACGGCAAAGATGCCAAAACGGACGTAGAGGGCAGCAAAGGTGAGTTCAGAGAGATGGAGCGCAGACCTCCTGTTACAGACCTCCATCATTCCACATCAGCAGGAACCCAGAAAACATCCTCCCCCCCTGTAGGCGGGAGGCTAAACGATCAGCTACTGAGCTTCAGAGGCTTTATCCATTTGTCAGATGGGCCTGCGTAAGCCCGTTTCATCACCCAAACTGGGATTCATTTTCAGAGTGTGTATCATTGCCTTTTTCTTCCCCAAAAGAGCCTTGAAGGTAATTCTAGCCCTGACAGAGCATGCGTGTGAACAGATTAAAGGCATGGAGTGTGTTTAAAGTCAGGTGGAGGGCTTTAGCTCTGAGTGGAACACTGTGGGCATCCAGGGGCTGATTTCCAGACCCCGGCTGCTGTCCCTGTCTCCCCCACTGCCGTACTGATGCAAGCTGTAGATGTAGCCGGAGTCTCTGTGAAAATCGCCTCCTTAGCGCCCCCTGGAGCTCAGGGGTGAGTGCTGCGCCCGTGACGGGGGGGCCCAGGAGCTGGCAGGCCAGCCTGCTTTCTGATCAGGGCCTCTGTTGCGGGGAGGGGGAGGGAGGAGGGGGTCTGGTGCCTGCAGGGGAAGGAGCGAAAATAAAATCGCCGGGACGCCATCAGGAAATACGGCATTACATAATGCAGAATTACTGCAGCTTTGCCTCATGGGAGATCGCCTGCACTCCCGAGTGGCTCTGTAACCTTCTCACATGCTGCTTAGAAAGTCCTCAAAGGGCACCCAACACCAGCCCCCCCATCTCCAGATGGCTGTGCCATCAGTTTCCTGTGGAAAAAAAAAAAACAAAATATTAAAATCAGAAACAAGTGATTTGCCTGAAAACATTCTGATTGAAGGATTATATGAGTCAGCTGTGTTGGCTTAAAAGTATTGCAGTTGAAGACCTTGTGTTGGTCAGAATTAGACACAGGATATGGGAACCATTTACCTTGTTTTTCCAGCGTCAGCCGACTACCAGCCAAGCCCAGAGGCGTCGCTGTCCAATAAGGAGGTGAAAGAGGTCCAATCACAGAGCAGCGTGACAGTGAGGTGAGTTTGAGCGCAGCTCGGTCAGATCAGAGATTAGGTCTGAAGAGTTGATATTCATAGAGAAAGTGTGGCTAGACAGCTCATTGTGCTGTATCACACCTACAAAACATGCTAACCAAGAGAAGCGATGCGCAGGGCCTGTGTCTCACACCATTTAACCACCAAACACATACAGCAGTTTGAAATCAAACATTCAGCTCCTAAAATAAGCCTCTGACCAGACTCTGATAGAGCAGCAGTCTCCAGCTCTTCAGGGTAAGTGCCTTTTAGAGTCTGATCCAGGGGTCCTTGACACATTACATTATTGTCCTTTAGCAGACGCTCTTATCCAGAGTGACCTACGTAGGTTACAGTTGTATCCATTTATACGGCTGGATATTTACTGAAGCAATTCTGAGTTAACTACCTTTCCCAAGAGCAGTGCCTCAGGAGGGGAATTGCACCAGCAACCTTTTGGTTAGGAAACATGCACTTGAATCTGTTTAAGAAACAAAAGGCTTTTTGTAATATGTTTTGTAACTGTTGCAATTAAATTAAATTTCAACTTTAATTTTAAACTTTAAGTTGAATGTTATTATTTTGCTTGCTGGTTAAAAGCCTGTAAGTATTCAGTGGAATGCCTTCCTTACTAAAGGACAGCCCAGTCAGCCTCTGATTGGACAGGTGAAAGTGCTGCTCACCACACCATGTGACTAAACCTCTGTGTCACATGACCTCCCCTCAGCCCCGCGGTCCCCGTTCTGAACGGAGTCCAGCCCGCCAAGCACGAGAACGGCCTGTCCGCCAAGGGCGAGGCTGGCGACTTTGAGGAGATCATCCAGCTGGCCAATCACAGTGGCAGCAATGGCGGGGGGCGGGAGAAGTCGCAGAGTGACGTGCCTGGCGAGCCAATCCTGGCCTTTGAGGGCGGGGAGCCTTTCCTGAAGAAGGCGGGCACCATGAAGCCCCAGCATGTCGCAGGTACTGATTGGGGGGGGCATAGCTGGCGTTTCAGTTGGTGAAGAAGGTACATTTACACAACACGGACTAAGATTACCTTTCATTTACATTAATGTTATTTGGCACATACTTACTCAGAGCGACTTATATATGTTGCTGGTTGCTTCTACCTGAATGAACAGCAGGCCCGTCTGATCCGGTTCCTTGGTTTTTTTTTTTTTTTTTTTTTTATATCTATGGAAAGCAGGGTGTGAATGTACAGCTTTAGGAACACGTTAGGAGTGAGTCCACACTAGGCTCTGCGGGTTACATTACGTTGTATTACATTATTGGCACTTAGCAGACACTCTTATCCAGAGCGACTTACATTAGTTACAGGTTTTTACAATGTTATCTATTTATACAGCTAGATATTTATTGAGGCAATTGTGGGTTAAGCCCCCATGGGGAATCGAACCAGCAACCTTTCGGTTACGGGTCCTGCTCCTTAACCACAATGCTACACTGCTGTCCCAGGTTCGAGCCGTTTCAAGTGCTATTGAAAGCAGGTGACCGCCGAGTACCCTGCGGTGCGTGACCGTCCCTAGCGTTTGTGCCCCGTGACAGCGGTCGTAGGTGCGTGAGTGTCAGTGGCGTACGTGAGCTGTCCGACACCAGGTGGGGGGAGGGGCCTAATTCAAACAGCCCCCCTGCCAGGGTCCTGGTGCTTGGAACAAAGCCGAGAGCGAAATGCCAGGAGGGGCTTTAAGGAGAGCCAGTCCTGGAGGGGGTGGGGGCATGAAAGCGGATCTCACCCCAGTTATGTGCCCCCCCCTCACCTCTCTCCGGCCCACCTGTCAGCCTGAAGACAGCCCCCAGCCATTAATCATGCCCAAAGCAAACACGATGCTCGGGAGGTCATCCACACAGGGATGAAAGCTCTCGTAAAAAAGTATTTATACTGTGGCAGGAAACCTTAGGCCCGTGTCCTCAGCCAGAGTGGCCCGGGTCCAGGGGTCAGGGGTCACCTGCACAATGTGGTTTCTGGTTTGGAAGACTAGATGTGTTTAAACATTTTTCTTCAAGATTTCATAACTCATTAATAGAGGTGTTTATTTTTACTGGATCAGCACTATGTCAAAACAGGACCAACATTATTGTGTTATTGTGGCTAGTGCCCTTGCTACTGCTCCACACTGCTGCTCTGACCGCTGCTCTGATCACTGCTCCACACTGCTGCTCTGACCACTGCTCCACACTGCTGCTCTGACCGCTGCTCTGATCACTGCTCCACACTGCTGCTCTGACCACTGCTCCACACTGCTGCTCTGACCGCTGCTCTGATCACTGCTCCACACTGCTTCTCTGACCACTGCTCCACACTGCTGCTTTGACCACTGCTCCACATTGTTGCTCTAACAGGGTCTCCACAGTCCAGCTTTTCTGAATGTAGCTTGTGTCAGATAACACTGCCTTTCTGTCTCTCTCTCGTTCTGTTTTGTCCCCTGCAGAGGTGCTGTGAGTCTTGGGGTGCCGGGAGACGAGCCTTACCCCACGAGCGATTCGGGGCGCCTTGCTCCACCGCAAACAGCTTGCACAGGACTCTCCTCTAGATCATACACAAATCACCACCGCAAACGTCTTCCCTGGGGAGCAGCAAGAAGCAGCCGCAATCAAGAGAAACTAAACCAGAGAAAAAAAAACACCACAGTGTGTGTATGTCTACTTCACCACGCGTCATGGTGGATCAGTGTTACGTTTTATTGAAATATCTCACGCCGATTTTACCATGCACCTTAAAAGACTGACAGCATTATCCATAGTAGACCATCAGACCAGAAAAATATACAATATTTGACTATTATAAGTATAATTATTGTTATTATTATTCTGAGTTCGACAAAGAAGTGTGTTGGTTATTTTGTCTTTAATGATTTAGTTATTTAACTTGAAGAGAAATGTAACTACTGGGTACAGTGTATGTGAATAATGTAAATGAACCTGGCCGAGTTGGTCCCGGGCTGGAGGAGATCAGAGGAATAAAGGTTTATGAAAGGGAGCCCAGCGTCTGCTTTACTGAGAGAGAGAGAGAGGCTTTTCACAGGGACGCCAGCGGACGCAGAGCTGGCCACGGCATGGCACCGATCCTGGAGCAGCATGGTAACATTAAGGTGAAATCGCCATAACATTGAGCCAGTATGGGGGTGATGCGGCAGGCCGTAGTCCTCGTCTGGGTTTTGTGCTGATGAGGTAGAGTGCTTTTGGTCCCCGGTGATTGACTACAGAGCCCAGAGGTCGTCCTGCATACACCAGCATCTTTGTCATTAAGCCGCCATTTTGGAGAGGAAGTACGTTTTCCTGTTACTCAACAGATTTAACTGGTTGCTGATCACTGCCTGCAGGACTGCAGGAGCCCGTAAGACCTGGTCCAGGGTCAGTTTATCCATCCCTCATCCTAACTCCGACCATAGGTAGACCCTAATCCAGGATCAGTGTTTGGGAGCACATACTGTTATCCAAACGTATGTCATGTTATTGATATATATATAGAAATACCTTTGATGTGGATTCCTAATGTAGCAAAGGTGAGTGACATCACATACCTGTGTAAAAATGCAGGTGAATAATGCTTTATGTAGAAGGGCCATGGCTGGAATAAAAACTAGAATACATACAAATAGCCCTCCAGGAACTTAATCTGACACCCCTGCTGAACAGCCAAAGCTCTGTCCAGAAAGGTTTATCAGCTCTATAAAATGTTCACGTGGATCCTCACATGGAGATGGCAACTGGCTGGATCGGGTTCACTGCATTTTGATTGGCCTTTAAAACCCCAGACATTGTGGCTTTCAGGGTCCAGTGGGACTTGTCCTGGTCAGCAGCCTTCGTTTGCACGATTCGGGCCTAATTGTTCGCCTGCCACACCTGTATCTCTCATATCCTCGCTCGTTGCTTGTGCAGCTGTGTTAAACATGCAGGTGGCGTGCTGGTTAAGCGTGCACATCGCCGTGGTTACACAGCCCGGGCTATGCTGGGATACTCTCTCTGTGCCTCTCTGGAGATGACTCGGAGCACCTGAGCCTGCTGAAGAGGAATTCGCCCGGTGCCGTGCAGCGGCCAGTTGGACCGGTCTAGGAACGCAGTGTTCTGACCTCCGGGGTGGCACACTCTGCGGTTCTGGTGTCCTGTGGTTAGGGGATCCAGCCAAAACCATTTCCTTTAAAGAGGCCCCTCCTCCTCCTGGCTGATCCTGTTTCTTCGTTTGCCCCGTCGGATGGTGGAAAATTGCGATCATTCCAAGCTGGGACGCACAGCTTGGTAGAATTAGGGAGGACACTCCTCTAAGAGTTACCAATCAAAATGGAGACACAGCCTTGTTCAACTAGAGTCACCTGATTGCCTACAATACCCACAATGCCTCACTACTGCTGCGGGTCCACTGCCCCTCCCTTTTCCATCCACCTCCCCTGTACCTGGCCGTTGCTGGGTGTTTTGTGGGAGATGGAGTCCACGCTTGTGTGGTGATGTGGGAAAAACATGACCGCTGTGATGGGAACGCGTGAGGCTTGCACTGGACTCGGAACGTTCACTTCCTAAATTCCACGTGCCACGAGAAGCCGCCGTCAACGTGCCAAATGGACGTGCAGTTTGGTGTTGGTGTAATGGAAAACCGGCCGTAGCCAGTGTGGCAAATGATGACAAATGTGAGCTTGCTTAATTCTGCAGCGAGTGATTCAGTGTCCATGCATAATGAATCACTTCATGAGTCTTAAGGATGCCTTCAGTGGAAGCCAAGCCCACAAATAATGCCTTTCTGTCACCAAGTCTTATTTAAACTGCACCCCCCCTTTCTTCCCTCCCCACCCTGCTCTGACTTCCAGTAACCCCAGAATTCTTTCAGACACTCTTCTGAGCAGCATCTGAAAGCATTGTGTGCTTTGAAGAGCAAAATACAAAAACTCTACAGAGCCATTAAACCATTTACCCCAGACATTCACTGCAGAGCAGCCTTCTTTTTCTCAATGGTCGTCTGCCCTTGCATTGTGATGTCACAATGCAGGGGCGGTTTCTAGTTCCGTGCTGTGAAGTTCTGAAGGCCCAGCTCACAGTGCAGTAGCCAAAGAGGACCTGCATGTGGGGAGTCTAGCTGACTGATAATGAGCCAATCCCCTGTGATGTGGACTGCTGTAGGGTGTGGCCAGGGGGTGGTGGCCTGTGGCTTGTGGGTTGATCAGCAAAGGCAGTCTTCTTGCTGCAGTGGTGGGGACAGAGCCCAGCTCAGCTGTCGCTTTGAATCGTTGCCCCTGCCCGTAACATTGGGCTGGGGGTGGGGGTAGTTTTGGGGGGGGGTAGTTGGATGTGCGTCCTCAGCATGCCCATGACCCAGCGAGAGTGACAGCTGATGATTTGGTTGTTCATCCAGCCTCCATTACGAGCTGAATTTATGTGTTCTAAGCGCATGCCTCACTGCGTTGGGGATGGCTCTCATTGAGCTGATATGACTGATATCTTCTGAGACATTTCATACACACCAGTGTATCTGTCCAGGGTTTGTGTACAGGCTGTCATGGAACAAAACCGTCAGTCACAGAGGGTTGTCATGGTGTTGCAGGAACATGGCAGGGTTGCCCGAATGTTGTGGGTGCGTTGTGTGAATGTTGTGTGTTATCCCGAATCCAGTTCTGTCTAGGCTCTTATGAAAACATTTCTGAACAGAGCAATGGTATTTGGCCATGAGCTGGTTCTCTCTGATGGAGTTTTGAAAGCTACCATGTTTTAATTTCACCCTTCACTGACTCATTTCTGTCTGCTTTTAAGTGTGACCAGATAAACAACTACTGGTATTAGTCAGATCTCAGGGAATGTGTCCAAAAGCGAACATGTAGACTAAAAAAAAATGTGTTGAGGCTTCAGTTGTTTTTATATGCCTCTCCCAGCAGAGGGCAGCACTGGTCTTCAAAGCCACATGGAAAAAGAGGCAGAGAGCAGCAGGTCAGATTTCCCCTCGCTCGTAGCTGTCAGTCGTTAGCCCCTTCAGTCTTCCAAGCCAGTTTATAGGGGAAATCGCCAGAAGGTAAAGATCAAGTAGAATCCAGAGGACACAGAAGGACACCATACAAAGGCAGAGGGAGGTGGAGAGGTGCTGTGACTGGCTCCAACTGCAGCAGCAGCTTGTTGCCTCGGTGACCCTCGCCTTCGGTGCTTATTGTGGGGTCTAGAGAGAAAGAGAGAGGGGGTTATTTTTAGCGGGTTGTCAGCGGTCAGTGACTGATAGGGGAGGGCAAAGCCAAGGCGTTGATTTAATTCGCAGAGAATGGGGAGAGGTGGGATTTACGAGCCTCTGATGGCCGGGGACGGGACAAAGATCCCTCTGACCAGGCAAGCGCCTGCTGGTCAAGTCATGTCCCGTGTGTTGCTTCAGCGGCAGGGGTCGGCATTGTGGACGAGCACATGTGTCCCCTTGATGTATGGAGCATTGTGTCGTCAGGGGCGGCTTGGGCTGGTGCTGTTAGCCAACAGTATCAGAGCCTGGACCTTGCTCTCAGAGGCCGGGCCTCGCTCTCAGAGGCTGGGCCTCGCTATCAGAGGCTGGGCCTCGCTCTCAGAGGCTGGGCCTCGCTATCAGAGGCTGGGCCTCGCTCTCAGAGGCTGGGCCTTGCTCTCAGAGGCTGGGCCTAGCTATCAGAGGCTGGGCCTCGCTATCAGAGGCTGGGCCTCGCTCTCAGAGGCTGGGCCTTGCTCTCAGAGGCTGGGCCTAGCTATCAGAGGCTGGGCCTCGCTCTCAGAGGCTGGGCCTCGCTCTCAGAGGCTGGGCCTCGCTCTCAGAGGCTGGGCCTTGCTCTCAGAGGCTGGGCCTTGCTCTCAGACTCTTCTTGAGTCTTGACTCGGAAGTGTGATACAGTGTTCATCCTGATTGAGTGAACTGTATCCTCTGTGGGAGAAGAGAAGTGTCTATCAGTGCTGATATCAGTGTTTATTCTTTAAATAAGGGACCTTAGCTTAATGATTGCATTAGAATGCAGCGGGATAAATGTTTAATCTCCTGTCTGGATTGAAACCCAGCCCCTTGTTTTGGTGTTGAAAAGCCTGGGCCTTTCACTGCTAATCTCCCACTTGCAGAACCCCCCCCCCCCCCCACACACACACACACACACACACACACACACACACACACAGACACACACACACGGAGCCAAATGTGTGCCAGTTGTCCTGGTCATAAACCTCTAGATGTTTGACCCTATTGAGGCTCATAAACAAAAAGCAAATGTGTTCTTAGGCACGGTTACATGAGGCCTGAGCTGAGGGGAGCAGACTGGTTGATTGTTGGCGCGGGGGGGTTTGGGGGAGGGGGGGCTCCAGACACATCCCCATGGGGCCCGTCAGAGCGGAGGAGACCTTGTACAACCGCCATGGCCCGGCCGAACCTGCCCGCTGGAGCACCCCTTATCTCCGCGGTAACAGGGGGCCCTGCAGCTGCTATCTGATGGAGATGTGCTAATAGGTGGATGCTGAACAGCCGGAATTCAGAACAGGCCTGGCGTTCCGCTGGCCCCGCCCTCTAACGGCTTCGCTGAGGGATGGGCATTTCAAAGGAAGCCGAACTCTTTACACCCCTCCCCCCGGGTGCTTTTAATGAAGGGCTTTGATCAGGCTGGCGAGCTGAAGAGAGGACAGGAGGGCCCAGGAGGGTCATAGGTTCAGATCCCAGGGAGGACAGTTGGGGTTGGGCCCTGGAGCAGCTGCTTCTTAATCCAGCACAGCTGTGTGAAGGTCTTAGACGTCACTTTTGGTTTCCAGCCTGATCCGGACACTCCTGTCTGTTTGAGATGGCTCGTCCCCTGGGGTAGGGCCCAGCAGAGGGTCACGGGTTTGAGCTCCCCCAAGGCACCTGTAGATGGAGCTCCCAAATTAAGACTCAAAGAAAAGTGTGTCATTTTATGTGCAGATCATGTGAAATGGATGCACCATCTGGCGGAGGACCTCTGTCACGCATTATTAAGCGTAGAAGTGTGTGTAAAAGAAGTGCTCTTAGGGGTGGCTGAGATGAGACTCCCTGTGTTCTGAACAACTTTGACATGTATCCACAAAAACAAAAATGCTATTGCCAGATGTTACTGACCCCACTTATTTCATTTCAGCTTGTGGAAACAGCCGGCAGTGGCTGACTGAGAGAGAGACACGCTCTACATTACACATAATTAACGGATGCTCGTTAGAGTGAACATAAGTGTGTTCAAGTTAACAAGCAATGGCGTCAGACCAGGCTAACAACACTCCCAGACCAGTGAGTGTGAGGACAACACTATTCAAGCCCTACCACCAGTTATCTTGTGCAACCTGACTAGACAATAGGAGCCAAGTGTGCTACCATACATCACCGTCACTAGGTCACAGAGTCCAAAGCACATCGTGATACTACACTCGCAATCTATATGTGCCTACGGGTACTGAAACACACCGCAGAGCACACTCCTGTCGGATCTAGCCATCTGATGCGTTGTCTCTCAATTTTCGCGGCTGACAGCGGCGATGTTTTACGACATCACTCAGCAGACGAGTCGAGGCTTCGGTTCTGCCAGCTTGCAGGTCGGTTATTTTCAGCGCTGTGATCGCGGGGGCCGCTGGCACGGGTGCGAGGAGCCGGGGTGTCATTATTTCTGTTCCACCGGGAAAGGGGCTCGGAAACGGCCGAGGGGCGCCTGAGGAGGGCCAGATCAGCACGCAGGGGAAACCGGATCGCCACGCTGTGCGGGCATGTTGTTATTGGCTGGTGTTATCTGCGGTGCCAGGAAAGGCTTCCAGATGCAGCTTTACGGGATGCACCTGCGAAAGCCTCCCTCTTCCTGTGTGCTGACGCTCGCAAACGTTTTCGCAACGCTGATGCAACATTGTGGCAACATGACGTGATGGGAACCTTTTGCCTTTAGATGGGGAAAAATTTCAACTCTTCTGTATGCACTGACCAGATCACTATACTCTGCAGCCTTGGAGCAACTGACTGTCCCATCCCCATGGGGTCGCTCCTTTCAGACACGATGCCTGTCTGTACTGGTCCCTTAGTGGTGGAATGAACTCCCCACGGAGGTCAGGACAGTGAAATCACTGGTCATCTTCCGATGCAGACTGAAGACCCACCTCTGATCTGGGAGTGCTGTGAGCCTGGTCTGACACTGTTGCTCATTTAACTTGAATAGATACACTTCTGTTTTTTTGAGCTGGAAGCATCTCTGGATAAGAGCTTCTGCCAAATGCATGTAATGTAATGCAATGTAATGTAATGTAGTGCTTCTGATCGGAGAACTGCAGGTTTTCTGGTGCTGTTTTTCAGCTCGATCGTGGCACGGTCCCTGTTTGTATGGAGCTGTTTATTTTGAAAGGAAACACCACAGTCAGCTGGGCCGGCGGCCTTTTCCGGCCAAACAGCAACAAACCCCTTCCTGCCCACCTTGCTTCTCTTTGGCCCCCCGTTCTGCACGGTGGAAGTCTGAAGAGGGCCCTTCCTCTGCAGCTCAAATCAAAGGCCTGTGGGGCAGCGGCAGAATCAGAGGCCGAATTCCGTCTGACCCCTCTCTCAGATCACAGGCGCTCTGCGGTCACGGGCCGCGGGCGGGGGGGAGAGGGGGGTGGTGACACGTGAGGTGTCAGGGCTCGGGTGCGGACTCCCACTGAGTGATCCGCGGCAGCGAGAGGCGAGAGAAGCCTCCCGCATGCCATTTCCTGTTTCCCACCTTCCCTGGATCGTCCTGCCGGATCCCCCGGGACTCACACGGGCCACGTGTTAGTGACAATCACTGCTCACATCACACCCAGCACCGCAATCTTGCTGAGGGGAGAGGAGAGAGGACAGGAGAGAGGGGTGAGGGGGTAAGTAAAGACACTGTCCGGTGCAAGCTGGAGGAGGAGAGGTAGCAGAACTACTGTCAGTGTTGTAGCAGGAAGCAGAATTACTGCGGATGTAACATGAGGAGGTGATGGTGAGGAATTAGAATTGCTGTCTTTCTATACGTATATATATATATATATATATATATATATATATATATATATATAAATATATATAAATATATATATTCCACCCCCTTTCAGGCAGGAAGGTTCTCAGAAACTTTGAGTCATGCCAGCTGTTTCCCCTTGGGGCATGCTTAAAAGCCATGCCCCCTCAGCGACACCCGAACATATGTCACCTGTGTGTGACACCCCATTTCCCCTGACCTCCACCTCAACTACCCAGCAGACCTTGCAGGTGTAAGGACTGTTCTGACTAAGCCATTGAAGTGAAACCTTGTTGCAGAAATGTAATTTGTTTTTCCAAGGGCGATGGGTAATTTGGCTGTATGCATTAGTCTTCAATGTTGAACAGTCATTAAGGAAAAGCCTGAATGTTGTAGTAGATGCTTGCCTTTTGCATGTGTGTCTTTTTTGGTCCCAATGTACCACTGTATAATGCAGTGCTCTATGATGCTGTGTTATATGCAAAGCCTTGACCCACCTGCTAATCTCCAACCACAAATATTTGCAAGACGACGGTGACGGGTTCATAAATCTTCTCGCACAGGTGGGTCAAGGTTCTGACCCCGCTCGGCCGGACGCGTTTCCTCAGAATTGATATTCCAGACGGACACACTTCCTTAAAATGGTGTTCCAGAAGGACATGTTTCCTCGGGGGCAGTGTGGAGCAAGAGGCACAGGGGATCAGAGCAACAGGAAAGTGCTCTGGTTCACCTCCTGCAGTTTTGATTCACCGTGGGACAACCCCCACCCCCCCGCCATCCTCCCCCGAGGCCCAGCCCTGATTTATGTCACCCCTGTAGCTCAGACTGGGGGAGGGGGGTCTCCCTGGAGTGGCCGCATGTGTTTTTGGTTTGGAGGAGGGAAAGCCCCCCAAATCGCGCGGTTACATTTTTCTCGGTTTCCCATCCCTCTTTTTTCCCGGCGAGAGGAAACCAGGATGACGGACAGCAGTCTGGGTCTCTGGGAGACGCTCTGACGTGGCGTTGCTGTGCTGACACATATGGCTTCACTCACATTAACATAATTTCTCGCATATTCACCCATTGTCTGCATTTCATGCTGAATAAGGGAAAAAAGGTCTTACATAATCGTAATTTATGTGTTCTGCATAGGTCCCCATCCAGGGTGCTGTAGAGTGCACTATCCAAAAGAAACATCTCAGGGAGACAGAGCAGTTGATGTTTGGCTTTTTCTGCATTCTCAGTGATGTCTCTGTCCTGTATCTTCCATACTGATGTCCTCTGCACAGGTAAGCAGACAAAGGGATGTGTCTGGTGATAAACGCCCCCCCCCTTAACCTCACACTGATCTACCTGTGGTAACGTCCTTTTCAGATACCATGACATTACAGTCAATCTGTGTTTCACACAGGTGAGAATCTGTGTTGGGAAAGTTCACTCTGTGTAAGATGATCTCAAGATAAGATGATTCAACAACTGTCATTTACACCACACCATCTCATTAGCACACAGAAACACAGTCCCCTGGCCCCTCCCCCAACCTGGAAACCTGGGACCCCTGAGAGAGGCCCCCTCCAGGAGGAACAGGGGGTCCCTGCTATCACTGCATAATGCATTACAGGAATCCCCATCAGAAACGGCATAATGGTGCATTGAACCCTATGTTCCCATGGCCACATTAACAATGACAGTTAATTCCAGAGCAGGGCCTCAAAACAGAATATTTCATGCAAAAAAGGCTAGATGAATATGAGATTTAGTCAAATATTCATATGATACCATTTGTTCATTCATATGTATGACGGATACACTTATGTTCTGTTTTGCTGGAAGTCGCTCTGGATAAGAGCATCTGCTAAATGAATGTAATGTAATGATATCAAAATGTAAACATCTGTATATTTTACATGTACTCACTCATGTGAAGAACTGTATAAATACTCTGTACAGTGACACATGCTGTGTGAGATTTCAGGAATGACGGGACATGGAGAACAGGAAATCACGGTCCCCGAGTTTGTGTTGTAAAATAATTAACAGTAGCGTGTGTCATAAATGTGTCACCCGAATTTGGGTGAACGACATTCTCTTGTAAAGCAGCAGCTGCTCCTCTTCCTGGTCGTCTGTGAGAGGCCAGCAGGGAGCTGATTGTATGAACAGGTCAGATCTGCTGTCGCAGTGATGCAAGCTCAGGAAGACCGGCCTCGGTCATTCCGATGGGCCGGCTGCGGAGCGTCAAACTGTGGTCCTTTCCCCACTCTGACATGTATATATATATGTGTGTGTCAGAAATCTTGATACAGTACTCCAGTGATGAAAGATGAAAACACCGTGGTGTCCACGGCAACACGCTGCCAGCGAGGACACCCACTCCCCTCCCATCCTCGCGTTAGGGTGCATATTTTTTTTACCCCCTAGCCTGGGATGGCAACACTTATTAAAAATAAACATCCCTGTGAACACCCAGGGTGGGAGTGAGGTAATAGGAATCAGGTCGAGTTTTGATCCCTCCCTCCTCCCCCTCCTTATCCTCCACACACACACACACACACACACACACACGTGTGCATGCACATGTGCTAGAGGGAAAGCTAGCTCTCCTTGTTTGTTTACCCAGCACTGATGAGAATATCCTCACACACACACACACACACACACACCTCCTCCCGTCTGTGCGGCTGGACATCTCTCGCCTCCAGCGGTCTCACTTTTCCTGCCTTCCTGTCTCTGTCTGTCCACATCCCCTCTCTCCTCCTCTCCCCAGGGTGTGATTGTATGTTTGTTCTACAAGATCATTATCACAGCTGCATTCCCGAGGAGCTTCCATCACGCTCTGAGAAGAGGCATGGAGGGGACGCTCGGGCTGAGAGACTGCGGAATCACTGCTGAGTTTCACCGAATGAGGTTCCCTAGCTAAGAGGGGTCTCCATAATCTCAAACAGTGAACCAGTGGAGACCCCCGGCGTCCTGGGAAAGACAGGCCAGGCACGCAGATGCTCCAGCAGTTTCTAATCGTCTCCAATAGTGTGGACGCAGAGGGGGGTGGTTGTTATTGGCGAGGATGCTGCAAGCTGTGGATGGGGGGGTGTTTTTTTCCTCTCTTTGAAGTCAATCACATCCAAAGACTGGCATGGCCTTTTCCAAAACCCATTATGGCGGCTCCGAGGCTGCCAAGTCAGACGGGGGCGAGGCAATCGGAGCAGGAAGGTTTGGCCGGCTCTGTGCGTGTGGCACCGCGAAGGAGGCACGCAGATGTGACTTTTGGCTCCATCCCCGTTTTTTTGGTCTCCGGCAGTTTCCGAAAGAGGAACGTGTCAATTCAGACAGGTCCATGCGCTGCCCCAAAAGGGTGCTGTTTCAGACGGAACACACTGTTCTCCATCCCCGAGGCAGGGTGTTACATGCCCCAGTCTCCCACGCCGGGCGGCCTGGCTCCCTCAAAGATCTGGTTCCTTTTAAACAACAAAAGGCCAGATTTGAAAGTAAGCAGAGAGAGATCAATGCTGAATGCACAGTAGAAAGTGAGGTTAATTTGCGGTTTCAGGAGTCCCGGTGATGTTTGTGTTTTAAGATTAATGAACGGGCATGAAATGGCCCCATATAATTTAATTGTCAGTGCATGCTGGGAAACGAAGTTTATGTAAAAGAGAGCTCTCTCACTAGACAGGAAGGTCAGCAAAGGCCCCTGCATAGAAGACCCGAAGGCCGTAATTTATTCTTTTAGGCTAGGATTAAACAGCTCCTAGCCGAGACCAAAGACTGTCCAACTTTATCTGCGCCCCTCACAGAGGGCAATAAACCTACCCCTTTTAATGGACCAATGTTTTTCCAAGCAGCCTGCAACTTTTCCAGCAGCGGCAACGCTGACAACCCAATTAGAATTTATTTACTCCTTGCTGTAGCGAGACCGTGGCCAATGCACGATCTGCACAAAAGGGGATTGTTCGGCTTTTTTGGGTTTCCTTTTCATAAAGAGAAAGAGGCCAGAGCTGTAAGTCCGACACATGTGCTCCGAATTTGCCTCAGGGGGCATAATGCAGTGTTCCGTAGGGATGCCCGGCTCTGAGAGTCACACATTTCCGATCAGATGGGCCTGGTGCTGGGAACCCATCCCATCAGCACTGCTCGTGCGGGGGCCAAACTTCAACACGCAACATGACTGTAAAACGCAGATCCAGCAATGTTGCGCAAATAATTGCTGGAGGAGAGCTCTCCAAGAGGCCAAGGAGGTGTCCATCTTGCGCAAACACTCTTTCATTCGAACCATGGGAGAAAGAGAGTGGAATATTCAACTGGAAACCACCCGAAAAGCAAGACTGATCCGTGACTTACAACAAACGTTCTCTCTGTTAATTATAAATCCAGTAGGTCACGTGCACACAGCCTGATTGCGTGGGACGGTCCGAGGTGAGGGGCGCTTCTGGCACTTATGCTGCCATCCTTGTGTGTTTGCGAACAAAATCATAATAAATATCAGCGAACAAAGGCTTAAGCAGAGCCATTTCCTGCTGAATTCTGGGAAAAGCACTGAGGCCCCTGCATAATGTGTTTGTCCATGTTTTTACCACAGTGTGGGAGAGGGCGCACCTTGCTAGGGTGAACTGTCTTGAGTCCTGGCGGCAGATAAAGAGAGTGTGTCGGGGGGAGTCAGGAAGGGTTAGACAATGCTGGAAAGGGAAGAGGAATCTGGCCTCAGGTTGAACCAGGTATCATCACCTCTCCAGTGACGTGAGGCTGTTTTATGGTGATGGGGGGGGGGGGGGTGTTTGTGAGTGCCAGGCGACTCAATCGTGGCGTTACATTTCAGCGGGGCTATTTCTGTGGGCCGTGTGCAGCGCCCGCGCTCCGATCCCCGGGGTCACCACCTTCCCCTCTCCTCTGACGAGGGGAGGCTGGTGTAGAGAGCAGGCACCAAGGAGGAGGGGGGGGACGGAGGGGGGCAGAGGGGGCAGTGCTGCTTAAATTTGGATGCCACCCAAGAGCTACAAGAAAGCCTCTGGATCCAGCATCACGAGCTGCTGGAGGGACAGAGAGCAGAACAGTGGGTCTATTGAAACCAGCCAATTCTCCGGGCACTCTTTTTAAAGGGTATAAAATGAGATCACTTTTTCATATTCAGAAAAGTCAAGTAATATTAGAGGGGAAAGGAAAGGAACAGAAGCCTTTCCACCCCCCCTGCAATGGCAGCAGCGGGCGAATGTAACATTTCGGCTCAGCCTTCTGAAGTAGTGAGGGCACTACAGCTCCACCAGGTCTTTCCACCAGGCCCGGATCATCTTGATGCTCCGCTTGGGGGGGTGGAAGGAAAAAGGGGGGGTGAACGAGGAAGGTGACTGACGAAACGCTCCAACAAGCCTTTCCGTTGTGTTTCCATGTAAATCAGCATAAGATCTTATCCAGAGTGGCTTGCAAAGGCAAAGGTTCCCGAGCACAAGCGATAAGGCCACAGGAATAACAGTGCATACAGAAAATGTCAGAGCGCACCCGTCACCTTTAGGTCACTGTGCCTCTGTTTGTCATTGCTGAGCGGTCTCTAATAAGCTCCAAACACTACACACTGGCCTTTGCTCCCATAACACTAAAGAGCAGAGCTGAACATTTAAATTACCCTCATTAAATGGTGTGAGCAGCTATACCAAACACCAAGCTGGGGTGAGAGGCCCAGATAGCGTAAGAAACTTCCAAATGAGGTGCTAATGAGCTCGATCTCGCCCCGTGAAACGGGGAGATGGTGGAAAAGGGAAGAGGCTGGGTTACGAGAACATAATCGTACAGGGGGGGCAACCTTTGCATGGCCATATAGTAGCTGCCGGTTGAGTTAGTGATAAAGACCTGTGGGAAACGATTATCTCTCCAGTTAAGCCGAATTGCAGGGGAAATGTGGACTTGAATCGAACCCAGATGGATGAATGGCTCTGTGGCCAGTGAGTTCTTGGCCCTCTCTGAGACTGAAGGAACTGATTAAACATAAAAAAATGAAAACTTATAGTTCCCTCGCTCCCTGTCCGGGGCCAGCGTGTTTAACTGGCTCTCAGAGCAGCAGAATGGGTGTGATGCTACCGGCCTCACTAAGCACAAACCGTCCACAAACACCATGTGAATGTGTATAAAGACACAGGCCTATGCATGTGCGTGTGTGTGTGTGTGTGTGTGTGTGTGTGTGTGTGTGTGTGTGCGTATGCGTGCATGTGCGTGCGTGTGCATGTGAGTATGAGTGTCTGTGTGTGTGTGCATGCATGCATATATGCATGTGCACGTGATTGTGTGTCTGTGTGTGTGTATGTGCACACATGCATGTGTATGTGCATGTGAGTGTGTGTCTGTGTGTGTGTATGTGCATACATGCATGCATACATGCACGTGCATGTGTATGTCAGCGTGTGTGTGTGAGTGTGTGTGTGTGTGTGTGTGTGTGTGCGTGTGTGTGTATGCGTGTTTGTGTGTGCGTGTTTGTGTGAGATCTATAAGGCCAAAATGTAGCATTAAGTTGCATGCTACTGGAGGGAAAAATTGTTGAGTTCTTGCAGGTGGAACACAGCTCTGTGTTTCCAAAGTCAGCAAAGCGACCAGCTGCTTGATCTCAGGAAGGGACTTCAGACAGGAATTGCACCAGTTTCCGCCCATTGTTCGAGGGCATTCCTGTGCAGGCCTGGTTTGGCTTTCGCTTCCCACTGCCCAGGCATTTGAGGTGAGGCTGTGTGCCAGGAGTAGAGAATATAGGATGTGTACAGTTAAATTGCTGTCTGTCATTGTAACATCTGAATTCCACTTTCTCTGGTGAACTTTTTTTTACTCTCCAGCTACTGTTTTTTGATCATATTCTGACATATCAAGAAAAACATCTGCAGCTTATTAGTATTCTTGTTCTGTTCCCTGTTAATCACGAACTGAATTCTGAGAGTAATTCCACAGCCAGCTACCTTGTGTGGACATCTAAGTCCAATCAACAGAACAGTGTGAGAGTTACTTCAACTGCCAGCTTTCAGGGGGTTGAAATCAACAGCTCTACTGCAACAGCTATACCCAGCGCTCTCTGTGGTCATCATACATCAAACCTCTCATTGACCAGTGAAATTGAGCTTTCACTGGTCTTGCTAATGCCAATTGTCGATGGAAATCAAAAATGTCACAAAATGAAATTGTTTTACTTGCAATCTGCACATATATTGCATCATCTTTGTTCGCACTAGGAAGTCTTCTTTTAAAATAGCAGGCTAGTACTCTCCCCCTTCAGTGCAGGATAAATTATGAGTGATTAATCACTGTCTGGTGGGAACGCTTCTCTTTGCTGAAACATAAATAAATAGCACTTTTGGGCGTATATTCCTGCCACGTTGTCCAAAGGAAAACTGAAAGTTAGGTCTCTAATGGGAATATTACACGTGGAATATGATTTTAAGTAACTTTATTGTGTGTGCAATCACAGTAATTTAATGTCTTTCCTTTTCACAGAGGGAAACTGTAGAGAAATGGAGCAAACATCTATGCTGGATGCAGGTGCATTCAGTTAAACTCTGCTATTACAGTAGAGAGTCCTTCAAATCGCCATTTCAAATGAGAGCTGATATTTAGGAAAGTGTGACTGCTGAACTCTGCAAACTTGAGTAAACACATTTGCACTTCAGTGGGAGTAGTTCTGACTCAAAGGGACGTCTGCGTCGAGGGTGGCAGTTCACGCGAATGGTGGTAGTTTCCAGTGTGTCGATCAAGCACACAGGAGCCCTGGAGAAAGTAAACAGCTCCATCCGATTGTTACTAATGCCCTCCTGAGCGTGGCGCGGGTCGTGTGCTGACACGGCTTGACGCTGCAGGGGAAAAGCATCCCGTGCAAACATGTTTACAGCTCCTCGTACGCGAGGTGCCGCTCTCCGAACGTCCCAGGGGAGCAAGTGCCAGGAACAGATTCCTTTATTTCATTAAAATCCTCAGAATTTCCTGGCATGCTATGAGAAGCACTCGAGTGTTTTCGGTTTCTGAGCTTGTAAATGTTATGAAAATAAAGAAAAAACAGGCTATAAATAGCATGTGAACATCACTTAAAGTAAGTAGGTAGCACACTTCCTGGGGTGGGGGTCGAGAGTCAGTAACGAGGGTCTGCACCAGGATCGTTCCTGTTTTGGCATCTTTGGCTTTGATTATCATTTTGTGCAATAAAGAGAAATGATATCACACATGGTTTTCCCCAAATGTGGTGGTTTATTGTGCAAGCAAGCAGACAACGTTTTGACCACGTTATTCTTTGTCAGGCCTTTGCCATTCTGTGTGAGCCTTTGGGCTTCTGGACTGGTTTTCCTGGAGCCACTGTGTACAATCCTTGATGCACAGGCAGCAGCAAAACCCCAGACCCCAAGAACATTGAACCGCTGCACAGAAAATGAATGAATCAATGCAAAATTGGATTTGGCAAGCATTACACTGTGCAAGAATGCATACAGTCTCCCCTTCACTGACTGAAATCCAATGCATCGACAACGCACACCCCCTCCCCCCCAACCCCCACCCCCACCGCACTTTCCCTCAGATTGATTTTGGCCTTGTTTATTTGCCACCAGGAATTCGAAACTCCTCAAACCGAGCGAGGGTTTGGGGTCTGGCTGTTCTCTGTCCAATCCGTTCCCCTTCTCTGGCAGGGAGAATGGATCCAATTAGGCCCAGACTACTGCCGCAGTCCACATGAGGAGGCAACCCAGCTTTGCGGCCTACTAGAACTCTGGGCTCCATCGGCTGAGGTTAGGAACGCCATTCTCTCTCTCTCTTTCTCTCTCTCTCTCTCTCTCTCTCTCTCTCTCTCTCTCTCTCTCTCTCTGTCCACAGGCACCTCAGACATTGCCGGGGAACATGGCGTGACTCCTACTCTGTGGCAACCCTGCAGTTCCTCCACAAATATGAGCTCGTCTGCTGCACGAAACAGACCCGTGCTGGCCACCGTCATCGGTCCCGGGGACCGGGGCACGCGCGCGAAGTGTCCCAGAATTCCCCCTGCCGTCCTCCATGGTAATGCTGTTGCTGCTGCATTTTCACTGTGCATCCACCTCCAAACTCCCGTGACAAGGGAGAAGGAACCTCGGGGTGCTCTATAATCGAAACCAAAGCTGGGTTCACGTTCCACTGACTCTGCACAGATGCTCCTTCTGAGTGCGGCGTCGGAGGCGGCTGCGGTGAGCCAGCCAGGAGGGTGAGTCACCCCGTGGCTCCCGACCCGCATTCCCGTCCAGCGATGAGCAGCGCCTCCAGGAGGAAAGGTCGTAAAAAACGCAGAAACATCGCTGGCAGGAAGCCGCCATGCCAGTGCTCTCAGCACAGTAAAAGCTAAATTTGGTTGCGACGGGAGTATTGGTCGCAGCGTAATTTGTGCCAT
Organism: Megalops cyprinoides; assembly: GCF_013368585.1. NCBI lineage: Eukaryota > Metazoa > Chordata > Actinopteri > Elopiformes > Megalopidae > Megalops > Megalops cyprinoides. Next base: position 2,411,016 of record NC_050592.1, read on the forward strand.
TGATTGTTAAAAGCAGCTGCATCCCCTTTATTATGATCCTTTTTTTTCTCTTGTTAAGGATTTTTTTTGTTTGTTTTCTTGAGTGTTGTTCTTTGATCGGATGTTTTTTTCCCTGGCTGCCTCCCGCTGCTCAGGCTCTGTAATGCGATTCAGGACTGGAGCATCTGAATCTTTTTAACCAGCTGAAAATGGCCGCCTTCTCATGATGGGGGCACTTCTGTGGCTGTTTTGACTTCGTTTTCAAAAGACACGGCCGATGCGCGGATGGGGCAGCCACGGTTAAACCGACAGTGTATAATAGTGGCTTTGTTTTATTTTTCAAGCCTCGAGGTTCGTTTGATAGGATATTTTCATAGTTCTCAGCAGCTCCAAGAGATTGCATAAGGTGTTAATTTATGTCTGAACAAAGAGAGAAAGAACTTCGCAAGGCATGGAGTGAGGCCCAGAAGAGGAGAGAATAGGACACATCATGGCTGTAAATATCTGTTGGATGGAGAGAAGGTCTCCACTGGGAACAGGGGAGGGCCTCAAATCTATATCACATCACAATGCAGTGAAACATTTCACCATGGGCATGTTTTTCTAAGGCATTTACTCTGAGAGACTTCATGAATCTCAGGAAAGCAATAACACAGTGCACAAACACGGTAACAGGCTCAGAAATAATGGCTGGAAATTCCAGCCGAATGAATGGCTGGGAGAATGCAGCAGGTGTGTGCTTTTCTCTGAGAGCTGGCGCTGATTGCAGGCAGAACGTGCTGGCGTCTGAATGAGGACAGGGGTCAGACCCGGGCCAAACCCAGGTCAGCAGAGTGCTAAGGTTGAGAAAAGGGTGAGGGATCAGGGTAGGGGACCTTCCCGAATTCAGTCAGGATGTCCACTGCAAAATGGTCCTACTGAGTCTGGGTGCAATTCCTCAAATACTAGCATAGTCCCAAGATGAAATATTCAGTATTACTAATACAGTTAGTGAATCGTGATTAACAAATAAATATACACACACACCCACACACACTCATGTGTTTACAATGTGTGTGTGTATCCCACCAATGTGGATACAAACCCTTATTTGTCCTTTCATTAAGGATCCTGTAATTTCATAACCAACCACTTGTAATCAGTGTGTGACTCCACACAGCCCCTGCAGTTAAAACTGTTTCTGCGATTAATCAAATCTTCACATCCGGATTATTTATACCGAGAATAAGCAACAGGCCCACATTCTCACTGTGTGTCTCTCTCTGCCTTATGGTGCGGTAATAACCCGTTTTTATAGCTCGCTCAGTGGTTTTTCATAAAAGCGCGTCTGGGGTCGTGCGCGTGTAGGTCATTAGCCGAATCCCCGAATCTGAGAGATGTGGTGATGTCCCCACGTGTTGGAGCAAAGCTGAAAAAACAGCAGCAAAGAGTGGCCTGGAGCCTGGAGGGGAGGCCGCCTGGGGAGGCCTGAGACTGCAGCACCAGCATCACCACAGACGAGGCCTCAAAACTCGCAGTTGCCGTGTGGAAGCTGTGGCATTGGGAAATTGTCCTAAAAGAAAAATGCAGGTCCATAAATTTCAGGAGGAAAAGAGACACAGATAATCATGATTTATACCTCGCTGTAGTATATCGCTTTCGCTGACCCAAAAGAGAACAACAAGTCGAGATGTTCAGCGAGTGAGGAGGGAGGGAACTGCTGGGAAGGGGGGAGCAGCTCTCTCAGATGTGTGGGGGCACTTCAGTTTCAAAGTGTCACTGAGGGAGTTTCGGAAATAGCTTAGAAGGTTCCTGTAACAAAAATAAACGGCTTACAGTGCAGGCGTCCATCTTAGGCGCCTTTGTACTTGAGCTGAACTTTTAAACTGTCAGTGATCACAGTCACCCCACTCCCTTAACTTGTGGGCGAGTCGTTTTTTTTTTTTTTTGCGCGGCCAGAGGGTGCTGCTTGACGATAAGGTTTTCAGATTAAAAAAAAAAACGCCCCCGGCCCCGGAGGACAGCGAGCGCCATATGGATGTTTTACGAGGGAAACCGTAGAAGCTGTGGCTTTCACGGACACCCTCTCTCCCCCTCCTCTCGGGTTACCACTGCAGAACTGGAACGCCAGCCGAGCATCAGGACTGTTAACAGGCAGCAATGCTGAGTGACAGATTGTGCTGGGAGATTGTGCTGGGAGATTGCACCGTCCTGCCCGATCCGGCGCTAATTTTGGGGTGCACCTTAGGGATGGTCTGTCTGGGACAAGGAGACATTTATTTCTTTATTTGTCTATTTGTTTGTTTTATTTATTTATATATTTATGTTTTGCTGCCTGGAGTGGAAGAGGCCTGTTTACTGCGACAGGCGGTGGAGTCGCTTGTAACACGTTTTATAGAAATAACAGACTGTGGCCTTGTATCAAAGGGTCAAATACCGAGGTTGAGCACATCGTTTCTTAAGTTAACCGTGGCAGGGAGTCAGACGTGAGGGTGTGGGGGGGTTGGGGTAGCTGTGCCTCAGCTGCCCGTGCTCTGCTGAGACCCCACCCTCCGCAGGGGTGTCTTTAGGGAGGGGGGCAGCTGTGTTTGGCCTTGTTTTCCACATGCTCCAGTGCAAGTGTGCATCCCACAGCAACTGCAGCTCAAAACAGCCCCCTCCTGCTGGGACACAGGCCCTGCCTCTTGCTCCTAGTCCCCCCCCCCCCCCCCCCCCCCTTCCCCCGCACCAGGCCCTGCAGCCGAAGGTGCAGCAGCCCCTCTCAGGAGCCCCCAGATCGCAGCATCACTCCCCGTCGCTCACTCTCTCAGGCCAGCAGGAAATTTCCGCCTTGTTTGTCTACCCCTGTGCAGAAATTCCCCCGGGCCAGCTCCAGATTCTGCTGCTTAACAATCGCCTGTGAACTTCGCTGGAAAATCATGGAGGCCCGATGCGTCTCAAGATTCCTCCAGAAACGTTCACATTCAGCCAATTTCAGCAAAGCCCACCCCATTCCAGCTCTCTCCATCTCAAATGGGAATCAGCTGTGCTTCATATCCACGGCATTAGCCGTTTTATGCGAAATGCCTTTTCTCAGCACGGCAAAAGGTTCACGTGTCAGCAGATACAGTACGGCTGCATCTGTCAGATATTATCTGTTTACTCTACACCGCATGACTAAAAGGCCTGAAATGTGATGTTGTGTTCTCACAGGGTCTAGCGGCACAGCGCACCTTCCAGCTCTGAGAGATCAGTCACAGATGAGGCATCCGCTCGTGGCTCATGGTTTGGGCTGATCCCAGCACGGAAACCGCACCCGTTCCACCCTGAGCGCGACACCGTGCTGCTGCTGCCGCCGCCCGGGAGACGGGAGGATGAGCTGAGCATCCCGATCTGGATGCTGCTGCTACCGTGGAAACCCCATGGGAGCGCTCATCGCCCCGAGGCACCTCCGCTGTCCTGTTTTGACTGATTATTCCGCACCCGGGGGCCATCCCAGTGCTTCTGCCAGCTGCATACACTTCCAGTCATTTCCACATTGAGATCAATTACACTCCAGACTAACAATGAGCGTCACAAATCATGTCACTTTAGGTGGAACACTTGGTGTCCCTCTCCTCTGCCCATGCCCCCCCCCCCCCCCCCCCTGCTTTGAGAGGAAAGGTTTCCCTTCCTAAGACCTCCTGGTACTGATTCATCAAAAACCTATTAGTGGAAATCCTCACCACCCCCCCCCCCCCCCCCCCCCCTTGACGTAAAAACTGCTCTTTAGCAGTAACTCCAACTGGCCCAGCTGCCGCGGGGATCGAGCGGCAGGTTCGTCTTTTATGAGTAAGCAGCAGTGTATTATACGAGGAGAGTCTATTTAGGTCCACACTGCTGGCACAGGCCTAGCACAGTGGCTTAAGAACTGAATGTAAGGAGAAAGAGGGGGAGAGGGAAAAGTTAGAAAGAGAGGCAGAGAGGGAGTGGGAGAGAGAGGAAGAGAGAAAGGTAGAGAGAGAGGGGGGGTTAGAAAGAGAGGGAGAGAGGGAGTGGGAGAGAGCGGAAGAGAGAAAGGTGGAGAGAGAAAGTGAGGGAGAGGGAGAGAGAGAGAGAGCGGGAAAGTTAGAAAGAGAGGGAGAGAGGAAGTGGGAGAGAGAGGAAGAGAGAAAGTGAGGGAGAGAGGGAGAGAGAGAGAGAGAGAGAGAGAGAGAGAGAGAGAGAGAGGGAGAGAGAGAGCAAGGGAGAGAGCGAACACAGCCTCTGTGGCCCTGATTTTTCCATTGCTCGATGCCTGCTTTCGCCCCGAAACTGTCGACCCCTGGAATGCAGACAAGCATAGCATGTTCTCGCCATTCTGCAAAGCTCCCTGACATTGTCATGCTTTATCTGGTGTTTTGCTATGATGGGGCACTGTGATTAGGCTGAACTGGCGCTGAGAGAGACGCTGCCAGGCTAGCTGGCTCAGGGGGACGGCCTAAGTCTGGCCGTTTTATTTTCTTACCGCTGTGATAAAAATACCTTTCTCACCCATTTCAGAAATGTTGTTTTAAAGCGGCCAGCTAGTTTGTGTTTTAGCCTTTTTCAGTCTTTTTTTATCATGTGTGATAATATGCGCATTCAGTCTTCTGGGGAAATTTAAAAAATGTGCATGAAAGCCCATCTTATTATGTGACATTTGGAGGTTTTTTTTTTTTTCAAACAATGAGTCTTTTTTCCTTTTTCCTTCTTTTCAACATGTGTTTCTAATGCAAAAGGGTAGCCTTGGAAAACACATTAGCTTCCTTATAAGAGTTTCTTTTTATGTAATGCTTCAAATTGAAATCTACTAGAGGTTTTCAAGTCTGATTAATCTGAAACAGATTGGCAATGAGATTCATAAATGTGATTATTTCACTCCAGCAGTCAGAGATCATTCAGACACGTTAGCTCCACTGACTTGTTGATACTGGCATTTTGTTAAGACCTGAATCAAAGCCCAGAGTGCCACTGTGCTGTAGTTTCTTTCAGCAATTCTTCAGCAATAACACAAACATAATCTTGTGAAACCAGCTGAGCCAGGTTCTGTTTGCCTCCATTGTATTCCACTTGTAAAAACTTTCAATCGGCATCAATGGACACATTGTGCTGCTCTGGGCTGATTCACCTGGGTGCTATGGCCTCCGGCTTTTAAAGTGCAGTAGCTTCCTTTACATTTGGCGGAATACTCACAGTTGTGTCTCCTGAGTCTTGGGCGACATGCATTACAGGAAAAAACACACAATCGCTGAAGACAATCTCCGGTTCGGGGCCAAAAGTGCCACTCTGATGGTTCTCCAAGGTGTGGTGGATGTCTGCCCTTAACGATTGCTAATTAGTCAAGGCACCTTTTGCGCTGTTGCATTTAATCCCTTAAAGCAAAACAGGTGAGCGAGGTTTTCTGTGTATGCCTGGTATTTCATCCGTAATGATTTGCCACTAAAGTATTTTATTGCCGTCTGCAAGCCATTACAGCTGGGTTACTTTTATTAAACAATGCGGCCCTCAGCGTACCTGTATTATTTTCAGTTGTAGAAGGCAGCAGGCTGTTGTGACAGGCAGAATGTATGGAGGGGCATGATCTCCACTGTGCTCGTTTTTACAGATGTCTGCTTCTGCTTCTCTGGGCTTGTAAGACAAGCACACGCACAGCAAACGTTTTGGCAGCCGCCTTCCTGTGCAGGATTCACAGGTGAGGCCTCACTAAAACCCTCCAGAGATTGACTTGTCGGGGGAGAGAGAGAGAGTATTTATGCCGGCTTCAGTCAGAACTGAAATCTCATCAACACACAAGCGCATATTTGCAGCAGGTGGGATTCTCGTTTGCTGTACCGAAGTTGGAAATAGAGACGGAACCAAAACAAGCTCTCTCTGTTGGCTTATCAAAAAGACTTACAGGGCAGTGCTGTTGGCTATGTGATGATGAATGGCTAAATGACCTTGTGCTATATTGAAGTGAATTGTGATCTGAGGCAAGGTTACGGGGTGTGATCCTCAAGATAATGAGATCAGCCAGCTCCTCTCATAGCGCTGCTGACCACAGTTAGACCCTGTGAAGTTCCTTCAGCGAGCAGCACCTTCTTGTGTTCCTCCTCCTTGTTTGCTGAGTGCTGACACAGGCTGACACAGTTTGATATGGTCTAACGTCCTGTGGAAACATCTAGAAGGTGATAATGGGCTTGGAACAGCTGGACCAACCCTTCAGGGTCTCAGGCAAGCGCCGGAATGTTTCAACCCCCATTTACTCTAGGTCCAGACTAGGTCATGTCTGTCCACTGTGACGGGGGAGGACCTTGAGCTCAGAGCCTGTGGAGTCTCTGAGGTTCAGATCCATCCGGTTTTATGACAGGAAAGCAACCTTCTGCTAGAACTGCAGTACAGCACTTGTGGCCTATACTCAGTGAATGTCACTTGCACAGTCATTTGCACATAAATGTCCCCTACCTCCTAAAAAAAAAAAAAATCTGATTTAAGACCTGCAGCTTTAACGTTGATTTGTAGCTGTGATACAGTGCAGGTAGAATTCACTGAAGGAGAAGGTGCAATACTAGAAGTGAAGATTTACTGCAGTGTGAAGTGAAATTTATTTTGAATAAGCAGGTAATAAATCAATCTAAAACAAACAGGGCGGCCAGCACATTATCTGTCCTGGAGAGGACACTAACGTCAAATAGAGGGGCATTACATAGGCATAATAGAAGGCCGTTTCATGAAATGTGGAATGTGTTGACAAAGAAAATGCATTTGCAAGGAGTAACAAAGAGAACAAATGGCTTCAGGAATGAAGACAAGATGGTTAGATATATGGATGCAGACAAATGAAAAATGTGTTCTAACACCACACAAGCAGAAGACTGTGGCTGGAGTCCAGTAATGGACATACTTTGGAATAAGAGGTAGGTGGGTAGTATAACACTCAGTAACACTAAAGGCCAGTGGAGGTATATTATTATTATTTTTTTTTATACAGTCATATAAAACCTATATGACATAACTTACACTTGTATATGGTACCATCATTACAGTACTTTTTATAGTATGGAATGGATTAATGAGCCATCTATTAGTGTAGTAATTCTGCAGAAGCTCATTACCATATATATTAGACATATGACATTTTAGGTAATGAGAATTGACTGTCCCGCCAATGGTATATCCTTCCTAACTAAACCAACTGTAACTAACAAAGACAAAACCCATCTTTTAAATTTTTCAGCAGCGGCGGCCATGTCTGCATATCGATGCACCCATATGGTACTCTTAAATCAGGTCCAGTCTCCTCTGACTCATCTGACTGGACAGAATACAGAATTGTGACGGATTTGGCGATAACGTCTGCTCATTTCACTGCTCTCAGAGTTTCCACACATATGTGGCTGATGCATAACATGGGCCCTGAGCAGAGCGCTCAGTACCCCTCTCACAGAATGCCCCCGGTTTGGATGTTTTTTTTTTTCAGTTACGTGTAAATGCATTGAAACACTGTCATTGTTGCTGATAACACTCAGCTGCAAGTTTTTTTTAATATTTGCATGTGAAACTCCATTTTTTTTTCAAGGCCATAGTTCCACTTTCCAGTTGTAATTTGCACACGAGTATTTATTAAGTCTGACCTTGATGTGTTCCCCATGCTTCCAAATGCCATTTCAATCATATCTGACTCAAATTATCCTTACAGCACATGAATTGGAATTATTGTCTTTGTGTGCCTACTGTAAAGGGCAGCTTATTCATGAGGAACAAGTGAGCAGTACAGGTGGTGGAGGAAACTCAACAAGATTTGTTCATTGTTAAAATCACTGTTGAAATAGTTAACCATTTTACAAATTGCATTGGTTGCACATTCAAATAATGCACACAATCCCCTGTAAAAATTCCACAAAAATATAATTGAAGTTCCTGTGACTTTCTGAGCTTCAGCTGTTGTAAACGAGAACTGAAAAGTATTGGAGATTATGGGACATTGACCCCAACTCATTATGCAATTTTTCGGCCCATAAAACTTCAGATTAAGACCATGTTTGAGTATTAAGGACACCGAGATTCCATTTGTGTTTAATTTTACATCTCATAACCTAGCCATCAAAAGAATGTCATTTGTCATTTTACTGCTTCTGTGAGTTTTGTGAGTAGTTTTCAGAAAAATTGGTAATTCAGTCCTGTAATGGTTTGATTTGCACTCTGTCCTTTCATACTCCCAGTTCTGCAGAAACTTGGTCTGACACTGTTGCTCATTAAACTTGAATGGATACACTTCTGTTCTTTTGTGTTGGAAGTCACTCTAGATAAGAATGGATGGGTGAATGGATGTATTGTAATGAAAAAATCTTAACCCTTCCCTTTAAATTGTTCCGCCATATCTGCACTGCTTGGTTGCAACTCAGTTGAAAGGGCTTATATAAAAAGACTGGGGCCTGTAATCGAATATCAGTGCTTTGTAGATTCTGAACAGGTGCCTGGACGCCGTGGGAGGCAACAGGACGCTGAATTTGGGAGCTGACGTGAGATTTGACGGTAGTTGGTGACCTGGCCACCGCGCCCGGCCATCACCGGGCAGAAAAAGGGGAACATGGCATTGGTAGGCTTGCTCCATGACGAGGCCGCGGGAAGCGCCGCCCCGAGCCCCTGTCCCTTCCACAGACCAGCATCTGGACAATGCTCCCAGCCTCTGAGTGCAACTGAAAAACAGACATGCTCTTCGATGTGTGTGACAGATATCTTAATACGAGCTGGCAGGGATCGCCCGACTCGAATTCCGCACTGCCTTTGCCAAGCGCACAACAAGAGAAGGTGCCATTTTACGAGACCTAGTTTTTCGTTCTCAAAAGCCCAGATTTAGCTTTGTCGATTAAGCTGCATATTTTTTTTCCACCAAGCAGCATGCTATCGCATTTCAAACATCTATTCCTTAACGAGAGGCAGGCCTGAGAGGAGCGACTGAAAAACACGAGCCAAAAACGAGGCAAACAAAGTGAAGAGGGTGAAAGCTCAGCTCATGTTTTGCTCGCTGTGAAACTGTAAATCTCCACCATAAATCTCCACCACAAATATAAATAATAAAGCCATTATTGAGGAAAGATAAATAAAATCGCTGCAGCTATGTGAGCGAGTTAGCTGCAATGCTGGAACTGTAAACCCTGGTGACATTCATTAACGTGCATGTGAAGAGGCAGCCGCGGCCAGTGCTCTGTTAAAGTCCACAATATTTTTTCAATCATTATTGCACAATAGAAACAATATCTCCAGTTACACAGTGCTTAAAACCTTGGACTGCTCCGGCTGATTTTCTGCACCAGTTCTCCACTAAAAGAAATCCCATCGAATAAAAGATAGAAGATACCCCAGGGACGGAAACTGAAAGTAAAACAAGCCAATGGAAGAAAATAGTTCCAGATTGTTCCCACAATGAGTTTCTGCAATAGACAGATATTACGCAAAGGTGTGTTTTAGCCAAAGGAGTAAATTCTGTGAGCTAAAACTATGAGCAGGCTTATACTGCCTTTGCTAACTCTTGTTCAGCTCTGACAATTGTAAAAAAAAAAAAACAAGTTGAAAAACTCCAAGTTGAAAATCCTTCAATGAAACTAGACGTCACAATACTTTCTGTGTCTATTTTCCCATGACAAATTGAACTAAACAAATAACTGCAGTTTGTAGTTCATATGAACACCTACATGTTTTGTCTTTTGCTCATCAATTCCAGCTACACTTCTCTGCAGAGACCCCTGCGTGCGTCTGAAGAAGTGATCGTGCTAAACTGGCCGAGTCTGTAAAAGCGAAATTGGGCAAATGAGCTGGCAGGGCCTGAGAGCAAAGGCAGTGAACACAGTGCTGAGGTAATGAGTCCGCCTCGGCCTGCATCTTTACCGAGGCCCAGGCCCACTTTGATATTCGGGAACCACTGCTGTTGGCAGCAGAATGCCCTCTGATTCACACTTTGTCTTTCCTCTGTGCTGCAATAATACAGTTAATCATTGGTCGCATTTCCGTGTTTTCTTTTTTTTTTATTGCACATTGAGGGAGAGGCTGTTTCAGCAGTGTGTCTAAAAGGAGGGACCTCGGGGATCTGAGTTGATCTGGTCTTTGAGGTTCACAGCGGGTACTCCTGGAGACCGCTGCATGCCCTGTCAAGAGGGCAGACAGCTCCAACAGGTGTGCAGGGCGGAGGGAACGTGTTCTTTTAACCGGTCGCAGATGGGGAAAGTGGTGTCGGGAGGCACCAACCAAAATAACCTGCTGCACATAACTGGACTATGCTGGTACTCTGGGGTAAGGGGGCCCTGGTGGGGGGGGGGGTGTATCTGATTTTCCCAGCTAATTCTCAGGCTGTTGGAGTCGGTGCCAGGCAGCGAGATGAAAAGGGTACGAACACAGCACTGTGGTCACGTGTACCACAGTGACCGCCACTCCACATTCTCTGCCAGTGTGGGACACGCGAATCTGCTAAAGTCTTAGAGCTGCGGCACTTTATTCTGGTGATTAATCTGATTCCATGAATGGATTATCGAATGTGCAAGTTGTGAAAGCATCAAAAGTCCCTCTGGATGAATGTCTCTGATTAACACATAATGATGAACAAATTAAATCAATCAAATTTTAATGATATAAGTGCTCTTAATAAAAGAACTCCATTCCATATTATCAGTCAATGTGACGGCCTCTGTGAATGCCTCAGATACATCAAGATATTATATAAGCAATATGATATAAATGATTTAAATAAAATAAATTATGTGAATGATTGTTGTTGAGAGGACCAAAAAGCCATAAAAACCCTTAACATCGGAGAGGAAAAAAATTGGAAAGCTTTCTTTCAGTCCCAAAGTTAGAACTTAAAGAGGGAATCTACTTCATCTCTTTGGGTGGGCTAATATAACTGTGCTAAGTGAGGAAGAATTTAAGCTTCAGCAGACCCAAATGATGAATAATGCCTTACCATTCCGACATTGTCTCAGCCATAAAGCATTAAGCATCGGTAGTTCACAAAAGCGTTTCTTTGTTCTGGTTTTAAAACCATACCAGCATTTCCTCGTGCTAAACAGAGACAAACTGTCCAGTGAGAATATCTCCTTCTGTGGTGGTATTTTAGCTATGAGGCCAAGTGGTACCGAACAGCTGTAACCTTCTGTGCTGTCCTATCAACGACATCACACAAAGTTATGGATTCCTTCACGGGCTTTTTGTCCGTGACTGTTCAGAGCAGAGCGTTCCCTCAAACTCCAGGTTTGAATTACAGCATGAATTCATGTCATTGCTTGCAGCTAATGGGAACATTTCATCATGGCTGCTGTTTATTTCCTTCCTGGTGCATTATATATTCCCCTTCATATATTCCTGATGTTGGTTCAGCTGGAGAGTAACCCAAAGCCCTACTGGAGCCTCAGGGAAATGTTATCTGGCGATGTTGGAGGACGCCTTCAGCTGGCAAGCTCATTTTTACACAGCAACTTGGCTGTCAAGACCCCCACATAATCAGGATATTTGTAGGTATTCGAGGACGGTAATGGCTTGCTCATGGGATTTGAAATGTGCGACTGATACATTTCTAAGTTCGCTAGCAGTGCTGCTCAGAAACTGTTCATGTCAATGCTCCACAGAGCCTGACAGAAATGTTCTGGCAGGAAAGGATTCAGAGTGGACCGTTAGTGCGTCGGTCCGCAGAAAGAGCAGATCCGTCTTCTTGAATACTTCACGACACAGAAGTAATGAAATACAACACCTTTCATCCACCTGTGTTTCCTATCAGGGTAAAACTGTAATAAATATAAACCCTGATAAATTTTACGAAGGGTAGTGTGGTGTTTTCCCAGGGTTACTCGGGCATGTGTTCCCACATGCCCGAGTAAAGGACAGCCATGGAAATATGATTTTATGGAGGGCCTCTACATCCAGGTGTAGGCCTGTTACTGACTGATCCTCTGCCTCGCTAACAGAAAAATGTATTTAACGCTTGACACTTCAATTACAATTGGAAAAAGTGAGGAAAAACAGGTCCTGAACTTAATTAAAGATCTACTTGTAATTGCCACGTTAGGCAGATTGACAAGCGAGTAACTTTGCAAAAGTTCAACACCCTTTGGCAAAAACAGGTCCTCAGCTCTCACCTGATTGAACACACATTGCCACTCAGCACGAACACATGATACTCTTCCTGTCATCCGATACTGTCTTCTGAATGTTGTGCAAAGGCACATACTGTGAAAAACAACTCGGCTGACACCCCATACATCTTTGCAGTGTTAAAAGGAAACCATTTGCTTTTGCATTGCTGGGCCATTCTTATTTTTTTTATTTCAGTCTTTCTTGCAACTGCGGGGTGATGTGTATCAAACCAGCCTGGCTCCTCATACTGTTCTTTGATTGTAACGTATTTACAAAGACCCTCCAAATGTACGTATTGACAGTGAAATGTATTGCATTCCTCTCCTTGTCTCTGTTTTGTGATGTGATTTTGGCTGTCTTTTTTTCCTTGCAAAGACACAATATATCTTCAATGCAGCTTCAGAGGATTGCTGGGAAGAGCTCCAATCTGGCAGTTTGAATAGTTTCTACAGAATATCTTTTTTCTCCTGCCTTCTTGGCCTTTGGCGGTTGGGTATGTAAGGAATTCCTGAATAAAGGCCAGACGGCTAACTGCCACACATGGCCTTTTGATGCAAACAACTTGGAAAAATATAATGATGTTAAAATATGAACAAGCAGTACTACTTTGAGTAATCCCTTCACATGGATGCGGTGATGGCGAATTCCTCTCGCTTTGCATGTATGTTGGAGCACTCCTTCAGGGTTTTAAATGTCAGATTTCAGCACTAGGAAACGGATGACTCCATGGAAACTTCCCAGGCCGACGCATAATTTGACCCACCTCCATTTCGGCAGGCACCACGGAGTCAGGAACACGCTGCCTTTCCGCGTGGGTCACCCTGTCCAGGAGGCCCTGCCAGCGGGGCCTGGACCCTCTCATGTAAGGTCTCACACCTGTGTCTCCCGGCTCTCTCGCCCATTCTCTCTCCCCCTGGCACTGCCCCTGGGTGTTTTCCCCCAACTGTTTTCAGTGGAAACAGCCACCGAGCACCACCTGACAGGAAAACGCAGCAGACTTCGGAAAATATAGCAGGCTGAAAATGGGACACGAAGACAATGTAGAGCTTGTGCTGCTGCAAACCTGTTATGCATTGGTTCTCTGGCAGCCCTGCCTTCAGTCTTGGAGCACACTTTTGCATTTATTTTTATTTATTTATTCATTTATTTTTTTTTAACAGTGAGTGATGCCAAGTTCTTTACAAGCTCTATTTGTGTATTGCTTTTTTTAATCTCTCCTTCTCAAAACAAGTTCATAATTTCTATTTTTTTTCCATCTCTGGTTTGCACTTCAAAGCTGTTGTTTTTCTTTGTGGTCTATTTTGTCCATTTTAATTTTTTGTTTCCGACATAATTCTTCCTCTTTTCTGTTTCATATGGAATTATTAAAAAAAAAAACTGACATAAAAGTCTCTGTCTCTTTTTTTTTGCTCTCTCTGTTTCATAACAACCTTTTCAGTACTTACAGTGATGTCTTCTCACGTCGGTGCTATAAATAAAATGACAGCTTTAGAAAACCTCAACTTCCTCTTCGTGGCTTTCTGAATCTTCTGAAGAACTTGTATGTTCTCGATCAGGCATGCTTCTTCTATCTAGATAAACCACACATTCTACAGGATATACCATAAATATGCAAAATGTGTATACGATGGTGAAATTTGCTAATAAACTGGAATAGTCTCATTTTGCTGTGATTAACCACAAACACTCCTAAATGACATAATTTTGTTACTAATGGATGCTACTGGAGTGCTCAATATCTAACATCTAACATGCAATGAGTCTGGAATTTTTTCTGGTTTTCAGTGGCGGCGGGTGAGCTGGAAACAGGGGTAGCGGAAACATTACCTTTAAATCTATCATTACTTTCAGCCTGTTCCCCTTTATCCTCCTTGATTAACAATAAAACAAATCATTCAAAGAATAATTGACACCAATTGTAAATAGAGCAAATGATTATGCTTGAGAAACAGCGTAGATTGTCTGTAGTTTGTGTGCTGGCGAAAGTGACAACGTGAGATTGTATAATTAACAAGGACGGCATTTATCGATTTAAGTTACTATAAATGCTCAAAATAACAAGGATGGCAATTTGAATAATTAAGTGGCAAGTAATCCCAAAGCTTTCTCTTAAATGTTTCAAATTATAGCTTTCTTGTGTTAAAAAATTCAAATTACAAAACGGAGCTAAATTTAGTTAAATTGGTTTAAATTACTGAGAATAAACTTTCAGGTTAGGTTGAGTTCAATGAACAATAACAGACCTCACAAAAGCTGTGATGTGTCTTGAACGTAATTTACATCGATAAATGCCATCCTTGTTAATTATACAATCTCACGTTGTCGCTTTCGCAAGCACACAAACTACAGACAATCTGCGCTGTTTCGTGAGCATAGCATAATCATTTGCTCTATTTACAATTGGTGTCAATTATTCTGTGAATGATTTGTTTTATTGTTAATCAAGGAGGATAAAGGGGAACAGGTTGAAATCAATGATAGATTTAAAGGTAATGTTTCCGCTACCCCTGTTTCCAGCTCACCCGCCGCCACTGCTGGGTTTTCCTAGTTATTATTCTGGTTTGATTTTTCTGAGTTTACTGTGCGTGTATGTGTGTGTGTGTGTGTGCGTGTGTGTGTGTGTGTGTGTCTGTCAGCATGATTTATGGAAGCACATGTTCAAGCATGTGCTTTTGTTAATCAGGTTACCTATTGAAGCTGTTTATAGTTCCAGCTGTTGGTCAAAATGATCAGGGCTGCGATACGTAAGGTGCATCACAACTACAACACATTGCTACAGATTTGTTAAAACTTTATATGTAGTGTAGTACAACACTGAAACATTACAGTAGCTATTTCTTTTCGGTGAACCATGACACTGTGAGACTGATATATCTGCACTTTAAGTGTGCACTGCTCAAGGTTTCGTCTACTTCCTGGCTGCATTTCCGGATTCATTTCAGCAAATGCGCAAATATTTGCTTTCAATTGCAAGAGCGAGGTAGTGTCACTATAACCTCAACCAGAGGATTGACACGTGTCTCTTCGAGGTTCCACCTGGTGAAAATGGGTGGCTTGGAATAAATATTGTGCACGTCACACGCACAAAAAGAATGTTACAGGATAGCCACCTGGCAAACTTAATATTACGGTTTTTCCGACACTCATCATCGAAATACTTCGATAAAGTCAACCTTACATAACGCTGAAAACGTGTTTAATTTAAGTTACTCTGTGCTGGCGGTCTAAAACCCCGGAAAGAAAATTCTGAAACGACTCAGCATGATCCACGATCCTCTCATAATACATTTAGTTAAACGAAACCACTTTCTTTAATATTTCAGTAGGAAAAGCGTTTGACGGGATCGCGCACGCTGGTTCTCTTGTGGTGTGGGATAAGCATCGTGCGCCTCTGTGTCTTTAAAGGCGAAGGGGGCGTGTGTGTGTGCGATAAGTTGTTTGACAGGGAAAACCAGAAAAACCAGGAAGGAAATTTGACCTCTCGTTTGCGCTCCAGCGCAGCATTGCACTGGTGGACCATTGCGCACGGCCGAGGGGGTTAGCTAGCCATCTACCCGCTAACTGGGTTGAGCGCCTAAGCTTTGTCTTCATTCCTCGCACGTATGGTGTCAGCTTACTATGTGACAACAACAAAAAATAAAGGCAGGCTTTCCGCGTGCATTTATTTTTGCACAGGGTCAAGTGTAATCAAACGGATGATATCCCTGGCAAGTTAACGTTAACGATCGCGAAGAGAAACGGCTAACCGTATTTACGGTAGCTAGCTACCTAGCTAGTTAGCTAACCAGTGCCAAACGGCGATAGAAACACTTCATCCGATCTCAGGGAGGAAGCACGACTAAACCCAAACCGAGGTAAGCGTTTTTGGTGTTGAGTGTGGCCCCCTTATTAACTAATGCGGCCATTCGGATAGTTCATTTAACAAATTATATGATATTGATTGCTAGCATGCTAGCTAGATAGCTATCCATCCACCAGCACACGCTGTTTTGTAGGAATCGGTTTAATCTTTGCAGGCTTGTTTTGCAGAGCTAAGGTAAGTATGGACGGGCGGTCGTTGATATCTGTGGGAATCATCTCGTCGAGTCGTCGACAGCAAGCTTATTAACTAACGAAACTTAAGTTACATAGTTATTAAATTATAATGGCAAGATAGATGGGCAGCCGTCTGTTGAACTGGAGTCTTGGATGCCAGTCGATATGCAGCTAGCTAGTGTTCCCACAGGCTATACAATTGTGGAGGAAAAACAAGGCCTAACAAACAAATCCTAGCTAGGTAACGCTAACAAGCTAACGTTAATTGCCCGAGCATAGCGACTTGTTCCGGTTTTCTTCTAGTTAACTGATAACAATGTTTTCATGGATGAAATTTTGATTTCTTTAGTTTGCATGCTAGATAACCAGACAACGTTAAATGTCCAGGCACATAGAGATTTAATGTAGTCAAATCACTATGCCTGGTAGCTGGTAGCTAGCCTGGTAACTACCATGTGTTAGCGGAGTAACTTAGATGCTAGTCGCAGGTTATTGTTTAATTTTTGCCTAGGTTTAGCAGGCCAGTGGTACGTTGCTAAAGTGTGCTAGCTAGTTAGCCGCTGATGTCATGCCTAAATGTATTTCACGTTCGCTATCATGGCATTCAGGCGTCTGATAAATAGTGGCTTACTTTAATGCTACTTGGCTACGAAACGCAACGTGTGTAGTTTCCCGCAGTAGAGTGGACGTTTGAGTGAATTTATATTTTAGTATGTCACGGTAATAGCAGCCAGTTTTCCTTGCTGGTCAGTATGGAACTGGGTAGTTGTACAGATATCAGAATATAGCGAATTTATGGAATGCTTAGCATCACCTAGCAAAGAACAGCACATAATCGAAACCAAAAGCAGTAGCTAGCTAGACTGGCTAACTAGCGTGGTAGCTAGCGACCCGATCTCCATTTGCAATCGGTTAGTTACATTTTAACAGCTCGACGGGGTGCAGCGTTTGATGTCTGAAACATTGTAGCTAACCGGTGGTAAGTCGATCCGACCCAAATGTTAGGCGATGACGGGCAAGGGGCCCGGTTCCATTTTGGCCGATGGTCAGTTAGTGATCAGGGGGGAGATGGATTGCTGTGCAACTACATGTCTTATGGCTACAAGTAGATTGCGGAATAATTTGCGGGCTCTTTCCTTTTCGTCCCTAGCCGTCAGAAGAATGGCGCCATTTGTGCACGGTGTCAAACATTGCTTCTTTGCAAAAACAAGTCACCACGAAAATATCCATTGAAATCCAGGTCAAACTATACACATAGGAACGCGTGTATTGGTGGCTGCGGGTGGAGAACGTGGCTTTGCCAGTTGTGTGTTCTTTACAACACCGTACAAGCTTCATCCTGTCGAAGAATGTTATTTATGTCGTGGTCAGTGGCAGTACTCTCCATTTCGCTCATACTTGAACCAAGGACCAAAAATAGGACCTTCTGCATTATAACCCTGCACAGAGAGGCACGTCGCTGTTAATGCGTTACAACTGTGCGTCTCTTTCACAGAGAACATGGCTTGGGATATTTCTTTTAAGTTTTGCCTTGATAGTATAAGTAAAAGATCCAATGATTCTTTTTTACTTTCTCTTACTCAGAGAACATTTTTTGGCCAGGTTTAGCTTGTAATGAAACCGAAAGTGTTGTATATGTCACGGACAGCACCAGTGTTAACACTTTCTTCAAACAAAATTCAGAGTTTAGGCTCAACAGCTTGTCATAAGAATTGTATAATAGCATAAATCAAAGGTCACAACTGTGTCCAGGTGCAGGGACTCAAAAGCATGACAGACCCCCCCCCCCCCCAGTCTGCGTTGTTCAGTACTAGGGGTTTTTCCAGGCATTGCACAGACATTTCACTGCATGGGTGACGTGGGTGGGCAAGGTGTAGTTCAGTGTTGATTCATAAGGTCCAGAGTTCTTCCACCCTAGTCCTGCTCCCATCTCCCCGAGCAGCTGCCTCTGAGCGTCACTTTAAGGCATTTTCAGCGCGGTGCGGAGGTAGGGTTTGCTTTCACGTCGTAGGCCTCCATTGTGTGGATTTCCTCTTCCTGCGGCGAGCGATCTGAGTCAGAGGAAGCTGTGCATCTGCTGCCGCCATTGCAGCGCTGCCCGCTCCGCTCTATCAGCTGTGCTGCCTATTTATGGCGATGCTGTGGCATATTTTTCTTATGCTCCACGCATGCCTGACACACATCAGCCAACGCCAATGTAAACAGGGTCCATTACACAGGGAGGGATGGTCAGTTTGCTTATGTGCCGAGTATAACAATAAGTTCCGTCTGTGCTTTTGAGTAAAAAGGCAAACCTGCATTTCATCCCACGAAAAAGTAGCTCAGCCTTTTGGTTCCCTGTGACGTGAGGTTGTTGAACGGTCTGCGATGTGGGTATGGATGACATTAAAGTGGATGAAGACACTACAGCTGTTCCCCTCCTCAGCAGTGAGTGGGGAGGATGCGTCTGATTGGGGTAGAATGGAAAGGTCAAAGGGCACTTGTAAAGGTGGTTATCTATTCAGACTCAGCTCAGCACACAGGATCAAGAGTGCCTCTCCTTAACTTAGTGCTTGTGACTCCAGGATCCTTTTTTTTCCTGTGTGTGTTTGGATTTGAGTTTAAAAAGGGCACCACACAGGCATACATGTTTATATTCGACAGTGTAGCATAGTGGTGAGGAGCAGAACTCGTAACCGAAAGGCTGCTGGTTCGATTCCCCACTGGGGCACTGCTGCCATACCGTTGGGCAAAGTATGTAACCCACAAATGCCTCAGGAAATATACAGCTGTATAAATGGGTAACATGTTAAAAAAACTGTAACCTATGTAAGTCGCTCTGGATAAGAGCACCTGCTAAATGCCAGTAATGTAATGTAATGCAATTCTGTGGATGCACTAATCTTAATATGTGTCTATTATCAAAAATAGAAACTAGGGATTAGCATGAAGGCTCAAAAAAGATAACCCGCGATATGTCACACACACTGCATTGTAAATGAATGTGCCCCCGGGCAACATGAGGTAAAAACTTGCATGTTGGTGTAAACTTGTTATCTGAAGGCACCCGCAGATTTTGTGAATGCATGTGATCATGGCCTGAATTGCAAGACCACAGGCTGATGCAGGGCCATGCCAAACAGGGCATAGTGGCACTTTGGAGATCTATGCATGCTATACAGGATAGAGGCCTGAACCAAAACAAGAGGTGTAATTAAAGGCTCATGTTGTACAGTGACCGCTTCTCTTTTTCTCTTTAAAGCTCAATAGTGCTGTTAAGCACTGTTATGTTTGGGTGCTCTTTTAAGCCCAGATTTTCTCTTGTGTGCAGTTGTGGCTGGTGCATGTCTTTATGATGCACATTTCCTTCTTCACCTGAAGTATATTCTTTAACAGGTGCTTGGGCAGTGGCTGAAAGTGTGGAGTGTGAAGTGTTACTATCCAAATATATTTCATTGACAATTCATGAGAATTCATTCACAGTAGCGCAGACATGACTGAATTATCTCAAGCTGTCATTGTGTTGTTATCCTGTCTGTATTGTTTAACTCTGCATTGATGAGCTGGACTGTGGTGTTACTGCAGTATAAATCCAGGGTATTGCAATGGAGTACACCAAGTCATCATTGTGCACAATAATTTAATAAACGAGGGTTTGGTCTTGCCATGGAAAACAGACTGGATTCATTGGGTTGTTGGCTTTCGGTTACTTTGTGAGTTTTGCTGCATCATAATTTAAGATATTTACACTTTCATTTATCAGCGACACAAACCGCAGAGCTGTCAGTGGCAGTTTCTTGGAACTTTCCCAGGGTTCAACATTAACAGCCAGTGACTCGCCTGATCAAACGAATGACAATTCAAAGGAAATTTAGCATTTTAGTTCACAAAAGTCATGGTTTCTGTGTGCCTGCCCTCAGCAATTGTGTTTCGGAAGAGGACCAAGGCGGGTCCTGCTGCCAGTAATACCTTAGCTCTTGACCAATAACTAGCCACCTGTGGCAGTGGAAGTGGACTAAATCAACCGCCTACCGTCAGAGTGCTAAAAAGTGCTGTTTTGTCTGCCCTCTGTGCCTATCAAAGCTGCTTACAAGGGTCCACCTTGTGGTCCCCCATTGGCCAGAAAATTCTCCAATAACTCTCAAGGACTTGATTGGGACCCAGAACGCACTGTGGTAGTTGCTCTGCTGGCTTGCATGAGAAAACTCCCTATGTTAATGTTTATGAATTAACAATAAGTGAAAGATTTAATCAAATGACTGATCAGCAGTGGCATTTACTACTGCATCACAGGACTCATTTTTGACATCGACTGGCTTACAGAAAGTTACAGGTGCAGCAAGCCACCTTGGTAGTTTTATAGCCATCTACGTATTAGAGGTTAGCTCAGCCAGTTAGCGAGATATGTATTATAGCTAGCAAGCAAGTTATTTTCTGTAGCAGAAGGTGACTGTCTGTGAGAGAGGTTTAAACAGTGTGGATTCGCGTACAGCCAGAGTCTGGGCATGCGGACACTGCTCACTAAGACACCTAATGTGGTTTCCAACAATTCACAACTGTGAAGCCGGATTTTCCACATTTGTGTATCTGAAAAGAGATGCTGCCCAATCCAGCTTGATTGAATTGCCGGACCTGTGTGCATCATGTTGGAAGAAATTAGTTTTGACGTCAGGTTCAGCTCTCCTGCTCTGTATTTACAACATATAAAGTCACTGGCAACATGCCTGAAAAAAAAAAAAGCTCTAGCTAGCAGATGTAACCATAAACTAGCTGGCTAGCTACCACTCCGCCAGCTGGGACAAGTTGAATGAATCTGGGGAGAAGAAATTAGTCATTTTCATTTTTTACATGCCTTATATCACAGTTAAACTATGACACATCCGGGCAAGTAGGTATTTATAAAATAAGTAGGTTTCGGACCAATTTGCCGAATAGGGCAAAAGAGGGAAAAAAAAAACCCTAATGTTGAACGCTGCCTTTCTAAACAGTCTTAGCTTATTGTTTTTTTTGTGTCTTTGTGGGCTGGTTTCAATGTCTTTAATTAGCTTGTGGCCGTTTGCTTCAGACTGCCTTTAGCACCTTGTTTCATATGCAGAAGTGCGGGTAGAGGAGAGATGCAGCCTCCTGATTGGTGGAAGCTGTTTTGCCGGAGCTGAGACACAGATGATTGGCTGTTGGCTGTGAATGCCGTGAGACACTGCTGAGAACACTGTGAATTGGAACACGGTGTGGTGTGAATGCATCCAGCTTGTCAAGCTTGGTCATTTTTTTTTTTGTTTTTGAACTGCTCTGTTGAATTTTTGTCAATATTATTTTTGCCAAATGTTGCATAGTGGGTTTCATGGTAATATGAAAAGATTGTGGATGGTGTGGAGTGCACATGGTCTCTGAGGCGATGTTAATTCATGCAAACTTATCAGGAGGTAACAACCAGGTGGGAGCATGCATACAAGGCCCACAGTTACCGCTTTGAAAATGCGTGTGGTCGGCAGTGTAGCATGGTGGTAAGCTTAACTTAAAGGTTGCTGGTTTGAGTCCCCGCTGGGGCACTGCTGCTGTACCCTTGGACAAAATACTTATTCTAGAACTGTCTCAGTAAATATCTAGCTGTATAAATGGATGGCGTGTAAAAAACGTAACTTATATAAGCTGGCCATTACTAAGAGTGCTCAGAGTGTCTGCTGAATGATGATAATGTACTGTGAAGGGCTGGCATTCATGCTCTCTCTGAAGGCACGAACTGGATGCGTAAATCTGCCTGGTAATATCAAAGGCAACACCTTTATGGGTGTGTTCGCATAAAACATTTGCATCTGTCTTTGCTTACTAGCTTGTGATGGTGGAAGAAATCTAAAGTTTTTGGAGAGTCGATAGGAAAACAGGATTACTGTGGGCGATGCTGATTATAAGGCAGACCTGCTCGGAGAGCATGGGAAGTAAATGTGTGTTTATTCTCCCGCCTGCACTAACAGTAAACAGTAAACAGGACAATGCTCCCCAGGTGGTGGTAAACAAGCACTGCATTTTCTGGCTACAGTGTTTTATGGGATAAAAATGACTACTTGCTGATGACTCGCTTGCAATCGGGGTAATTATCTCTCTCTCTCTGGGGTTGGCCAAAGGACTGCCGGCCCAGCTCAGCTGCAGTATAGCTGATCTACAGCAAAGACGGTGTGGTAGAAACACGTCTCTGTCCTCCTCTTTACCAGGCTGTTTTCACCTGGTTCATTTGCATCAGTTCAGAGTAGGTACTGCTTGGCTCAGCCAATTTACATATCAAAAGGATGGGCGAGTAGTGGGCATAGAAAAATGTGTTTCATTCCTTTTATTGTGAGGTGCAATGGACCTGCACAGGTCCTTCTCCAAACCGATAGGCATTAGTGCCTGCACAGGGAACTCCCTAGGAGTCCGTGAACAATATCTTGTGGATACGGTGTGTAAAGCTGAATTCTGTAGGGCATGGGTGGAGCAGGATTCTGTAAGGTCTGAGAACTCTATGCGTTTATAATACTGTGCAAACAGTGATCCACTGCCTATCGTCCCCAGGCTGTTCAGATTGTTTCACATAATGCATTTTAATTGCCTTCATGGATGTTGGAAACAAACAGGCCATATGGTGCATATACCTTAAATGGGAAGTGGCCGATGTTTCACCAAAGCGATTTCAGCTAAACGTTTCCGTTTAACCTCGGCGTTCATGGAGTTACTTTAAGATTGCTGTCGTGCAAAACCAACAGCCCTCCTGAGGCTGAAGGCAAATCAGGCTCGAGCCGAGCCGCACAGGGAGCCAGCCTCCATTCAAAGAGTGCTCTGTGATTCAGGACTTTCGGGTAAATTTGCCAGGCAGGGCTCTGAGACAGCCTTTCACTTCTGTTTACTGAGCGCCATAAACCGGCCTGTGTGAAGAAAATTATTTAAACAATTTTTTATTTTTTGGAGGTCTCTGTGCTTGTGTGGTTGCATGCCAAGAAGACTGGTGACCCCATCCGCCAAAGACACTGTAGGCTGTGCCAGGCCTGGGGGGGGGGGGGGGGGGGGCCTACAGGGTGAGCGTTTAGGTCTTTCAGTGAGCTCATTATTTTGGGAAGGAAAGTCGTCTGGTGCTCCACCTGTAAAACAGTTGATAACTGAAAGGTAGCTCAGCGACTGGACTGGTGTGGGAAATGAGCTCAGGCTGTAAAGATACCTGCCCTCCATCGGACGCTCAGGGGATTTTGTACTTGTCCCTTGCAGATAAGGGCGTAAATAAATGACCCGCTGCCGTCCCTGGCCTCCAGCTTTGCCTGTCCCTGCTCCTCTCCATCTTGGAAGAGAAGCCACCATGTTTGTGTCGTGGTGGTTAATGATCTACAGGTGTGTAAATCACGAGCCTCGGTGCGCGGTGCCTTTTTCCGAAAGTTAGAGCTCCCCCCTATGCATGTTTCTCTTCGGCCACTGAAACTACTGCCGTTATGCAGAAAGCGTTCAAGTTGCCGGCCCTGTCTCTCAGAGGAAGAGAGGTGGATTAAAATGCCTCTGTTCTGGTCGGAGGGAGTGTCACCTCGAGCATCCGAACTGTATTCGGGAGGCAGTGTGAGGCAGCCATTTTGGCCACCGCCCCCGCCTTGGATACGCCTCGTGTCGAACAAGGCCGCACTGTGCACTTAATCTCAGTGGTGCCGCTGGGTCAGGAATAGTCTCCCGGTCCAGGAACGTGTCTGAGATAACCCAGCCCGCTGAGTGGAAGAACACAAAATGATGGCTGCTATTTCCTGTTTTGAAATATAAAAAGCAAAAGTAATACTAATTGAGTAAATGTGATTAATTTTTAATAACTGCACAGTAACGTTTGGAAGTGTCAGTTGTGTTGGTCTGTTGGAAGAGGGCAGCTGCAGGGGTTTGGATGGAAGGCAAATGCAGGTGGTTTATCTCTGTAACGGCTCAGAAGATGACGGAGCAGTGCATATGTGTGTGCGAGTGCGTGTACGTATGCAACCTGTGTGCATGTGTGTGCGTGCACATGATGTGTGCAGGTGTGTGTGTATTAGGCGTGCAGGTACGTCTTTGTATGAGCGTGAATCTGTGTGCGTATGAGGTGTGCGGGTACCCGTGTGTGCGATGTCTTTGTATGAGCGTGTGTGTGTGTATGAGGTGTGCAGGTACGTGTCTGTGTGTGATGTCTTTGTATGAGTGTGTGTGTGAGGTGTGCGGGTACACGTGTGTGTGATGTCTTTGTATGAGCGCGCGTGTGTGTGCGCGTGCGTGTGTGTGCGCGTGCGTGTGTGTGCGCGTGCGTGTGTGTGCGCGTGCGTGTGTGTGCGCGTGCGCGTGTGTGTGCGTGTGCGTTTCCTTCCCCCACAGCCGTTTTGAGTTCCACACCCATTGTCTCCAGCCGCTGTCAGCCTCAGTGAAATAAACAGGTGAAAGGCGGTGAAGCAGCTGTCTCTGTGCGAGGCGGGGCATGTGGGGGTATGATTAGCCCAGATGCTTGCTGCTGACTTTTTTAGACATTATAATCCCTATGATTAGGCTGCCACACACACGGCCCCCATGCTGGGACAGCTGCCCTCAGTTATCATTTGCGTGGCTCTTCTGTACCGAAATGGATACCAGCAGTACCCTACATACCCCCCCAACCCCCCCCGCCCCAGGCGCTTAACATCAAGAATGATGCCGTTGACCCTGGTAAGATAAACCAGTTTCTCATTAAGACGTGGTGAATCTCATATGCAGAGGGGGTTGCAGTTTGAGCCACGAGTTGGACCGCAGTCTACCCGTAAGTTTCAAATAGCGCGTAGAAACCTTTTATTTTCAGCCTTATGAAACGGGCTCAGTAACAGTCCAGAGCAGATGTCTGAGGGCTTTTTGGGTTTCAGACGGGCTTTCTGTATCATCTGAAACTCCTCAGAAGAGTCCTCTTCCTCCCGTGAGGAGCTTTAGCCGCTTTGCAGCTCACAGGCCGGTCGTCTGCGCGCGGACTCGGTCGCCTTCCAAAAGATAAACATAATGACTTGCTTAAATTTCACAACATTTTCATCATGCGTCTGAGTCACAATGTAATTTTTCCATCATGGGCACTCGGAGCTGCAGAGGCCACTCCTAGAATGTGCGCGTTAGGGGAAAAGTCTGTCCGCAGCCGCAAATACTGCGCAGCCGGAGCCAAAAACAACTCCCACGCGAAAAAAAAGAAAAGAGGGAGAAAAAAAAAGAAAGAAGCATACAGCAGCTAAAGGGGATCCGTTTCAATATCCTGCAGAAGAGAGAGAAGGGCAGGGACACGCTCGGACCACCAGATGCTGAGCAAAGACTCCCCGTCTCTTTAAGGATTCTGTTTAATGTCGGCTCTGCAGTTTCCCCCCCAGCTAAATCCACTCAAATGTTTGTCGAAATGAAATGGCAATTATTTGAGCCTCACGGTATTCGGAGGAGATCCGCTTGCATGGCTCTTCCTTAATGGAGACCCTATGAGCGCAGTAGCAGAGACAGGGACACACCATCTGTACTTGTATGTTGAATTGTGATAATGTGAATAAATTATGTAAATATACCGAGCAAAGCCTTTCAGGAATTTTGCTCTCAAAGGGCCTGAGAAACATACCAGGGTATTTGGCATTAATTAAAACATTCTATTCTGGTTTGGTTGCTCATACTGCATTCTTGCAGCAAGAAGTGGTGTGTTAAGTTCAGTTCACAGACAGCTCATTAGGCTGTCCAGAATCAGTCCACAGCCCTGCTGCTCAAGTTCTGACAACATGGCTGCAAGACAAGATTCAAGGTTATATCAGTTTTTTCCCAAATTAATTAATTTTACAGCTGGAATCCTTAGATGAAGGGTAGTAACTCAATATCCAAAATATTCAGAAGTGACCTTATAAGAACATAAATATGAAATGTAGATAACACTTATTTATAATGATATGGTGTATTATATTGTAATCGTTCCATATAGCATTATCGGTGAAGCTGACTGTCACAGAAAGGGTCATAGGTTTTTCTGAATTATCTGGTTCTTGTTTCTGTTCTGTCATCAAACCTTCATATCTTTGTGTTAATATTTATGTAGAATAAAGTACACTTGGGTCTAGTTGCAGTACTGTTGTGCAAATAATCACTAGAATTCCACAAAAAAAGAATTCGTTTGGCATAACCTAAATGCAGGCTGTCAGCATATTTTACTGAAAAATGTTATTTTTAATAAGTAACTCCCTTTTTTTGTTTGTTTATCCATCCACTAAAATGCATGTTAGGGGCAAAGAGCTGCCAGATCACTCCAGAATTAAATTGCTTCCTCATAATCTCCCAAGGATTAGACTAATATTAGCAATATCTTGGGACAAAAATGATTGTTTTTAAATGCCACAGTTTGGATTAGTACGTGCCATTTGTAGGCAGTGCAGCCAGTCGATATGTTTGTGTGAAATCAGATTTCTCCACTCAGTGGCTACTCTGTTGACATCTGAAACTAGAGGGAGAAGCAGAGTCTTGCCTTGTGCTGAGCCCTCTGTGTGAGATAACCCATAAATGTGTGGTAAATTTGAAAGAAAACGACAATATCCAGGTATGCTTGTTGGTCTTAGCATAAAAGGGAAAGGCGAGTCCCGTGCTCCCAGATGCTGGTCTTAATCTGTAGTTCATGGCTCATTTCAGCATCGTCTTCATAGTGCGAGTTGTTGTTTTAATGGTCTGTGCTGGTTGATTGTCAGTTTGAGATCTCTGCGGACAGTACTCTGTTGTAACTTTATATAATGCTGTCAAACATCCCAATAAATGTCAGCCATCAACATCTCTTAGATACCATTCATTAACTCCTCTACGAGGTACTTCATAAATTCATATAGCATAAATCATGCCATTTACAGGCTGTGCTGTGATTGTGTGGCAGCCAGCAAAGAGCAGGGTCTCCTTTATCCTCTCGTCCTTCAAAGCTGTGGTTCTTTAATTGTGCTCAGAAGGAAAGAACAAAGTCTAATCGCAGCACATGAATAAGAATTTGAATGTTTAATGATGTTGCAGAGGGTGGAGCAGCCCGCAAACACTGCAGTTTACACAGCACTAACGCCATAATCAGCGCAGGCAACAATAACCAGGAACAAAGCTGCTGAAACGCTTCCCCCTTTTCCTTTATCTTTCTTGAAGGCCTCTGTCCGTGTATTTTTAGCTGCCGTTTTTCCAGAGGCCTGACGGTTTCTGTCGACTGGCGGTAGTGCTGTACTGCATGGGTCCGGTTTTGGAGGGAGGGGCGATTCCTGCTGGCAGTGATGGTGGATACTTTTTTTCAGACCCAACCCTCACCCGCTCTAGAAATACTTTGATGATTACGAAGGGCCTTTTGCATGACAGGGTCATGAACCCATATTGTTCATATAGGTTTTTTTTCTTCTTTTTTTTTGAGACAAGGCTCCTGTGGAATTCTGGGCACAGACACCTCTGACTGAAATGTTACAGGCCCAAATCTTTTGGCGCGTAGTTTCGAGCAAGAAATGCCACCTTAAGTGACAAAATGACAAAACATGTATCATGGAATAAGTACGGTCTGAGTCAGCAGGGTAAGGGGGGGGAAGTTGGCGTTGAAAACCAATGAATACTTCCTGGATGTTGGGGGAGAAAAAGGTGTTCTTTAGTGTAACATATTTTTCTTTTAATGGAGTGAGTGGTTTGTCCTCTTGAGCGCATGGTTTTCCAAAGGCAGTTTGCCTTGAAAGAAAAGCCAGTAAAAGAGAGAGTGAATTCGTCAGCGCATGCATTCCTTGAAGGTGTTTTCTTAACGCTTTGCACTCTCACTGGATGAAAGCTCGAGTTCTTATGAGCCAAGCGCACTTGCACTAGCATCTCTTCTAATTGGCTTTTTCTGACGGGCGTTTGCCAACATATCTGTGGCTTAGAGTAGAAAATATGATTCTCTCTGCTCGTTCCTGGCCCTCTAGCTTTACCTAGTCTTTAGCTTCTCTTCCGTATTTCTGCACTGTAGATTTTTAATCTTTCTAAAGAAATGCTCTTGTATGTTTTGTTGGTGTTTTCCTCTTGAAATGGTACCTAGCAACAGTTTCCTCATTTCCCATGATTCCCTGTGGTGGCTGCTGCCGAGCCAGATGTTCTGTTTGCAGTTCGGCTTCTGGCAGCCTGGTCATTGTGATTTACTGTTGGATTCGCCATTTTCCTTTCTCTTCCTCGCCCTAATTAGTTAAATGATTTAAGAGGACGCATCTGACTGAAATGAATCGATCTTGCAGACTGCATTTTAAGAAGTTGCCAAGAGCGCTTTAGATGTTGCAATTTGTAGCGCAGTGACATTTAATGAAAAATATTGGTATTTGTGGCATAGATGATATTTTTCTGTGTATCGTCCCCAAAGAGGAGCGTCGTCATTACATGGTGTTTAAATGGTAATAACAGCCCTGGGCAGTTCCCGGCACGTTCACCCTTGTGTTAATGCGTCCCACATGAGTGTGCAGTGTGCTGTGAGCGAGGGAAGTATAGTTTAACAGGCGTGTTCGTGTCAGAGTGTTAACGTTTTCTCCTTCTTCCCCTCTGTGTTCTGACAGCCACATTTGAAGGAGGCGGCCTACAGGGATGTCCAAGGCGACCAAATCCCCCTCCCGCTCTCGGTCCGGCTCCGGGTCCCGCTCCCGGTCCCGGTCCTTCACCCGGTCCCGGTCCAGAAGCCGCTCGCGGTCCCGCTCCAGGAAGCACCGCTACAGGTACCTGCCTCCTTCCACCTGGCTCACCTGCTCCCCTGTCCCTAATCAAAGGGAGGCACCAGCTTGCCGAGGGTGTTGGTTGTCCTCAGGGTCTCAGACTCGTGGTCTCTATGCGTGCCGTTAATAGTGTGTGACGACTCCCTCTCTCTCTGGGGAGATCTGTGTAATACATGAAAATACAGTGTGTGTACGAGGTGGTGCGGGTTTGTATTCTCCGGGAGTGTGTCGTCTCTGTCTGATGGTCAGTGTGATAAAAATGAACACCATCAGACAAATGTTTGATTTGAATGCATGTAGATGTAGATGCATTGATAAGATGTTGCATTTATAAAAATGGGCTTAAATTAGCAAATATTTTACAATGGCTGAAGTTGTGGAATGGTAAAAAAAAATCCCAAAATGATTAATTGAGGGTATTAAAGAGATGAGGAGGGAAAATAAAGAAGTACTGATTTAAAGAGAAGGGTCGTTCGGACACTGCAAAGTTCAGATGTTGTTTGGCTCATAGCCTGTGGAACAGGACTTGACAGAGGTGGAGTATACATGTATGTTGTGAAAGATAAAAGTTGGAAACGGTATCAATTGTCTGTAAATAAGGGACGTTCGCTACTGTGTAGCATTAGGAAAAACAAGCATGTCTGCAAATGTAACATCACGGGTCTGCGTTATCTGGAGAGGAGGTAGATCATACTGAAGGAAGGAATAGAACAGCGACTGAATTACAGTCATAAAGTAGAGAAATGGCCTAAGCCTACACAAGGAATTTTGTAGAAGCTGTCCTTTGACAGAACAAATATTTGTTAAAAAAAAAAATTGAAGAAGCAGTAGGACACACATAAAATATATTGAGAGAAAGATATGGGGGGGTGTCCAGTGGGACCCCCAGATTCTTCACTGAAGTGGATAGTGACAGACTCCAGGTCTAGAAGGAGGGAGGTCATGGAGTGGGGAGTGGGCAGGAAGGCGGTGAGGTATGGTCCTTCAGGGGAGAGAGGTTACTCAGCGGCAACCCCCAGGAGACCTGAAAGGCACAGAGGCAGCGTCCAGGCATGAGCAGAACCACAGATGTCCAGCTCAGCAAAAGCTGCTGGGAGGAATTCGGCGACTTAAAGTATCAGAGGCGGCATGAGATCAAGCAGAGATTTGGATCAGGAGGAGTTGCCAGGGCGAGAGCAGGGACTTTTTTTCAGGCAGAAGAGCAATTTCCTTTAAGTGAGAGGAGCAGAATCCAAATCGAGAGGTTTGATGTGGAGAAAGCCAAGACAGGAATGCGCGGAGTCCGTGATGGGCAGTTCATCCAAGGCTTTTCTGGTGAAAGTGGAACAGAGATAGCGGGTGGTAATTCTGAATCGCTGAGGGTCTAAATTTGTGCGCTGTGTTGGTGAGTGACCTACCTCCTTTACACAGGCTATCTGGTGCGTAACCACAGAGCTGCAACAGGCTTCCCTCTTTGATCCCGCAGCACTTTATTGACTTTTGCCACCTTTTCTTCCGCGAGTCCATTGGTCGAAAACGCGGCCCTAATTTAGGCCGGTTATTTCTGTTACGCCCCTCTGTCTGGAAAGCAATAAACACCACCCCGCGTTCTAAACAACGCCGTGCCAACGGCATCAGAACGAAACAAGATAAGGGTCCCTCGCTGAGCTCCGACACGCACTCGAAAGAATTTAATTTGTCAGAAATGCTTTTAATTGGAAGGCCCGAGCCGCCTGGGGTGGGAGGCCATGTGTGGCAGAGGTCAAAATTACAGGGCCCAGCAGCGTCACACAGGACCTCCTAAACACAGTTTCCATGGATGTCTGTGCATAACTCATTGCGCGTTTTAAGTGTGTCAGATCGTAAGCCCGCTGATGTGGGGGGGAGGGGGGGGGTTCCTCATGAATACAGCCTGTGGCTATTTACAGCCCACCATTCGGCCGAGTTTAGGGGTTCCTTTTTTATTAAAGTTTTTCTCCGTAAGCCCTCGGTATTGTCAGTTGCTTAGGTTCCAGGGAGAGAAGCAGAAACAGATTGAGCTGAGTCAGCGCACTTTTTGCTCTTTTTTTTTTTTCTTTCTTTCTTTCTTTCTTTCTTTCGTTGCATTAAGTTTCTCCCCTCCTCCCTTTTTTTTCATTGTCAGCCTACAGACGCACGCCACATTTTCTTATTTCCTGCCCTGAAAATGGGCCTTTCCTGCCTGCAGTATGAGAGCTAATCCCTAAATTAAGTGCAGGGCTACCGTGGTGTTCGTCTCAGAGCAGGTCTCTGTGGAGGTCTGGAGCTTTTAACTTGCAGGAAATTGATTGTATGTAAAATGGCTGCATCAGCACAGACTGTGCTTGCTACCGTGTAATACTACATGATTCAGGCCATATTGCGAGAGCTGCTATATATGGTGATAAGGAGCAGGGCTCGTAACCAAAAGGTGGCTGGTGTGATTCCCTGCTGGGGTACTGCGGCTGTACCCTTGGGCAGGGTACCTCACCCACAGTTGCTTATGTAAAGATCCAACTGTATAAATTTTGAAACTGCGACTTACAGTATGTGAGTCGCTCTAAGTTGGAGCATCTACGAAATGACAATAATTTAATGTAATGTTTCCTCTTGTGATGGGGCTGGTTGGACCTTCTTAAATGTGGGTCTCTAAAATCAATGCATGCTGACCATCTCAATTTGAATTATGAAGGCATTGTCGCCTCACTCTATGCAAATTGTCTGCGTTGCTTCCGCAGGTTTTTGTATAAATGCAAATGCATTGTGGGTAAGATCATGGGCACGGATGTCCCCATTGGCCCTTATTTGCAAGGGAAAGCACAGGCTTTGTGACATCACTCCCTTTGCTGGCCAGCCGTGGTGCGGTATTGCAGTGTCCGTCTGGGGAGACTGTGCTGGGTTTACGGGCACCTCTCTTCCAGGAAGCACAGTACACAGCCTTGGAGCACAACAAGACCGCCGGCATTGTTTGGATAAATGGAAATGTAGGTCGGAGACAGAATCGTCTCAGTATTGCAGTGTGAGAAAGAGAAAGCTCATAAAATAAATAAGCACCGCACAGATTTCCGTCTTTGATAAGGCGGTGCGAATAGAGTTTTACCACTTTGTAATGCAAGTGGATTAGTGGAAATATACAGCCTTAATTTAGGCTGGTTATGTTGTGCCATTTCATCTTTTTTGATGTTGAGAATTTTTATGTATGTATATAAATTGCGGAAAAATAGGTGTTTGTATTTCTTCAGAACAGCCAAAACACCCACACTATCACCACAGATAAGAGCACGTTATGACTGAGATGTAGAGAGTCATGCAAGACTTCAGCAATGTGCAGTTACACAGAAAAAGATAAAAAAAAAACTCCCCTGTGGTATGTGCCCACTCTTTGCTTTTAAAAGTTTTATTCAGAAATAAATGCAACCATCCTGTTTTGATTAAAAAAATATAATAATACATCAAACCAACAATTGGGCTATTTAGGAACGATTTTGGGCAGGCTTGTGTCTGTAGCAACGCCCCCCCCCCCCCCCCCCCCCCTTAGCTTCGAAGGATTAGAGTAGAAATGTTTCCCATCTGCACCATGTGACCGCCTCTCTCCAGCACAGAGCTCATAAGAGATAGAGTGTCTGAGAGAGCCGTGAGTCTGCCATGCTCTACCTCCAGCTCTGCGTTTGCACTTGATTCCAATGAAAAAGCGCACTGGGTGAGTACCGCGGAGCCGCGATCACACACACGCTCACGGGGGCTGCTTTTACCGCCGCACGCGGCCCAGCGCTACCGGGATTACAACAGCAAAAAAAAAAAAAAAGAAATTAAAAAAATAAATAAGGATTTTTTTTATTTTTCATTTAGCATGCCTTCGTTTCATGTGGTGGTGTGTGGGGTTTTTTTGTTTTTTTTGGTAAACGATCCTGTCTTGTTTGCCTATTCCTGTTTATCCTGGCACAGCTGGTCGATGCTGTTGGGTTTTTTCAATTGTTTTTTGTTTGCATAAAAATTGTTTTGTCTTGAAGAAATGTGGTCTGTGTGCTGCTGAGCAACTTTGGATTTTATGGTCAGGTTTATTGGCGGTTCTGACCGTTTGTGCTGTTGATTTGCTGTGAGGATTCGAGTGGTGAGAAGTGGCACATTATGCTCTCTTCATCCCTTTTTTCTGATCGCAGTGTTTGCATTAAGACAAAGAATGTGTTCATTCTTCGCCAGTGCACTGTAGAATGGTTACTCTCCTGTTGCTGAAATCCTGTTCACTTCTGTATGTTCCCCTATGCACGCTTTACTGCTTGTATGATGTGTACATTATAGTTTAATGAAATGTTTTACCCACGCAGCAGGCAGAATGTGCATGTTACTGAGTGTGTCGCGTAGCTGGTGAAAACTGAAAGATGGGAGGTTGAGAGCCCAAAGCTCTCGTTTCTTTTCCTGTTGCTTAGAGGCGTTGGCGGTGCTGCAGAGCCACCTTGTGGACATGTCAGGCTTTGCAGCCTTGTTCTGTAGCAGCCGTCAGCGATCTTAAAATGTCCGTTTTGCTCCATGATGTGAGATTTTCATGGCTAGCGGGAGAATTTAAGACCAGCTTTAGGCGATTCAGAAAATAGTTGGCACCCTGCTTGTTTCAATAAATATATCCACTGGCAGACTGGTATATGCTGTGAAACTAAAAGGTTCTTTTATTTATTTATTTTTCTGTTGACTTTATTTGGACCTCAGTGCCTGGATGTTGTATATTTGGTCATTTTCTTTTTTTTTTCTTATTTCTTTTCTTTGTCTTCCCGCCAGTTCTAGGTCTCGCTCTCGCTCCAGATCCCATTCCCCAGCTCATAACCGGGACCGGAACTACCCACGAGAGTACCAGAACAACCGCGAGTTCCGCGGCTACCACAGAGGCTTCCGGAGGCCCT
This sequence comes from Megalops cyprinoides, assembly GCF_013368585.1. Taxonomy (NCBI): domain Eukaryota; kingdom Metazoa; phylum Chordata; class Actinopteri; order Elopiformes; family Megalopidae; genus Megalops; species Megalops cyprinoides. Next base: position 2,444,614 of record NC_050592.1, read on the forward strand.
ACTACTACCGCGGCCGGGGGCGGGGCTACTTCCCGCGTGGCCGCTACCAGCGCGGAGGGGGCGGCGGCTACAACAACAACTACCGGCCCAACAACTGGCAGAACTACCGGCAGCATCCGCAACAGCCGCCTGCGCCGCACCACCAGCATAGCCCCAGGAGGGGGCGCTCCCGCTCGCGCACGCCCAAGAAGCGCTCGGGCAGCCCGCGCTCCCGCAGCCGCTCCCGCTACTCGGACCGCTCCTCCTCAGGGAGGTCGCGGCGCTCCCGCGGCTCCTCCTCCTCCTCGTCCCGCTCCTCGTCCCCGCGCCGCCGCTCAGGCTCCGGCTCCGCCAAGCGCGGCTCCAAAGATGTGAAGGACCGCTCGGCTTCTAAGGAGGCGGCGCAGAGTGCGGGCAGGGCAGGCGATGGGGAGGCGGAGCCGGCGGCGGGGGGCGGGGCCAGCGGTGGGGCAGCGGGGGAGGACGGGAGTCTCTCCGACAGGCCCACGGGAAACTGGCAGGGCCTGACGGACTACAGCACCAGTCCTAAGAGGGCCAGCCCGCAGCTGCGCTCCGCTATCATCATCAGCCAGGGGGCGTCAGTGAGCAGCCAGCCCAGCCCCTCCCCCAAGAGCTCCAATGCTTCCAACAGCGCCACACCCTGGTCAAATGTGGGCACTGCACCGTCCAGCAAGAGCCCTCCTGAGAAAAGCCCCACGGCTGGCTTCTCTGGCTTCGGGTTCTTTTCTAAAGAGGACCACAGGGCAGGAGAAAAAACTGCCATCTCTAAGGCTTTTAAAAAGTAAGTTTACTTAAACCCTTCTAAATGTCTTTTCTCTGATTTCTCTCTAGCAGTAAGACTGATGTTTGCCATTTGTGTGTTTTGTAACTTGTCTTTTTAGGAGACATTTTTAATCTTATCACCTGGGTTTTTAAATTTGTTCTTAAGTACTCTTTGTCCTTGTTTTGTTAACTTTTCATACTCTTGCTCAGTATTTTGTCATAATTATATATTTTTTTTGTTTTAATTTCTTGTTTATAGTCTGCGCTCAGCTTCAAAGATCCGAGGAAGAATAATATTTAAAATGGGAGTGGTAGCCCCTGCTTAATTAACCAGTCCGAAACGTGGCTGCTTTTTGCGTCTGCTGCTGTGCGTTAGATGCACGTTGTTTGCTATCCCAAATATTTAGGATTCTGGGTAAAAGGTAGGCGTAAGTATAACAATTTCATACCAGTTACGGTCGGTAATGTCTGTGACTGCATTATTACTCTGCATGTACTGTGACAAAGTTTTCATCTGAATTTAGCATTCTAGTTCTCTCTCACTTCTTGTTTCAAGTAACCCCACAAAACTGATTAATCCACCGACTGGGCATCGGTTAAATTACTGTGGCCGTTTGGTGACGCTCCCTTTGGGGATCTGTGTTAAATCACAGCTAGCTGAGACTGGACTGTGCAAGTAGAAATAGCCGACGTGCTCCAGGGAGTTGCACTGTATTTGTTGTCTTGTTCCAGACTCCCTTAGTCTGGAAGTGTAAATCACTGGTGCACTGGAATCGGGGCTCTGTTGAACTGTACATTTCCTGTTTCCCCTCCCCTGTGAGTGTGAGGTTATACATGCCTGAGCTGTTAGGAGCAAGTCATTTTAAAACCTGTGTTTCTTCTGACATTAGAAAAGATTGGCAGTTCCCCCGGCACAGGTGTAACGTACTGTGTCTGGATATGATGAAGGCATTTGATGAAAGTAGAGGTAGCTTCCGTCGTCCTCATCTGGTTGTTTTTTAAGGGCCTCCTGTGTCTTTGTGATTGGCCAGGTTCCTGGAGGAACACAAGAGTAAAAAACAGGCCTCAGAGTGGGAGAATGGGCGGGACAAGGACCCGAACGACGGCGAGGCGGAGCGGGAGAAGGGCATCTTTGACAGGGGGCCGGCCTACGGAGGTGGCTCCAAGGGCGGAGAATATGGCGCCTCCAAGGCCGAGAAGGAGAAGTACAAGTACGGGGAGGGCTTTGAGGCGGGCCCGTCGTCCGCTGGCTTCATGAAGGCGCCGCCCTTCCTCTGCGGCGATGGCGAGGAAGACGAGGAAGAGGAGGAGGAGGAGCCGAGGCCCAAGGCCCGCAAAGAGCGAGAGGGCGAGGACGAGCCCAAGCCGAAAACCAAGGTCACCCTGTCCGCCCGCGAGCTCTTCGAGGAGCGATTCGGGAAGTGGGACGACCTGGCCTACTTCCCCTCGGCCAAGGAGCGGTCCCGCAAGGAGGCGGACCCTGGCGACGACGACCTGGATGACATCGAGGAAGAGCTGTACCGCAGCCGGAAGCAGGAGAGGGCGGCGGCGCTGGCCGCTGCGCTCGCCAAGAAGGAGGCAGTTGCCCTGTTCAGGGGCTTCTCCCCGGATAAGCTGGCCAAGGGCCGCAAAAAGGAGAAGGCGGGGCAGAGCCCGTCCCCGCCCCCCCGCAGGAGTTCGGAGACCCGGGACAGGGACACGTTCATGGTCAGAAAGGATGACTCTCCTGTCAGGGCCTCTGGGAAGAGAGGGGCAGAATTTGGTGTGAGAATGGACTCCTTCAGGGACGATATTGCAAGGTAACTGCCAGACTCTCACGGTCTCAACAAATTGCTAGGCGCACTAGGAGTGTAGTTTGTCCTTTAATGGGCAGTGATGATTACTTTGTGATTTGATTCCTCCAGTGTCCGGGCAGTGCTGTCTGCAAGTTGTCTAGTTGGAGAGTGGGCTGATTAAATGAATGGCGAGTTAGTTTGGTTTCAGCATGTCCTCTCTCTCTCTCTCTCTCTCTCTCTCTCTCTCTCTCTCTCTCTCTCTCTCCCTGTCCCTCAGCTCCTCGGGGGTTTTGGCCAATGAGCGTCGGATCTCTCGGGATCTGGTGCACCCCGTGAAAAAGGATCAGGAGTTTCGCTCCATCTTCCAGCACATTCAGTCCACTCAGTTACGCAGGAGCCCCTCAGAGCTGTTTGCACAGCACATCGTCACCATCGTACACCACATCAAAGGTAACCCCCATCTGCAGACACACCCTTTTCCTCAGATAACGCACTGTGTTCAGGCCTGAACTCTTTCTTTCCTGAGTCTCGGTGCCGTTGAATTCATTTGAAAATTTTGAACCAACTTGCTGCTGTTCAGATCTTTTAAACCATTTGAACCAATGCTCGTTAAGTGGAATTTCCTGACCATTGCAGCTCCTCCCCTTTCCTCTACCCCCCTCCCCCCAGCCCCACCCTCATCAGCTAACATGGCGCCCACCTGTGTGATGTGTGGCAGCCATTTTGTGCCTCAGGTGGAGAGTGGAGGGCATTTTCCTCAGTGGGCTGTGCCATGTACTTCCTAAACACAGGTGTATTCTGAGTGCAGTAGAACTGTGAGACATTCACACCAAAAGTCACCCATTGAGGCATTGGTCAGCAGGATTCTCTGAGATCATCAAGGTTTCCTGTGCTTTCAGTCATGTTGTATTGGTGGGAACAGACCCGGTGACTTCAGGCAGTACAAATCGATGCTGAACTGATGCATTTGAGATGTGTGTTTCACTGGGTGTTTAATGTGTAATGCGAAATGGTAAACCTCTCTATGACTCAGACCAAACCTGGTAAGTTTGACTGGTTGATCTTGTCTTGATCATTAAAAATGGGATTTTTTTAAAATCACTGAACCTCAAGGATTCATGTTCAAATCTCAGGTGGGATACCTGTGAGCATTATACCTGGATTTCTGTGGTAAATGTCCACCTGTGTAAACGAATAAAATGTAAAAATGAGGAGTTTTTAAAGTTGTTTTGGATAAGGGTGTATAACCTCTGTAAGTTTCTTCTGGTAAGAGTAATAATGTTTGTTACAGATGAGATCACAGACAGAATCAAGCAGAACCTCTTTTTTATGGTTTTAAATGTAGACTTCTCTTCCAGAAATTCCTTTACTCTGAAGTCAAAAACCATAATGGGCATTAATACGTGCTGTTTGCCTGTAGCCATAGCACTCATGCAGACACACAGAGGAGAGTGTGCTTCTCCCTGTTCCGCCTATGGCGTTTCAGCTTTATCCCCTCTCACCCTACAGCACAGCACTTCCCGTCCCCAGGGATAACGTTAAATGAACGGTTTGCCATGTACCAAAGAAGAGCAGCGGAAAAGGAAATGGCGAAGCCGAGGAAAAGCCCAGAAATACACAGGTAGAGCGGCCCGCGTAGCCCGCCACGGCGTCACGGCGGAGGCCTGTGGTCTGGTGTCCTGCAGAAACTCGGCCTCATGCGTTTTTGACATTCTGAGATGCGTGACCCTTATTTTGGGACAGTTTATTATTGCCTTACGAACCAGAAGAGCCAACTGCAAAGTGATGTAAACCCCAGTTTTCCTTTCCCAGTTTTTAATCCTTTGATTAAAAAAAAAAAAACTTTGGGTAGATTTTTTTTCTTAATTTTTCAGTTCTGAGTTTTTTAGCCCAGTTTTCAGCAGCTGAACAATGAAAAGATCACAAAAGCGTGGCTTCTTTGTTGTGAGAACTGGGGTGTGTCTAACACTTTGAACGTGGTGTCTGTTTTTTGTGTGTGTGTCTTGCAGGAGAATTGATGTTTCTCCAAGTGCTTTTAAGAAGCACTCTCATCTGTTTGAGGACATGAAAGCCCCCATCGATGGCAGCTACAAGGTGACCGAACATTTTGAAATATGAAGTATTGGGAAAGAAAGACAAACAAGCAAGCAAGCAAACAATCAAATCACTCCAGATCGTCTTAGACTGCCTTCTCTCTTAAGCCTGTGCTTTTCTTTCAAAGGAGGTGCAATAAGTCTAAGAAAGCAAACGAGCCACATTCAGTTTGTTTTGTAATGCTATACCCCCTCCACGTTTGTGGTATGCTTATACTGTGGGTGCGTGCCTGCCAGAGGCATTGAGTCGAAACGTGGGGGGGCAGAAATGGAAGTGACCATTGCTCCTGTGTCCAAGCCTGTCAAAGGAGTGTCATCGTAAGTATTTTTCTTCAAAAACCTGAATTTAAAAAAAAAAAGAAACAAAGCAAAAAAAAAAGAATTAAGCCAAAGAAACTCAGAATACACAAACCCATTTTGTTATAAGGCATGTTCTGCTTTCCTTCTAAATATGTGTAAAAGTGTCTCTCGTGGAGGTCCAGAGTACCTTTTTCATGCAGTATCTTTCGATGTACAGTTCTGTCCTCTGAGTTATATATTCATGGTGTTTTTCCCCAGAATAAATGCCACATAATGTATGAATACTTGATGCTTCATCTCTGTTTAAAAGAATAAAAAAAAACTAGCACTATAATGATTAGAGATCAATGGTTATTTAGTAAAGGGAATGCTGGAATTTCATGATAAAGACATTGCCAGCAACCACTAGGGGGAGTGCAAGAGTTTTTCTTCCACTTGCTTGATTAGTGTGAAATTTAGCATGTCTGACTGTGAGTCCATTAAGTGATTTTTCCACGCTTGTAGTTTGGCATCCTGTATCCATTGAAGTGTGTTAGCTTTGTACCCCCAGCCAGATGCTTTCAGTTAATATGCTGCAGTAAGGCCAGGCAGCGTGCAGCTTGCTCCAGCTCTCTGTCTCGCTCCAGTGATTCTTAGCGGGTGTCGCCCCCTTTCTCTTCCAGGCGTATGCTTTGTGAGCAGTGTGAGAGGACAGGCCGAAACTTAGCGCCATTAACGCAAAGCCTGTCCGCATGGGTGTGTTTCACAGGACGAAGGGAAAAAAATGAAGGGCGACTCAATGGATCTGCGCCTGGATATTGAGCGCCGTAAAAAATACTCCAGCAAGGAGCGAGACCACAAAAGGGATGGTGGGAGGGACTCTGCCGATTCCAGAGCCTCCAGCCGAGAGAGGTCCACCGAGAAATCCTCCAAGCACCACAAGAAGGCCAAGTATGTCCAGTATTCTCTGTGTGTCTGTGTCTGTGTCTGTGTGTGTGTGTGTGTGTGTGTGTGTGTGTGTGTGTGTGTGTGTGTGTGTGTGTGTGTGTGTGTCTGCACGCGTGCGTCTGTCTGTCTGTTTCTGTGTGCGTGCGTTTCTGTCTGTATGTCTCCGTGTGTCTCCGTGTGTGTGTGTGCGCATGTGCGTCCGCGTGCGTGTGTTTCTGTGTGTGCTCGGCGAACTGTAACCTATGTAAGCCGCTTTGGATAAAAGCGTCTGCCAAATGAATAAATGTAATGTAATGTAATGAGACACAGCTGTCAGGAAATGTGTCTGTTTCTGGTAGCTCAGTAAAAAATGTGGGGAAATATGGGAATTGTACTGGAAATTGGCCGTATTTTATTTAAAGCAATATCTGATATTGGTATCGGCCAGGAAAACACCTTAGAGATACAAACTCTGCAATCACTGGTCCACGGAGATGTCAGTGTTAGATCTTAAACACCCGGAGGAGCTGATGTGTTGAAGGTCACAGAAACCTCTGTCTCTGAGGCGGTCAGTCGGGGTGTGTCTGTGAGGAGAGTGATCTGACAGGGAAGGCTGAGGCGGTGAGTCGGGTGTGTCTGTGAGGAGAGTGATCTGACAGGGAAGGCTGAGGCGGTGAGTCGGGGTGTGTCTGTGAGGAGAGTGATCTGACAGGGAAGGCTGAGGCGGTGAGTTGGGGTGTGTCTGTGAGGAGAGTGATCTGACAGGGAAGGCTGAGGCGGTGAGTTGGGGTGTGTCTGTGAGGAGAGTGATCTGACAGGGAAGGCTGAGGCGGTGAGTCGGGGTGTGTCTGTGAGGAGAGTGATCTGACAGGGAAGGCTGAGGCGGTGAGTCGGGGTGTGTCTGTGAGGAGAGTGATCTGACGGGGAAGGCTGAGGCGGTGAGTTGGGGTGTGTCTGTGAGGAGAGTGATCTGACGGAAGGCTGAGGCGGTGAGTCGGGGTGTGTCTGTGAGGAGAGCGATCTGACGGAAGGCTGAGGCGGTGAGTTGGGGTGTGTCTGTGAGGAGAGCGATCTGACGGGGAAGGCTGAGGCGGTGAGTGTCTGTGAGGAGAGTGATCTGACGGGGAAGGCTGAGGCGGTGAGTCGGGGTGTGTCTGTGAGGAGAGCGATCTGACGGAAGGCTGAGGCGGTGAGTTGGGGTGTGTCTGTGAGGAGAGCGATCTGACGGGGAAGGCTGAGGCGGTGAGTCGGGGTGTGTCTGTGAGTCGGGGTGTGTCTGTGAGGCGGTGAGTCGGGGTGTGTCTGTGAGGAGAGTGATCTGACAGGGAAGGTGTGTGCCCTCTCGTTTCTCCCCTCCTCCTCCCGCAGGAAAAGCAAGAAGAAGCGGGAACGCTCTCGGTCCTCCTCTGCCTCCTCCTCCTCCTCCCACTCCCACCGGGTGGGGGACTACCCCCACGAGGACATGGAGCCCAAAGAGGAGGGCTTCAACAAGGCCCGTCTGGGGCCCCGGGACTACGGTGGCCCCATGGAGAGAGGCCGCGCCCGCGGCGGCTTCGTAAGTGCCCACCCCCCAGCTACTCTCACTCCACCACACGTTACAGGACCGGGGCGGGGGGCAGGATCCTACCTTTGGATTCCCCTGCCTCTGCTGTCTTAGCCTCCTGTGCAGCTCCTGACTGCTTAAGCCTGTGTTTACCTCCGCGGCACATCTTTTTGGTTATTAGGGCTGCAGTGTAGCCCCTGCGGTCTCTGCACTGCTTTCTGATACTGATTAATCCTCCTGAACCAGTGGGTGGGTACTTATTTGGATAGGTGGGTATTTGGCTGGATAGTTGGGTATTTGGTTGAATGGGTGGGTATTTAGCTGGATGGATTGGATATGTGGATGTTACTCCAAAGACCCATCATGCCTTGTTGTTAAACTGTGAAATCAATATGGCTCAGTTTGGAATATAACGCTTCTACCTCTAACTCTCATTACAGCAGTTCAGAATAAGAGGCAGGTCCTGGAACAGGGGAAATTACCCAGGCAACAATAGCAATGGCAACCCACAAAACATGGGCATGCCAATGCACCCCAAGAACGAGGACTGGGACCCAGAGTACACCCCCAAGAGCAGGAAGTATTACCTGGTAGGTTGTGCAGCCTTTGTCTCACTCATTTTTTTTCCTTGATTGGTTTCCCAAGTACTGCGTAAAAGGAGATGTTGAGCAGAGAACATTCAGGTATTCCACCGACATTCTCTCCCCAGTCAAACTTGTCACTTGTACATAAGTGTCTTTAAATGTCCTGCTGACAATACTCTGGAAAGGATCATAATGGGTTACAGCTAACAGAATTCCAAGGTACAGCATTCACAGAAGGATGAGAGCCGAAAAGGGAATTTTCACTTCAGTGAAAAATGAGCAAAGTAGAGAGATGAGACTGGTAGGATTAGCATGGCGCTGACTTCTCCTCTGTCTGTCTGTCCTGCTGCAGCATGATGACAGGGAAGGGGAGGGGGAGAAGAAGTGGCTGGACAACCGTGGGCGTGGCCGAGGCAACTTTGTCCGTGGGCGTGGCCGTTTCATCTTCCGGAAGACCACCACCAGCAGCAGCAGCCCCAAGTGGACCCACGACAAGTTCCAGGGCAGCGGCGAGGAGGGTGAGCTACGTGACGAGGACAGCGAGCAGGACCACAAGGAGGAGGATAAAGCCGTGGGCACCGCCGGCTCCGAGCAGTAAGGGGTTAGAGAGCGCCCCCTGGTGCTCAGGAGGCCACCAAGGAGAACCTACAACATCTTTTTTTTTTTTTTTTTTTTTTGTTGTTTTTCCATCCATTCATGACCTTAACCACAGATATAATGCAAAGACATCCTCCACTCAGATGACAGGAGCAGACGCCACCGAGCATTTTTGCAACTGTGCTGAAACAGGAGCGTCTGTAAACGGAAGTGAAAACACAGTAGAGCAGAGGGAGGTGGGGACTTTTTTAACACTGTTTAATTTTCTTGACTGATTCCTCTGGACTTTTTTCAGTACAAATTGCATATTTTTATGGGACAGTTTTAATTTCAGGAGTAACTTCACTGAAGTTGTCACGGTTTTCTCTGTGTTTTCGCCTGCTGGGAAAGCCCTGTTTGGCTGGTAGTGGCGATGTTGTAATTCAGTCTGGCGGGGGTAGAATGCACCAGAGTGCAGCTCCTGCCTTTTCTGTGGTGGCTCGATCGGCCACCAGGCTCGAAATGCTAAAACAGCATTCATACTTAGCGCAGCAAAGATGATCTGGCCTTTCTGAACAAGGCCGTAAATTCAACGTGATTTATGAAATGATTAAATTGAATCTTTTGAAAAAAGAATGTTTCCTTTTTTATTTTTAAAGGGCATGAAAGGGAGAAAATAAATTTGTGCCTTAGACGTGTACAGATAAATTTATATGTAGTTACACGTATATATATGGCAGTTTTTTTTTTTTCCTTTCGGTATTGTTTCACAGTGGGCAAACAACACTGCTTCTAGGGGGAGTTTGGCGTTTGTATTTTCCTCTCTTTAGTTGATCGTGTGGGACAAGGGTAGTTCAGTGTCCTCCAGGACCCCTCACTGACAATGGGACCAAGCTGCTGGGGAGGTCTAAGCTCATATCCAACAGACTGACACGGTTTCCTTGCTCGAACAGAGCGGCACGCTAAGCGTTAGCGTTACACGGCAAAGGGAGACGTCGGTCTACGCTGTCACATAACCACAAACGTCTGGACTGCAGGCTGAAATGCAGTCCCTTCCCGCTGAGTCGTTGAGGTCATTTCATTATTCTTCCTGGGTTATTAAAACGCCCGACTTCTGTTATAGAGGTGTCTTCACTGTAAGCAGATCAGTGGATACTGTTCTTGATTCTCTTATGTATTTTTAAACATCAAGGTTGTTGTTTTTGTTTTGGTATCTAGAAATTTCATAAATGTCAAATGCTTAAGTTTGTGCCTCTTTTTATTTTTTTGAGAATTCACTCATGTAACTTTCTAAATAAGCAACACAATTACTGAAAAAAGAAACTGTGCGATTATTTGTAGAAACTAAATTATTGCGGCCTTTGTAAGCGGGAAAACTAAGGTGATTATGATGATGTATTTTGTTGGTGTAGTCTATCAATGTTTGGATGCTCTAGCCGTCTTTTCTTTTTGAGTGTGAAATTTTTTTCCTCTGTAATTTTTATTTTAGTATTTGTTATCAATACACAAGAACATGGCTCCAACACTGTCTGTCAATGCAGCAGATCTGCGGAAAGGTGACCACAACAGGCATGATGCAGTAAACTGACATTCCACTGCATTTGAATGAGGAATAAATTGAATTTAAACACTTGCAAAGTATGTTTTTTTTAAATATCTTACCTGTTAAGCTTAGGAGTAATTATTTCAAGGGATATTTTTAGTTATATCATCTTAAATGATATATTCTATGGTTTCAGTGGGTGTGGCCCAACCCGTAACTTCTGTAACTCTCTGTGGGTCTGGTAAATAGCTGTTATTAGAGATGTCAGAATATTTAACCTAATTTCCTGTAAATAGCAAAATAAAATGGTAAACTTAAAAAAAAAAACATTATCTGTTGATTTGGAATCAGCAAGATAACTGACCGCTCAATGGTGAACATTAGGGTGTAACTGTACTGCTGTGTTACCAAGTGAATGAGCAAATTGGCTATGTTCCAATCTCAGCACTGTGTGAGCGATTACACTAATGCTCACTTTTTTCCTTCTACAGCATTTAAAGGGCATCGTTTCACAGTTTCTGTTAAATATAAAATTTTATTGAAAAATGAGAATTAGTGCAGTGGATCGTTGTTTATATGAAAGACAGTTTTGTGGCTCAGTTTTAAATATTAAAAATGCAGTTGGAACCATGTTCTCGTGTATTAGCAGTGTACTTTCAGCAAGGTGCAACCCTGTCTCACTGTAGCTGTGTGTGTGTTAACTCACGTTCCCAACAGGAAGTGTAAGAGGATAGAAATGTCTGTTGAAGAGGGGGAAATTAACACAGGAATGAAGACTACATAGTGCCATCAGAGAAAATATTGCAAGAAAAAGACAGTTGCACTGTGTTGAGCTGTATCTCTTGTTCTGGATTGCACTGCATTGCTGATGCGCAGGATATACTTTGACTGTGATTGATGTTTTTTTGTTAATTGTCAACAGAGGCAAAATCATTTTTTAAATTGTTCCTGTAGCTCTTTTTTCCAGATTGTCAATAAAAAAAAGAATCTGCTTTATTTAAGATGTGGGATTTTGTTATTTGTATGACTTTCTCACTAGCATTTCTCAATGTGGACTATGTACCTCAGAATTCTTCACATCTTACCTGTAAAGGTGTTCTTGTTCAGACCACACCTGAGTGTTGGGAAGCATGCGGGAGTATGGTGGTAGCAGGGTGTGGCAAATGGAGGTTCTGTGAATTTGTGTCAAGTAGTATACTGCCATTTTTATCACCAAACCTGTGATCTGTTGAGCATGGGTGACTATGAGAGTATTCGAGGGAGATTAGCCAGTTATTCCCTTGTATGTTTGATCTTAATGACCTTCTACATATCAGGCAGTATGACTACTGTGCTGTAGTTGTCTTGCTTGCAGTATACCGTAAGATTATTTTTGGGTCTTGGAAGCCGTTTGCTTTTATCCTTTATCACCAAAGGAGACCTCAAAGCCCTTATGAAAATCTGATTTAGAAAGAAGGCAACATTCTGTGACCGCTGATCCATCCTTTTCCTGTCATTAGAGGAATTCCTGGTGCTGTATATCCCAAACTGTCTGCCCTCTGGTCATTTCGGATGTGTGGCAGTGTAATCCCAACTGACAAATGAGTCACTCTGTTTTACCACACCTATCTACACATCAGGTAATGTTTAACCAGATAATAAAAGGCCTACAGGTTCTACTGCAGATTTGATTAAAGGGTTTTTTTTTGTGAGGTCACTGTGGTAGGTTCTACAGCCCTAGCGGGTTTGTGTGTCTTGTGTAAGGGAAAGAATCTATCACTCGACCAACCCATTTAATGTCGGCTTTGCTCTACTGTGTTCTTTGAGATTTTGAGGAGCTTCCTCATTGCACACATGAATAGCACATCCAGTTCACAGCCCAGAAAAAAACGGCTAGAGATGCTCCATGGGAAAAGAAAACTGGGAATGTGTTCGAGTTGGACCAACCAAGCATTGCTGAATCTGCTTCTGAAAGGCCACGTCATGTGTGTGTGCTTGGCATAACCAAAAAAAAGCACCTTTCCTGGCATTCAGTTTCAAATATGTCAAATTTTTCTTAATATCAATCTCCAGTACATGTTGAACATGGTAGACATGTTAAATGATAATTGTACAGTATGCTACTGATCGTTTATCATTAGTTAGTTGATAGGTTATTGTGCTCATTCACAAACATGTTTTTTTCTAAAGAGACACGTATGAAATGATCACTACAGCTCTAAGGCCCATCGGTGACGAACTCCAGTCTTTAACATACTGTACTGCCATCCTCCGTCACGCAGCGGCTAAGCTTTTGTTCAGAGAGACACAGGAATCTTCATGTGCGTCACCGTCACCTGATTCAAGTTTGGTCTAGAACTTCTCTTATCTACAGCTGTCAGGCATTCAGTAAATGTGAGGGCATGCCTACCCTGAAGAACATTACCGGCAGCAGAGCAAAAGCCGTACAGAGCACAGGTCTTGTTTTATTTGACTGGGTGAAATTGATTGGTTTTTCACTCTCCCTGTCCAGCTTTTCCTGACACCTTGTTGGCCTTGTAAAACAAAAACAGTCAGCCGGGCCTAAAAGTAATTTTTCTCTCTTGCCTCCTCAAGTGCTCCCTCTTTCCAGCTCAAACCTGTCCCACCTGTTTGTGCGTCTCTCTCTCTCTCTCTCTCTCTCTCTCTCTCTCTCTCTCTCTCTCTCTCTCTCTCTCTCTCTGACCCATCCTCCTGGCTTGTCATGACTAGCAGATACTAGCAGAGGGAAGGTTCCTCCATGTTAATGTTTGACAGGAGAGAAGGAGGGCTGAGGCGGGAACCACTCTTTCTTTCAGGCAGACACGGGTTTATCTGTTTTCTGTTTGTTTTTACCTTAGTATGCGGCCTCTGCTGACTGCATAGCAGGGATTCGAGTCTTCGGAAGAGTCGCCGGGGGAATAAAGGAACGCTCTTCAGGGAACCATGGGTAAGGTCACCTGCAGCGCTTTTCTGGTCCTTGTCTTCTGAACTCTCGAGTTTGCGTCAATATTCGGCTGTTCCATACGCAAGCGACAGCGTGTCAGTGAACTAGCTATTTGCGTCGGTACTCCAAACGTCTGAAAGCTTCTTTATGACAGATGTTAAGCGTTTCAATCGCCTGTAGTGGTATATTTGCATATGCAACATAACATCCTGGCCGGATCTCTAGTGAAGTATGAACGCGTGATAGCTGTGTTTGGCGTGCTACATGCTAGGTGTTCTCTCAAAGGCCTTTTCCTGTAGTTAGGATTGTCCTGCACCATTCCAAAACAGAGGCAAAGATAAACAAACTGTGCCTCAAGCGGGCTTCCTCTGGTCCGAACATCCTGCCATTAAAAACAGTTTCACAGTGACAGCGGTAGTGTGACTCCAGAGACCAGGTTGCACTGTTAAGGTCCACAACAGACAGTGGATCATCGGGGTTCTCTTGGCTGGACAGTTCATTTTCAATCCACCTGTTGAAGAACCCCTTGGCTCTCCCCAGCCAACCTGAGAGGGGCACTACAGAGTCTAGAAACAGCTATGTAGATGAAGTAAAATGTATGTATTGTAATATATAGGCCATTTGACACTAACTAGGTCAGCAGCTGCCAAATGTTCAGACGGTCTGTTTTGCTGGATACTAGAGGCTAGTATAGTATGTGTTACTGGCAGTGTGGCTGGATATACTTGTAGTGTAGTGTGTTTTTCTGGAGGCTGGGTGCAGATATGGTATGTTTTGCTGAAGATTTGGGGAAGATACAATATATTTTGCTGGAGACTGGAGGCTGGTATAATATGTTTTGCTGGAGACTCAGGGCTGGTGTGGTATGTCTTGCTGGGGGCTGGGGGCAGACACTGGGCGTGTTGTGAAGGGATTTGGGGGTGGGTGGCTTTCGGTGTTGCTTCCTGGGATCATAGGAGATGAAAACACTGTTTTAGTTGGGCTTGGAACTTCAGAGCCATATTCCTACTGTGAAGTCAACACTGGAGGTTTTAGTAGGATCAAAGATAATGACCAGAGCTGGTAGACCCCGTAAAACTAAGCATTAAATATTACCTTTAAAGGATAAGTAACAAATGCTCAGTGCAATAAATTACATTACAGCAAGATGTGCTGTTTCATCAGTGTAAATGAAAGGGAATTTGAAAACAACTGAACTTCAGCAGAGGGAAAATTACAAGCCTGTCTTCCAACCAATAACCTTAAAATAGATGGGTAAATTATGGTATTAATACCAACATAAGATATCTGAATTTACTTTCATTATCATCTTGCTTTGAGGGATGCCCATTTCCTCTTAAAGTACTGAAAGAGGCAGCTTGTTTTGGTTTCCTTGCCCTGAGTGGCTGATCTGAGGCCTTGTGGTTGTGCATAGATATGCAGACATTGAGTAAGCATTAGAGACAGCGGGTTTTAAAAAAGGGTTTGCACTGCTGTTTCGACGGCAGCAGATCTACAAAGGCATTTCTTCTGCAAAACACGTGAAAAGCTCTCTGAATCAGCATAAAGGCCATTCTTGTGGTCTGAATACAGAACTGAAAAAAGCCGTCCTTAACATCAAGTGCACCTGTTTACTGTGGCTGCTTTGGTTCTGTGTTTACTGTAGTTGTGCTGTTTGCATTTCATAAAGTGATTGTTTAAATATAATGGGCGGCAGTGTAGCATAGTAGTTAAGGAGCAGAACTCGTAACCCAAAGCCGGTTCAATTCCCCTCTGGGGCACTGCTGCTGTACCCTCAGGCAAGGTACTTAACCCACAATTGCCTCAGTAAATAGCCAGCTGTATAAATGGATAACATTGTGAATAAAGCTGTAACCTATGTAGTTCGCTCTGGTTAAAAGCACCTGCTAAATGCCAGTAATGTAATATATATATATATATATATATATATAATAACAGAACTTGCTTTTTAAAGCTTCTCTAAAATGTCCAGGAAAACTCCACCCGCACAGCTACGTGGAGGTTTCTGTTCCCTCACACATAGCCGACAGCAGTAATAAATAATAAAGAATAAACCTGATAAAACTGGATGCAGAAGTGAAAAAGCGAGGCCCCTGTCTCCAGGTGATACAGCCGAGATCAGACAGTTCCACAGTGATTCCAGTCTGCTCCAGCTGTGCATAGCCAGACCTGTGCGAACACGCTTCTGTCCCGCAGAAAGAGGAAACATTCTGCAGGGAAGAAGCTCATATCAGAGCAAGTAATATGGTATATATGGCTGGTACATGTCAGCTGTCAAAGATGCCATTGTTTTTTGTTTTATTAATAAAGGGCTTCATGGGTAAAATGATTAAATGCGTTTAGGAGGACGCGCACAGTCACATGGCAGCTGGAGTGGGGCATTGTGGGTAAGGATGCCACTGCGCCACAGGTTCATGGGCTGGTTTAACTTTTACTTACCTCTCTTTTTCCTTCTCTTCCTCTCTCTTTCTCTTTCTTTCTCCCTCCTACTTTCTCAATTTTTCTCTCCCTCTCCCTCCCTCTCTCTCTCCCTCTCTCCCTCTCTCTCTCTCTCTCCCTCTCTCCCTCTCTCCCTCTCTCTCTCTCTCTCCCTCTCCCTCTCTCTCTCTCCCTCTCTCTCTCTCCCTCTCTCCCTCTCCCTCTCCCTCTCTCCCTCTCTCTCTCTGCCTCTCTCCTTTCCTCTCCTTCTCTTTCTCTGCTTTGCAGAGGTCCTCGTCCTCATCGACTTCGAGGGCAACATGCGAGACGAAATGACGATCCATGTGGGGGACGTGGTGAAGAACGTCACCAAGGCGACGGAAGAGGGCTGGCTGGAGGGCGAGCTGAGGGGGAAGCGGGGGATATTCCCCGCCCACTTCGTCAAGGTGCCCCGCCCCACCCGCGGCCACGCCTTCCCTCAAATCCCAGACATCTGCAGGAGATCCTCAGCATGACATCAAACACCTCCATCCCCTCAGTGCTTTGAGCAGCCCGGAGGCGTTCATCTCAGATGCTTATGTCTGGAGTCAATGCGGTCCCTTAATTCCGTTTCCTGTCTCTCCACACAGGAGGTGCCCGTGTACCTGGTAGGGGACAGCAAACGGGAGCCACGGAGCCTACGAAAATGTGAGTGCCTCCACGCCTTTAAGAAAGCCTGGCTGCCCTTTGGACGCATTCTGCTTCTAATCTGCACTCCCATCCTCACCTGAGACACTGCAGGCCAAGATAACGATAAGGCCAAAGATCTGTCACTGTTCCGCAGTGCCTAGTCAAGCAGCGTAGACATAGACGTGTTTGGGTTTGCGGGTATTCCGAGGCAGGTGTTACTCACCTGCACTGAGAACACAGACAAGCAATTAAAGGCCTATTGTGCTTTCATGCTGGCCTTAGCTGGCTGGGTAATCACAACAGAGGAGTAATTATGACACTCAGAAGGGGAAATGTTTAAAAATAACAATACCTACTACTATTTAAGAGCGCACTTGTTTTGAGGAATTAGGTGTGAGATACACACACAGAAATATGGGGGGGTTTCCACCTTTTTCCTGTGAAGTTTCAGGGTCAGTCACCTTTCCTGGTGCGCAGTTTATATTTTGAGGAACTCTTTTGGGTTTCGGTGTTAATGCACTGTCAGGTTACAGTGCAGCTTTCATCTTTGCTGCTATGATGCTACCATTATAACAGGTGTATATGCATAATGCTAATTGATAGCTTTAATACAACCTGCCTGCGTCCTCTGTCAATCATTTAAGATGATGATAACCCACTAAGAAGCGGGGTTTTATATGGCCTGCAGTATTTTTCCTGTTATCAATTTATCCTCAATATCAACAGTCATGAATACTCAAGCATAGCACATACTGTATGACACCACTCTGAAGGTTACACGACATCTAACTAGAGTGAACAGCTACTGCAGGGATCAACAGGTTGTGAAATACTTCAGGCCAAGTCAAGGTAGGATAGTCCCAGATCAGTAGCTGCCCGTGAGCTGCAGGTGAGAGAGAAGGAGAGCTCACCTGTACACTGATAGCGATTGACTGCATAAAATGTAGCATCTAATCTCTGCCTTTTGTGCAAACTGTATGAAATAACTTCATTTGTACCAAAAAACAAAACTACATACAAAATGTTTCTCATACTCACAATGATTTTATGTAATCCAGTCTCTTTAGTTGTCATCATCTTGTGGCAATGTTTTTTTCCTGTTGGGAGATGTTTGAAATATTTTCATTCAGAAGGATTGTTTCATTGAACATGCCTGCCAGCTGGATAATAATGTTTCAGCATAAACAGGTTCAAGCACATGGGTGTGACTTCACATGAGTGTACAAGAAATATAAAAATGATAATCCCCAAAGCATATAAAAGAAATCAGGCAAGGCAATATTTATGAAGCAAAGGCAAAATGTTACCATCAGGCCAACACATTTCACCTCTATCACCTCAGTGGCCGTGCTAACCTTCTCCCTTAGAGAGAAACATTTAGGGGCTCAACCTTAACCATTTGGTGTCTTCAATGACTGAATGGAAAGTTCATCTAGAGGCCTTTTCTATTGAACATATTGTACTTGTACCCATCAAAATGTTTTTGTTTTAATTTCTTGATTGAGTGAGTAGATATGATAACTGATGTGTTTTAGATATTAGTACCTGTTATCATTAATTTATTGTTTTCAGTTCTTGCTATGGTAATTAATTGTTTGAAAGTGCCAGTCCTAAATTACACAGTACCTCTCATTATAAATGACTCCTGAATATTCATTGAATATGAATCAATGCTAATTCAAACACTAGTTACTTTATCGCAGTGCCTGTCCTACAGTCATTTGCTGGGGGTGTGGGATGTCTGCATTAGGACATTAGGTTGTTTCCTGTATTGTCGTTAACTGAACCCCGATGTCCTTCCAGCGAAAGTGGCGAAGCAAACGCGAAAGTGTGAGGTGGCCTATGCGTACACTCCCATAAATGACGATGAACTGGAGCTGGCTGTGGGAGAGACCATAGAAATCATTAAAGAGGTAAATGATTTCTCAATCAAACACCTAAAGTAGGCTTCTCTGTGCCTGACATTCTGGCATTTTTTTTTACTTAGCCTTGCTAAAACATTGCAGCATTGTTGTGAGAACATTAGGTGTTGACTGGTGGTGTCATTACAGGAATGTTGGGTAGCAAGTGAATTAGTGCCAGTTTGCACACAGGCTAACAAGAGTGGGTGGTGTCAAACCATACAGCAGTATTTTAACCCCATCAGATGTGAAACTTTAACTAATGGATCAGTAAAACAACATTAATTTAATCCATTTGAAAATTCTCAAATAACTGCTCACCAGCAGCTAGACCTGTCTGAGCTGGAGCTCAAATTTGAACTATGATTAAGATACATTATTGCAGTTATTGACATAGTTCCTTATCCTGAGGCCTTGCTCAATGCTATATATTTACACAGCTGAAAATTTGCTGAAGCAATTCAGGCTAAATACCTTTGCCTAAGAGACAGTGACCCATCTGGGGTTGAACCCGCAAGCCCAGTTCCTTTGCCACTACATTCCAGTAATGTCAAGGTTCTTTGCATGATTCAGAGCAAGAAAGTACAAAAGGTGGAACCCGACAGATGCATGCTATGTACTTTCCGTAAGGGCTCTCAGATATGTGTATGTCAGCTCCCCCAACACACACACACACATACACACACACACACACACAAATCTATTATAAACAGCTCTGTTGAATTCACCTGGATTTATCAAGTTAGTCCACTGTTCTGATATAATATTACCCCATAATATGATCACCTTGATCCTGTTAAGTGATCATGTAGTCTTTCCCTAAGAAACATTTTTTCTGTAACTGAGAAGTGCAAACAGAAGAACTGTCGAACCTGTTTTTGAAATGCTGGTGCACATGTGATCATCAGGGCTCAGACCTAGGTATTTTTAACCTGAAGTGAGGAAACTGAGTTCATAAAAATGTGACGTTTCAAACTTCCAAGGTTTTCCTGCTGCAGCTGCGGGGTGACTGTGTTCCAGTGAATACCTTTTGGGCTGCAGAAGGAACCATTTTTAGTCAGCCATTTTGTTGTCATCTCTCACTGTCTCTGTCAACAGATTGAAGATGGCTGGTGGATGGGCTTGAAAAATGGGAAGATCGGTGCTTTTCCTTCGAATTTCGTCAAAGAGATTTTTGTCACCCCAAAAGGTGAGATGGCACATTATTTCCATAGACTCCAGTCATTTCCTGAAATGAAATAACTGCCCACAAATAGGGAATATCCACAATTGACAAATGTCATGCCACGTGCGAATGCGATAATCATTCCTAAGTGTAATCTGTCTTCCCAGAAATAAATGTGTAATAATATACTAATGTATACAGAGAGTATTTCACATTTGTGGATGGTATTGCTTGACATTATTGCTTCTGTTGTTTGCATTGTTCTGGAGAATGGTTTTTATTTCATATCTTGAACATCCTTCCCTCCTGTGGCCTGTCTTATATGAAGTAAATGCACACAATATTATGGTAGATAAATGTTAACCTCACGGTATGCTCAAATAAATATGAACTGGTTAGATCCTGATGCTTTGATACCTTAAGAATACCTTTGAACAGTGTTTGACAAAGCATACAGTATGTGCCACATTCAGAATTGCTTGTGATTTTTTCCTATCCTGATCCTCCTTTCTGTTGTTTTTCTAGATGCCAAAGTAAATGAGGGAAAGTCCCGGCCGAAGCTCTCAGAGGCAGTGTTCAGTAAGGAGGTCGGTAAAATGCCACCATTTTTGCTCAGAGGCCCCACAGGAATTAACGCTGGTGTGGCACTGAAGGTTCTTGTGTTTTATTGCAGATAAAACCACAACAACAAAGGGCAAGTGTGAGGAATAAAGTCAACACTGGTGGGTGTCCCTCGAATCATCCAACGTGCACAAAGCCAACTTTAAAACATACATAATACATTTTAACGGCTTAACAAACAATCTCGACCAACCCCCCGCAGATATTCAACATGACTAACAAGCAGCTTTTTGGTCTTCTACTCTCTGAAATGACTGGACTTCAGGAACCTGGTTGTGTTAAAAACAAGAGTAGACATGACTGACATCCCAAATTAAATCTAGCCAAAATAATGAATGAATTTTGCTTTAACAATGCATTAACTCCTTACCTCCTGTTCCTTGTTGGATTTGCGTAGCACCAGGATCTTTTGTTTGTGATCTGGGTGGGATGATGTGGGGGACAGGTGCCAAGGAAAATAAAGATGATACTTGGTTTTTGGCTCGCAAATAATAACATCATCGATCTACCTTTATAAGGCACAAAGTATTGCCCTTGGGGAATGAATGTCCTTGTAACTATTAGATATATGTGTCCATATCATATATGTATTAGAGCGTGAGGTGAAATTGTATTTGAAAGATGCTTTGTTGGACATACCAAACACCCAAAAGTAGATAAGCTAATTAACAGATGTTTGGTGCAGTGTGGAACAAACGCTGAAACTATGTGAACACTGAACTTTTCATCCGCCTTAAGAAGGAGGAAATCACTTTGTTCTGTATTGTACGTGCTTCTATTCTGAGACACAAGTAGCAATTAGCATGACTCTGACACAGGATTGCCCGTAATTCCTGAACCTCACCCCAGAGGCAAGAAAGGTGTGACCTGCTGGAATCTTCATCATAGCTGGTAAATTGTCACCGTGCCTTAAATAACAACAGCAATCTAAATGCAGGGGTTGACCTGACGTCATTTCTCCCTTTCTCCGCAAAGACGCAGTCCCACGCTTTCATGGTTCCAGTCAGTAGTCTGGAAATGCATGTAAAGAATGGCATGACTCCAAGCACAGAAGCTTTACATATGTTTGAGCATCTGACACTGCATAATATCTTCCCATATGTCTTGTGTTACAGTGAAGGAATGCTGTCAGGTTATGTTTGACTATACTGCGGTTACGGACGATGAGCTGAATCTGAAAAAGGGAGATGTCGTTACAATCATAACCAAGGTAAAGGTCTCCCGAGAAAAAAGGAAAACCAATTCTGTGAGAATAATCAGCAATGCAGTTGATTGTTATTGCTAAAACATGAGAATGAGTGCAAGAATTTAACTAAACATTTGATTTGCCTTACACTGGCTTACATGAGCAGAGAATGCCACCTAATATATTCTGCCTGGGCAGTTATGCGTGATTTCACTGAAGTGTTCTTTTTCCTGTAAGTCTTGTCAAACCAGTTATGTAGTTCGCAAAGGACATGAGTGAAAAGTGTTCCGATCAGCTGTGCCACAATCCACTCGATGATGCATGCTGCAAACAGCAGGCTGTGATCCAAATCGGATTGGAATGGTGCAAAAAAAAATGTTTAAGATTAGCAAAGAGATACCTTTGATGCACCAACGAGAGCTCTGTTTAGGTTTCTGTTCCCTCCGAGTCCTGCTTTTTTTTTCTCCCCTCAGTGAAAGATCACAGAGGGAGAGGGATGTTTGTTGGTGTCCCTCGGCGCATTGAGATGTGTGTGTGTGTGTGTGTGTGTGTCACGCAGGAGACGGAGGACGAGGGCTGGTGGGAAGGAGAGCTGAACGGTCAGAGGGGCTTTTTTCCCGACAACTTTGTTATGGTGATTCCGACGGACACCTTCCAAGTGAGTTGGACAGCAATGCGTTCCCATGGCGACTCGGCCCGTCTTGCTGCATGGGAACTCCCCCCGACTCCAGCTCCGGGGGATTCCCGGTCTGACCGCGGTGACTGCAATCGGGGGCCCCTTCCAGGCAATGATGTTGTGCTAAAATTTTACACAGCAGCTGGCCAGAAGAGTAGATCCTGGCCGATGTGTTGGGTAGACCAGACGTAAATAGTGTGTGACTTGGTTTGTTTCAGTTTTCTGTTTCTGTGAGCTGGAGCGGCATGTTGGGCCGGAATGACTTAGCAGCATCTCTGGTGTCTGTGGTTTTGGAATGAGGTGCCAGGTGCTTCTGTCCTGCTTCTGGGACAGTGTGTAATCACTGGAAGCATCACAGCTGCACACCAGCGGGAAGAAGGAACCAAACTCTTTATTTTTTCCTTTCTTCCTGTAGCCTGGAAGTGGGAGTCAGCCCCCAATGAGGCGTGGGACAGAGCGACACTCAGGTAAGCACTGCCTCTGTCTGGAAAACTGGCGCTACCTGCTCCGCGTAAGACGTCACTCAGGTAAAAGTGACACGTCATCAGGTGGCTTCCAGAATGCCACAGGGCCAGGTGTCCCTCGGAAGTAAGTCACATGACCGCCTGAGGCTGTTTTCAGTAGAACCACAATGTATTATTTGTGGTTGCTTTGGTGCATTATAGTTGCAACAGGATTTTTAGCAGGGGCAGTTTAATATCCAAGTGTGGCTTGGACATGTTAAACCACCTCTTGTACGTGAGGGTGGACTTCTGTGAGAGATCAGTTTGTCAGCTGGACTCATCTTGTACCCAGATGACGTTCCAAGGAGCCGTCCAGTCCTACTGCTGGAAACCATTACATCACTGCTTCAGCAGTGTATCTTCCAGATCACAGTACATTTATCCACAGTGCTGAGCTCATTAGACAGTGAAGCAGTACCACAACTGACATTAAAAGACATTTAAATTGACATATTTCAGTTTATGATTACAGGTATCTGTAAGTCCCTCTATAATGGCAGGGCAAATGAACACAGTGTAATTGCTACACAGACAGACAACAGATAACTAACTAAAGGATCGCTTTAAGTCAAGGAAGTATGTGTAGCCATTCTAGGTGTTTCCATGCAAGTGATCTATATCTGTTATGACCATTTATGGGAAAATCTGTTTCAGGCAGCATAAAGGAAATGCATACTGTGCACTCTACCCGTAACTACACACACACATAAACACACACACACACGCACAGCCCTGCACTGCACTTATCAGATCTGATCATGGGAACGATCCTCGGCGTGTGTTTGTAATACAGAAAGAGTGCTCCCTCTTGAAGCCAGCAGCTTTGTTAGTCATGGGGGATTTCACTTAGATTTCTCTTAGTACTCACTTAAAAATGTCTGACAGGAACTGAGGTTCAGCTGCAGTACAGCAGCCAACTCTGATACTTTGATTTTGATCAGGATCACTAAGCAGTGCTATTTGCATTGCACATCATGGAAAAAAAAATGTTCATGACAGAACTGTCATCTGGTTTGAATAAACCAGGGGACCATGAGGTGACAGACAGATGTGCACAGACGAATACAGTATCCACACCAGCCAATTTCCGCCTACATCTGCCCAACTGTGCGTAAAAAAACACACACTCAAAATGGCAACACAAATAGAGGAAGTTCAGACTGATTTCACCCAAAGGCTGTTTTCAGTGCTTGTTCTATTGCAGCTAAATATCTTTGAACGTGTCAAATAACACATGAGAGTGGTGAAACATGAGGCTGTTGTTGTTGGGGCAGACGCAGAGAGAATGGCGTACTGTAAAAGGCAGATACTCGGGAGATTACCGGCCCCCTCAGGGCAGCCGGAGAGCTGCAGCTCGTGTTTATCCTCACGTCTTCTGGTTTGTTTTGTTTTCCGCTGCTTGCCGCCGAGTTTTGAGCTGAAGTGTTTGTTTGTACTGTTCATGGTTCTCACAAGCAAACATAAGGCTAGCCCTCGCGTTGTGGCCTTTGTCGGGGGGGGGGGGGGGGTTCGACTGTGTTCCCCCTTCGGAAAAATCGAGCGGTACAAGTACGCCGTCGCGCCTTGCAAATGCACATGGAGTGTGCCAAATGCAGAAACTGCCAACGTTGCACAATGCTAGCCACGCTTAGCACAGGAAGTGGAATCGTCTTAAACCTCTGTTATCTAAGATCTCTCGAGCACAGCTCGGAGTTGCCTTGCAGCCTCAACTGCCACTGCCGGGTGTTTATTTTTTGTACACTTCTTCAATGCGCCGAGCAAGCAACAAACTGGTGGTGAAAGTGTTAACTGTGCTTTACGTAAAGGCTTTGTCGTTAATTGTCTGCTTCCTGCACCAGCTGCACGTGGGCCAAATTAAAAAAAGAACAGCACGAGTAATCACGTCTTTCTCAACTCTGTCTGTGTGCAAACAGGCGACGACTAATGTGTGGCTCAATGAGGGATTCCATGTAATAAACGCGGTCTAGGTGTGCTCTAGTCATAAAAGATTTGCTAAGTGGGTTGCATATACTAAAGCGGTCAGATTGAATGATTAAATCTGCGCCTTGGACCAATTTAGATGTAGGCGAGTCCCCCTCCCCTACCCCCCCGTCCCCACCCCCACCGCTGAGTCCCTTGTTTCCGGTTGTGCCGGAGGAAGACAGAAACCACAGCAGGGTCATGTGACCAGCCTCTGGGGCAGCCGCGGAGCGTGGGGTCGGCACAGCGTCACTCCGCAACTTCAGCAACAGCCCAGGCACTCTGCCTCGGAAGAGAAACTCTGGAACGCTGACTGCTAGCGGAGGTTTTCTCTCCCCGATGGTACCTGTAGGGTAGATGCTTCTGGAACACCACAGGTACTGCTGAGGTAGGCTGCACGTTCTTTCTCTCTCCTTGTCGAGCTCCTTCAGAGTGTAAGCCTGGTTTAGGTCTCTGCACCTGCAGTGGGCGGTAGATTGTGCAGGTATTGCTGTGATGAGCCGTGCTTTCCGCTGGTGTGAGTCTGCTTTAGGTCCCTGCCTTGCTTGACCTGCCTGAACTCCGACAGACGCATGCAAGACGTTCTTTCGGGTTCCCCCTTCTTGCACTTCAAAGCTGTAGTGAGGCAATGTGGTTCCCAGTATGAAGAAATGCTAGCCTGCAAGGGCAATCTGCCTGGCACTGTATCAGAATCAGAATCAGAATTAGTATGGGGAAGGCCTCTATTTACAGACCACTCTGGCCCTCTAGGGTGGGGGCCACGGGTGGGGGGGGGGGGGGGGGGGGGGCTGGGGGCTCATTCTCAAACACAAACTTTACTTCTGTGTGAGGTCAGGATGTCTGGAGGGAGACGTGGTGACGCTGGGGAATGGTGGCTCTGTTGGATCGGGCCCAGCTGTGACCCTGCCTGCTCTGCTGACACGCACAGACATCGGCCTCCGCTTTCCCATGTCTCTGTTCACATGGACACACATGTAGCGCAACCGCTCATTCCTGCCACAGAAAGCGCGTGTAGTCTGCGTGAGATCTTAAGAGTCGTGGAAAAAAACGGAGGATCGGGTACTCGCCCATGTGAGGGAGCCCTGAGTTTGACTCTGGTGGGGCTGTCTCTCAGGCTGTCAGCGCCAGTGTTTGTGTGTGACTGATGCCTGCCTCTCCTGCTGTCTCTGTGCCCTTCCAGTCAAGGCAGAGGCCTCGCCGATGGACAAGAAGACGCCGGAGCACAGCAGCTCAGACCCTGCCTCAAAGAGCGACGCAAAAGGTACAAAGCCTTATAATACGTGATTACATTACTGGCGTTTAGCAGACACTCTTATCCAGAGCAACTTACATCAATTACAGGTTTTTACAATGTTATCCATTTATACAGCTGGATATGTACTGAAGCAATTGTGAGTTAAGTACCTTGCCCAAGGATACAGCAGCAGTACCCCTTTGGGGAATCAAACCAGCAACCTTTCGGTTACGAGTCCTGCTCCTTAACCACTATGCTGCACTGTGTTGTAAAGTTTATGTCAATTGTATGCAAGGGATTGGTGAAAGAAGAGTGGTGTGCAGGTCAAACACAGTTATGGCCTGAGTGGGTGAGTCTCTCAGTGTCAATCATGCTGTTGAAAGTCATTGAATAATAAAAATATTTATACAGTACCAGCCAAAAGTTTGGACACATTTGATTAAGATAACGGGAAACACGCGTTCAAAGACTTTTTCATCTAAGGACTTATGCTTGAATTTGTTTCTTGGACAAATATAAATATATTTCTTGATGCCTAAGTTGATGCCTATGTGTGAATTTCTTTCCAATTTTTTAAAAATATTTTTGGCTCCTTTGAAGAATCCAAAATATAAGATAGTTTTGATTTGTTTAAACTCTTTTTTGGTCACTACATAATTCTATTTGGTCACTACATAATTCTATTTGTGTTCTTTCATAGTTTTGATGTCTTTAATATTATTCCAAAATGTGGAAAATAGTAAAAATAAAGCACAAAAGTTGTGTCCAAAATTTTGACTGGTACTGTACATATACACTGTTATCATAGATATACGGTTCATTCATAGTGCAATAAGTCATAAATTCCTATCTCAATACCAAAATAAATTTATTCCTGCAACATGCTTTGAAGGTGGCTTGCCTCAGGGTCTGGGAAAAAATTTCTATCAGATAACAGGTACTGTGTGTAGACTGCGTCTCCTGTCCCGAAAACTGGTTTGTTTATCTGGACAGAAACATGCAGGCGTGAGTGTGCTGTTTTTTCGAGTCTTTGTGTGGTTTGATGTAGAATTCTTGCACTGCAGCCAGCTGGCCGTATAAAGCAAAAAGACAGAATTACAAAACTGAGCTGAAAGTGAAACTGAGTTTCCTCTGCCTGTGTGCTTACATCTCAGACACACATGGACAGAGAGCTTGATGCTTCACTGGGGTTTTTTTTTTTTCACAATCAGTCACAGTTCATGATTCTGTGTCTGCTGTTGTCAAACAACATGTGTCTGTTTATTGTCAAAAGTCGAACGCCATATTTAATGGGTGGTAAACAGCCAGTACAAGAGATGGAAATGAGTCTGATGTTATTCTGGAACCTGCATTTTGTGAATACTTTTGGACATATTTGTTTATATCAATGAAGAAGCTCTTTATGTTAAAGTAATGACAAACTTCTTCTCATGCGAAGTCAAAAACTAACGTGTCACTAATTACCTCTACATTGACACATGCAAAATATGCCTGTAAACTGTGTTTTGAACTCATTTTATTAATTAGAAAATTATGAATTTATTAACATCACATACATTTAACATCATGTTAGATATCTTCCATGTTAACTTTCATATGACAAATAAGAAAGTCCTCCAGACTCCTGATATGATACCTGCTGGTGTCCCCTAGCAACAGCCTTCACCTGTGTTCTCTTGTCCAGGGTGTTTGAGTGACACATTGTAGGATACAGCAGGGGCAACCCAAGTTTACACGTAAATAGCTCTTTTAAGTTTTGTTACAACATCGTGTCTAAAATGAGAGCACTTCCTGGAGTGTTCCTCCGGAGGAGCTGCAGGGGAGCTTTTTGTCCTCATTCCTGCAGGAGTCCTGCAGCTGTCAGTCACGTAAAAACACTCCCCTCTTGGTTTTCAGGTGGAAATCCAACAGTAAAAGTGAGTGGTGAGTGGTATAAACATGCAGTCTTTGTTCAGTTCTGCCCATGTGAAATCGTTACTGATTTTTCCTCATCTGGGACTGTAAACGGCTAGGATTTCCGACTGAGTTTTGCCTGTAGGAGGAAACGGTGAATATTATGTGATCAAATGAAGGGCATTGTCACTATGCGTTAGTGTTGGAAGTGTGATGAGGAAGGCTTTATGAGTGCTTTAAACACACTGAACGTTGTTAAAAAGCCAGCCAGACCTGAGAGGAGATTCCAGGCAGGGAAAAGCATGAATTCCACTAATACCATGCTGTGTGTTTCTTTATAGATGAGAAGACAGACTCTAAAGACCTGAGGAGTGACCCCCCAAACAAAGTGATGCTCCCCGGAATGAGAAAAGCACCCCCTCCCCCAGTGAAGGACAAGCCACACAAATTTCTGCCAAACAAGTAGGTGAAATGCGGTACCCCTCTCAATGCCCTGCACCCCAAACGGGTGTTCTCCCAACACAGCGTCCCTCTCAGTACCTTTACCCTTCAACTGGGCAATGTCCACCTGCTAAATGAAGCTAAACCCCCCCAGATATACTGAAATACTAAAATTCAGAATTGCAATTTACGCTACTTGATTCAAGTAAAACTTCTCAATCCAAATATCAACTTCTCAGTGGACATGCATACACAGCAGAGTATACGTGTCCCATTTTATAAAACTAAAAGAAACCTCTGTCCCAGAATAAATATTACCCCTATGTCTGACTGTCAACCAATTTTGGTTCCCCAATTTGCCTAGTTTTAGTAAAGATGTAATAAAGATGGATAACACTTGGTTTTGTATTGTGAAGCACTTCCCCATCATTAGTGAATTCAGCTCTACGAAAACGTAAGGAGAGACTCAAAACAAAGGAGCCATTGAAATCTGTAGCATGTAGTTTGATGGAGTATCACAGTTTAGGAAAACAGGACGACAGACACACGCAGCACCAGTTCCTGCTTTACTGACAAGTAGAGTAGAGACAGTCCTATTTCAGGGCTGATGAAGGGAGAAGTCAGCGTGACCAAGATTGAAGTGGAAGTAACGAGTCACTCTGGTGCAAAACACAAGAGCTCTTGCCTCCCCCTTTCCTGTTTCCTGCAGATCTACAGGCAAACCCCAAACCGAATGGAAAAGAAAAAAAAAAAACACAGAGCCTAACTCATTGTAATTTTTCTGACATTTCACTGAATGCTGCAGAATGTCAGAAATTTTTTTTTTTTCCAAAAATCTCTTGCAAGACATGTTAAGGCTGCTTCTGATGAAACACCAGGGCTGTATTTTTCCTTGTGTTGTTTGCGATGTCTGAAGGTCAAAAAGACATATTTGAGAAGGTGACAGTTAACGCTATAAAGAATTCAAACTATTATAGTCATCAATCTCAGTTTTACAAAAAAAAGTGCTGTTAAAAAATGGCTCTTTTTTTTTTCTTGGCAAACCACATTAACTGACACGCATCACACCATGTGTCACAGTGAAGTTATCAGTTTGAATGTTCAACGTATTTGCACCTGCGACTTACAGCAAAAACATTATCACAAAACTGTCAAAGCTGCAGAGAACAGGAAGTCACATTCAAATTAGCAGTGTATTTTTTTGTACCTAACCAGAGTTTTTACAGTCTGGAAATCATAAAGACGCGAATACAGTACAGTTAATGCTGTAATGAGTTCATTAAATAATGTGTTGAAATACCATGATAATTGCCAAGATCTCCACTGTCGTGATGTTGATGTTTCAGGATGTTTATTGTTTGATCACCCCTTGTATTGAGAATCAAATGTAACATGCTTTATATGAATGTTCACATGACTTTTATGGCGTTTTAAACTGCTAGAGTTCCTGTTTGATAAACACTAGGCACCTTATCAACAGGGAAACTCCCCCCCCCAACACACACACACACACACACACACAAGCATGCATGCACACACAAACAAACACACACACATACACAAGCATGCACGCGCGCGCGCGCACACACACACACACACACACACGCACTCACACCTCTTTACAATTCCAAAAGTGAGCTATTTCAACTGATGTTTGAGCCGTGCATGTGCATGTGCATATCATACCTTTGTAAGCCTAAGATAGATGTCATTTAGAGGAAGTGGGAAATTGGCTGTTCTTTAAATATGCGCAATTACTTCTTTCTGCAGGACCAATGGAGACCCTCCCTGCTCTTCACCAAAGCACACAGAGGACAAATCAAAAGAAAAAGGTAAGCAGATTCATTGCATGCAGCATTTGCTAGATACCATTAACCCAAGGGACCGCATTAAATGGCAGTGTGCAATATACAGTAGTATTGTGTAGATTAATGTATAGAAGCATTCATTTGTATCTTATAGTTGGAGAAGTTTATATCTGCCCATGAATTCCCACTATCTAAGATATAAAATGGCATAAGGTTCATTTGTAAATTATTGAATAATTACATTATTCAATAATTGATTAGTATATTTATTAGAAATGTGATTAGAACATTTTAAGTTAATACGATTATTATGAAATGATTATTGTAATTATTTTTAAATTTCCTCTGTTAATGTGATGGATCCTGTATCACACTGGTCGAGCTCTGAAATGGCACTCCAGCTCAGGTGATCTGGTGGGTCTGCGCACTGTAAGCCCTTGATTATGTTGCTGTTGCAGAGGTGGACCAGCTGGATGGAGTGGAGGTGTCCTCAGCGAAACTGAGTCACCCCACGGCTAACAGAGCAAAACCACCACACCGCAGACCTCCGTCCACTCTGGCTGTTGGCCCACAGGTAAGCACAGAAACTCAGGTACCACTACACAGGTAAGCACAGAAACCCAGGAATTGTAAGCCCAGGCCCACAGGTAAGCACAGAAACTCAGGTACCGTGAGCACAGGCCCACAGGTAAGCATAGAACCTCAGGTACTGAAGTTCACAGCTGTCGAAAGCGCAGGTCTACATGTACTTGCAGATAATGCAAAGGCTAATGCCTGGGGAGATGTCAGTGATATGAAGTGGATGCACAACTTACTATGAGGCCACTGATTTCTGCCCTGCCAGGCTAGGCATCTGTATACAGCCTTGGAGCTGAACCACAGATCTGTCCCAAAATTGCATGTGCTCCGTGGCTGTGCTATGGAAAGACGATGTGACAGTTTTATGGTTGTATTGGAACCCTGTATGGTAGGTCAGTCAGCGGCACTGAGTCAGGCAGCGGGGTCCTGGTGAATGAAACTCGTAGGGAGTTTCCTGTTCAGTCTTAGTCAGCATGACATGGCTGTGAGTCACTCAGAGAGGAAAAGGAACGCTGTGTGGAGTGGTTTACTGTTCCCAGTGAAAATGCAGTTTCAGCTGCTTCATATTTTTGCTGTGTAACCATTACATGGCCTGCAAGTTTGTCCTTACAGGGTCCTTTCAGCAACATTACATCAGTAAAATTTGGGTCAGTCTGCCTCTGATTTTGTGCAAACTTAAGTTCTTTATTAATTAACAGGGCCATTCATTTACATGATCTAACATTTATGATGAAATTATGACAGCTGAAAACTGGTTTTGCCACTGGTTTTGATTGTGACTGATAATAACCTCACAGGACTCAGAAAACCATCTGTCCTCACCCACGAGGAGTGAACAGCCCTTCCAGCTTCCCAAACTGTCATCACCCCTGAAGCCAGTCGCTCCCAAGCCAGGAGCGGAGCCCAAACCCGACCCAAAACCTGAAGTGAAACCAGACCCCAAACCGGACCTGAAACAAGACTCCAAACCCGACTCTAAGCTCAATGGCAAACCCGGCCTCAAGGGGGTCCAGGAGAATCAGGGTTCCACAGAGGACCTGCGGGCGGAGGTCCGAGAGCTGAGCATGGCCCTGGAATTACTAAAGAACCGGCACCAGTGAGTACAGCACCACCTGGTACCAGCTCTGCATGCACGGGGTCAGGGGGGGCAGCAGCTAAAGAGCAGTGTGATCTGGAAAAAACGACAACCCTCTCTTACATTTTTATCCATGAACCCCAGTCGAATCCATAAAGCAAATGGAATCAGTTTAGGATCACATTTCAGAAACAAAAACCAAAAGGTTGTAGTTTCCTTAACAGTCAGATTTATTACTGACATGTGACAAAGTTTATGTTTTCTGAAAAAAGTGAAGTGAAAGTGTGGCTGGTCATTTAAAGACCAACTGTTTAGCTAGCTCTTACCAGGCATACATCCAAAAGCATTTCCTCATGTTTTAATAGTTTAATAGTTTTAATAGAGGATGACGTTATGCATATACCCAAAGAACTGGGATAGGCTGACAGACTATCTAGCCTTTGTGATGTAATGTGCAGTGTCTTTATCTTGTCCAATCAGGAGTGACATTGAAGAATTAAAGGAGGAGCTGAGGGAAGAGAGAGCCAAGCGCATGGCATTGCAGGTAAGAGGACCTTTGTGCCCGTTCTCTTTCTCATTCAAACAGAATTAAAAGAACAGCACTGTCTTTATGCAACAGAAGAGTTACCTGAGCTGTGGAAAGTTTGTGCTCCGCTTAAACGGTCCTTCTGTATTTCCTCATGTTGTGGTTGTGCTTTCTGTGATAGGACGAGGTGCAACTTCTGAAGAAAACAATCCACCACTGATGACGCAGAACAAAAAAAGGGGAAAATTTCCTTATTTTTTTTTACCACATTACCTCTACCTACAGGAACTTGATGGATTGTGTTTTCCACCATTACAACAGATAAGAAAAAAAATGGGTACCTATTTCATGCCAAAGGCTGAACACTGATGGCTTTTGTACCTTAAGATCGGCAAGGTCACAGAGGTTCACCCTGATACTTGGTCTAGTGGGCCAAGTTCTGGGCTTGATGAACAAAAAGAATGACTAGATCAAAGACTGCCAATAAAGAGAGTGTTTTTGTAGTGTATTGATGAAAACTGTGTGTCGTTTGCAAAATATGCAGATCTTTGAAGCTGATACTGTAGATGTTCCTCTGTGACATGACTAGAAAATCTTTCTCAATATTCTTCTTACTAAACTACTGCTCAATAATTTTGTCTGTCAGGGTGGGGGCTTTTACATTGGGCTTTTACTACCTGTAAGCTGAAAAATATGAAATATTATGCAACATGAAAATGCCATTTTAATTCCTGTGTATTATACTATGTGTAACATGTCATGAATATCTAAGTTCACATAAGTGTCCTTTTTCATAAAGGAAGACAAAGACCATGCTTTATCTTTTATACAAGTTAATCATTACAATAAGTATTTATCTGAAAGATATGGACAGTGTCCAGTAAATATGGTGTAAAAATAACTGAATAAATTTTTAAAAATGTTGCAAAATTATAATTCTCAAACTAACGTGTCAAGATTTTTGTTTCATATTTGAAGAAATATTGAAAGACAAAGTCTTGAAACAATGAGAGAAGAACAAACACATTCATCTGAACATATTCCAGAAAGTATTAATGAAAAATGAAAGTCAGAAAAATATTTTTAGGTCAAGTTAGCAAAATACCCAACACCTGTAGAACTTGTATTTTTTAGTCCATCTATCCCTTTTTTGGGAATCACCGTATTGCACATTAGGCTTGTGTCCTGTTCAGCTCAGCGGCAGACTAATGAGCCATCTGTATGATTGTTTACACTGAAAATGCATATTAGGATGGAGGAGCATGTGTTACCTTGGCCTCATCAGTGGGTTCCACCACAGAAACTCCTCTCACAGACCTCCTTTAAGCCTAACCCTAACCAGTGCTCCACTGCTAAATATAACCTTGTATCTGATGCTTGACGTAATCAAGCATAATCAGACTCTGACTCTGCCGTGTTTATAGGTAACCCTAACTCTAACAGACCCCTAATTTCAGCCCTAACCTTAACCGTTAACGCTAGCCCTAAGCCAAACCCCAACCAAAACCTCAACCTCGTTACGTACCTTGACTTCCTTTTCAACTCAGGAGCTAATAAGCCCTCAGTACTGTTATTCACACAGAAATGGCATATTGGTGTAGAGACAACCACTACCATAGCCTTGTCATTGGGTTCCACAATGGAGATGCCTTCCCTAAAGCCTTAATGAAGGCGTAGGGAAGGCATCTTATTCACTTCAGTGGGACAAATAGGTGCAACATCACAGAATATGTACATTTGAAAAACACATACATCTGATTTCCCGTGAGTGCACACAAATCCAAAACTGCTGGCTGTGATCAGGCTCGCCGAGTTGCTCAACAAGATCAAGTAAATTTCAGTTGTTGAAAGTCCCACACCCCGTGTTTTCTGCAGAGCACAGCTATAAATACTTTTAGTCTAAGGCGCAGTGGGATGAGGCAGAATCCCACAACATTCCTTTAGCATGACTGTAAGTCACATACATGAGTGTAAACACTGCTCTTCTCTTCTCAATCACATAAAAACTAAACTAAGAAAATGTATAGTACCCCAAAGCTGCAAATTGTGTTTTTGATTATTCAGCCATCTTAGTATTGCCACATATGAGGACCCCAGATGAGTAAGACCAAGGTTATTTCATGGAATAACCAAGCTCTATGTTCAGGTGATAGTTATTTAATCTTGTTAATCAATTAGTTCTGATCATAAACCGCAGTTAGGAATTTATTAATCTGAGTGACGTTGTCTTAAGTTAAACTACAGGATTTTCTGGTTTTCCATTCCACCTCAAATTGGAATCGGTTCATCTGAGTCACTCATTGGACGAGAACCGGAGTGGCCTGTTTTCTCAGGAGGAACCCAAACAATGCATACGTGTGCAAAATCGGAGCTCCTGGTGAATGCACAAGTTTTGCGTCAACATTCTGAAAAGTTCAATAAATCAAAAGCCCCAGACAACACCTGAACATGGGCCAACCCCCCATTTTAGGAAGTTACCTGGGTGCTAAAGGTCACATGACATAATATTCCTGCAATTATTCTGCCTATTTGGGAGTATGAAGCAGTTTTATTGCCATGTCTCCTGAGAATAGCTCCCAGAGTTCAGTTAACATTTTTTTGTGATTTTGGTCCACAAGAACATTGAGTAGTCTGAAAGCAAATGCATTCAGCTTCAGTTGTAAATGAACCACTGAATGAAATGGCAGTGACATTTTTGTCTCTGTTTCACCGTCCTGCCCTCTGAATCATTTCCACAGACAGATGCAACAGTTTTTCACACTTATGTTAAGAGTTTAGTGACGAAAGCACCGTGCGGGAAAAGCAGGAGTACAGCCCATAGTGTCTCTTCTACATCACACCCGTATGTTTCTGCTGCAGGTAAACAGCAAACTATTCGAGCACTCTTAATAAGTCCACGTGAAACTGATAGTATTGTGCTCTGCTATATTCACTTCATCTGCAAATGAGTGAACTTGGTGTGAAAGCAGCCTAACAGGAAACCACTCCAAACGAGTTCAAAATGAAAATGTTGTTGAAATATCGCCCTCTGCTGGCAGCTAGTGGGTGAGGTCACTGAAGACCTGTCAGCGGAATTTGTCTTGACAAGATGCATCCCCAATGAACTGCTGTTAATTTTACCAAAAAAAAAAACCTGAAACAAAATACCTCCGACAACTCCTTGAATATGAGTATTTCGCCAAAATATTTAGATTTTTGTTCAGCTCAGCACTTACCAAAGAGTTTGGCTCATCAGCTGCAGTTAGTGTGTTTCCACAGTTGATGCTTGTGTCTTTTTTACTTGCCAAGGCATTGACCCATAAGTAGTTTTCAGGGACCTGCTCCGGACACTGACGAAACATCTGGGTTGGCTTTGTGCAGAACTGTCAGCAGAGGCTCCAGAGCACTAGCCTGGAAAATGAAACCATGATTCTATAGACAGACACCATAGGGAGAGGATGTGGTCAATCATTTTTCTTATTCTTCTTTTCAGGTTCAGGAAAAAAAATGTCTTAAATGCAGTTGCAATATCACAATAAGCAGCTTCATTTTCAGCCAGCTGGCTGTGTGGCTTTCCCCTGTGTTTTGCAATCTATTAGCATGGACTGCTAGTCCATTTACCAGCAAAACACAAAAATCTAGATCAAATGAAATACACTACCAAAGTGTTGCTCTCCTAGTCCAGTGCCATGTTTCAGGTTAGAGTCTCTCTCATCGTTAGAGGTCTTGTCATAAGCCTGGTCCAAAGACCCATAGTTATTTATTTTATTTATTAATTTTTTTTAATGCTAAGCATATGTCACCATTCCTACTTAATTTTAAGTCACCCAAAGAGTTGCACATCAAGCTGTTGCTGATATCCTTTGTGTAGTGAATGATGATGCTGCCATGTATGCCAGCGATGTTGTACGCTGGTTTTCTGGCTGCAGTGCATCCTTGCTCCAGCAGATGGAACCATGTCACTAGAACATAGCATCCATCCAGCATCCTCCTGCCATAGACTTACTGCATGGACACTTTTTTTATTTATAGAAATTAACTACTCAAACCATAACTTCTGAAAACAATACATACTCATATTTTTTAATGTGTTTTTAGATAAATGCTGTGAAGATTTGCTCACCGAACATGGGTCAGTTGACACTGAGAGCCCATCAAACACAAACATGTTTTTCTTATTGATCACCTGGTTGTGCTGGCAATACTCATACCAAACTGTAAAATGGCACCCCAGTCAGGCAGACTGATTGGAGGGGAACTGAAAATCAGACCCATGCTGAAAAATCGGTTGACGAAACTAATATCAAAACTAAACACTTTTTGTGCTTCAAACAACTTTGCAACGAGAAATGACATTGTAATCGTGTTAATTCAATTTTTAAAGTGTTTTTTTATCTCATTGAATTCCTTCCTATGTTTAATTTCATCATATGCTTGGTATGTTCAATTCTAATTCTGTACAAATGACCGGGTGCTTGAGCCGTTTTTGTGTTTTAAAAAACCAAGACCATCTGTACGCTGACCGAATGAGACAGGAAACAGTCCACTACATTCACCCCCCTGACCCCCAGTGTCTCCCTTCAGGTAAACAACAGCTGCGTGCCGAAAGATCCCCTCTATTCTCATGCTTCTCTCACACCTATTACTTACGCTGGCTCGTATTTACACTTTAGCACTACAGCTGTCTCAGTATGCTGAGCAGTAAATGAGAGAACATTAGTCACGGACTGCACATGCACAATGCAAAATCCTCCATTTAGCATCTGAATGGACCGGACTGAATGTTGAGAATATGACTCATACCTGGGCTTCCAGCTTTGTGCTTTTCCGGAATAATTACACATTTAATCGGTCACATTTAGGAGAATCATGGCAAAATATGGTCTCCATTTCTTCTGTAATTGCCACCACATTCACTAAAGAATCTGTAATACTATACAAAGCATGCAATCACACATTAAATGTGTACATATTTGTGATCTCAATGGACCTAAATTAGCGTGCGCATGTTAGATTGTTAATGGTTGCAAGCTTTTCTAAAAATAAAAAACATGTTTCATATTTACAAATGGATTAAAATAGAATTAGTAATATATAATAGTGCAACCGTTGAATACATACAATTATTTTGAAACATCCCCTCAAAATCAGGTGCAGGTCACGTAATCTTTGAAACTACAGCAGCATGTTTTAAATTGATGGCATTGGGGCACAATGGTTATGCAGTATTAAATAGCTTAGTAAATCTAAATAGCAAAAAATAGCATCTAAAAGGCTTTAATTTTGCTTTGTAAAATCATGGTAAATACATATTTTTTTTCCAATTTGCCTCCAAATTCCTAGCAATCAATTTATGCACATTACATGTCTTTCAGTTGTCAAATCAGTAAGGAGCTCATAGGACATTGTTTGCAATACCGCTTATGTCCATCTGAGGGAAACAGTGAGCTGTTCTCACAAAATACTGTAACGCTGCTTCAGATAGGTTCATATACGCTGTATGGAAAAGTGGAGCCTTGTTAAAACAGTTGGTTAAAAATCTACTTGTTAATGGAAACTGTTAAACTGTTAATGGAAGCTTCAAACATGACCGAGGCACACTTCCTAAATTACTGACGTGTTTCGGCCTGGTAGCCTTCGTCAGGGTCTGGGACAAGCATCACACGTGTTTTTTTTTGTTTTATTTTTTTAATGGGGTTCCAGTATGAAGATGCCAAGAGGATAAATTATTTAGAGAGTGTGCCTCAGTCACATTTGATTCTTCATGTTAAGTTGAGCCCATCTGTAAGATCACCTTCATATGACCCAGTTTTCGGTGCTTCCATGTAGCACTCCTCCCCTGTCTTTGTATTAACTGTTAGTGCGAATGTCAGTTCTAAATTTGCTAAATATTTGTAAGTTTACAGACTTAAATAAGGAATGTCCACTGGCTGGCAGTTCACTTTGGCTTAATTACGGTAATATTGTGGCATTTCCTTTGTAATCTTTCCAGCATCTGTGGTATTTCTTCTGTAAACCTTTACATGTCCAAATACATTTGTCTACACTGTTTGTGTTCAATCGCTTCATTACAATCAAAAAGTGTTATTTTTAACCCAGTTGTTTTTGCCATAATTTAAATTCTGTAATGTAAAGTATGCAATTTCTGCTCCATTAAAGGCAATCGAGTGAAAAATTGGAATAAGCGACAGATGAGTCATGCTTGTTTAAACTCACAAACTGTACACTAAAGGATTGCAACCAGATTTAGGACACAACAGTTTAAAGGTTTGATTTTGGCCTTCTCAGCTCCAGGCTTGTGAGCCCATCCTACACAGGGAAATTTATGGGGGTTCTCAGGTGGCTCAGCTGGCAAGGGGTTCATCCTGAGCGCATGCTGATACCTATTCCTGTCCAAGTTTGAAATTGGCTTTATTCCACTGTGGATTGGAATCCACCAGCTCTGGCACCCTTTATTCATCAAGCGGCGGTGCATTGCTCGGATGATGTAGTTGGAGTAGTGTTTATCATCCAATGAACACCCACTTCACTGTGGTTCATTATGGGACTTGTAGTCTAAAAAACTGCCACTGGCTGCCAGTGAGATGGGGCTAATGCAAAAATGAATGCAATTCCAAAGCAGGGTTGCATAAAGGGGGAAAACAGCGTAAAAAAAACTATAGCTGAAACATCAAACACCATAGAAATAAATAGAGAAAGAAATGAAAACCAACTCCCCTCGTGCTGTAACCAGCTCTTTCACTACAGTAAAAGCTGAGATGTTTGATCATGAGCCAATGTCTGTGTTGCATTAAAAAGCATTTCATGACAGAAAACAACAACAAAAAATGCATATCCACCACTACTGAGCCAAGGTATGCGCTCGCCACCAATGCTAGTGTTGTTGGTAAGGTGCTATTTTGGGAATTTACTGGGCATGAATCACAAAATACATCAGAGCACAAAAACCAAAAACAAAACAGTTTAAAACAAGAAGTCCTGGAAAAGCTTGGCAAAATAAGTCGTGTGGATGGCTGGATGGAATATTGCTACCGGTGAGGGATACCACAGTTCAGCATGAACGTTTCCTGTGGAATAGTTTGGGAAGGTAGGTGCCTATACTGAAGGTAAGTCACTAGGGAGGCTACATACTCCGCAGTTCTTACTGGTCCAGCTAAGAACATCCTGTTGCTTTTTGCACAACTTGTACAAAGTAATTCCATGTAACTTTTATCTGAACAATGCAAGATCAAATTCTGTATCTTTGGCATGTAGATGAGTACTAGGTAAATCATACATCTACTTTTCTTCGATATATTGTTAAAAAATAATGAAAGTTATGAAATGATGAGTCCAATCCAGGCAACTCATAATGAAACTGAAACTGAAATATGATAGAGGAATGCAGTAACAATTTAATTCTTGGAATCAGACATAGATTTTTGAGGGGGGTGTGAATTTCCTAAAACCCTTAGCGTTCCCCACAGAATGTGGCAACATGGAGGGCCTCCGTTTTAACGGCTCTCCGGGGGCCAACTCCCCCAGATAAAGCTGCAGTCGACCCTGCAGGATTCAGGTCCTGGGACTCCTCGCCCATGACCGTGTCACAGCATCCACTGTGTGGCTCTGGCATCGTTTGAGAAGCCTGTGGGCTGGAGAACACATCTGGGGAACATCTGGGACTCATTTCGGCTCGGGGGCTTCTGAAAATGCCATGGGAACTATTTTTAAAAACTGCCTTCGGTGGAGTTGAATAGATGTTACTGAGTGCGTGTTTCCTTAAGGACTTATGAGCTCAAGTGTTATGAACGAAAATGACTGTAAATACGAAGCCTTGTATAGCTGTGGTTCTTTCCCTTCATATTCCCATTACTAAGCATATTTATACGCTACAGCACAGTTGTATTGGGTCTTTGATGCCGCCTTTTGTGTACTTTGATTTCAGGTAATATGAGGGGTAATCTGTCAGGATATCTCAGGGTAAATTTGAGGTTGCCTGGGCAAGTCGTTTTAGAATTCACAATGAAGGCAGTGATCCATTAAGCCGGTCTCTTGTTTAACTATTGCGGGATCCTTAACG
Organism: Megalops cyprinoides; assembly: GCF_013368585.1. Taxonomy (NCBI): domain Eukaryota; kingdom Metazoa; phylum Chordata; class Actinopteri; order Elopiformes; family Megalopidae; genus Megalops; species Megalops cyprinoides. The sequence goes on from NC_050592.1 coordinate 2,484,311, forward strand.
TGCCAAAGCCGCACTCCTTGGAAATAAGCAGCCTTTTCATAAATCTAGGACAAAAAGTGTTTTGAGAATGCCACAGTGGTGTTACTGTAAAAAAAGGCAGGGCACACATAGTTGTAATGGAAACACAGGAAGCAGGGAGTCAGAAATAAAGGATGACGGGGGCAGAGGTCAGGATTCTGTAGGAAACAAGCAGATATACTAAAATTAGCCTATAAGGGGAGCCAAGTTTGTGAGGAGGAACAGTTTAACTCCGTCCAGAGGAAATGGAAAATGATCAAACGAGCTGGGAGAGGACATGTATCCAACCAGCTGCCAGCTGGGAAAAAAAAAAATGTATATCCACTTTGGCCAATCAGAATGCTGACAGCTTGCCCCTTCCCACCAGGCCAGTGGCCTGGACCACTCAGCTCATAGCACTGGGGCAAGTGTTCCGGAACACTGCAGAAACAAATCACTTTGCGTTTCCATGCATTTTAACATCCCTGCAATGTTGACCCTGCTCCATGATGGGTTACATTTGGGAATAAAAAAAACCCTTTCCAGAGCTACATTCTCTCCAGTAGTTCTTGGTTAATGTTTAATTGCATTACCTGGTATGAAGGTTTCAGCGAAAAATGTGCACACTTACTCACAACCTACCTGGAAGGGCAGGAGGTCTCCAGTGAATTTCAGACGCCTGCCACTGGGAAGAACCAGGGGACCGCAGATACCACAGCACCTCTGAACATTAGCCGGGCATTAGCCTGTCCTCCTGACGGAGGAAGCAGGGTGTTCAGGCTGGTGGTTCAGCGGGCGATGTGAAAGGAAACTGTACAGTGTGGAGGAAACGAATCGTGAGGCCATGACATCACCGCACTTATTTATGAAGTGGCATTTTCCCAATGCTGTTCTGGAACCACAAATTATGGCCTTACCCACTCCGAGGACATGTTAAAGATCCTCTCCTCGGAGAGCCAAGAGGCCGTGTCTTTCCCACGCTGTGTCGTAATTCACTATTTACTGTTCTCTGCCTATTTATTTTGGAACATTTTAATTGCTGTTTCCTCATAGTAAAGCGATGGAATTAGTCTGGTTCCCACTCAGGGTCTGTTTCTCAGCCCTGATAAGTGTGCAAGGGGTTGCAGATTACATCTTTGTAACACTGTCTGGAACATGCAGTCCCTCAGCACAATCAATCCAAGGCATGAGTCTCACACACATGTAAAACATTACCTTGTATGCATTTATTCAGAATGTAATAGCATAAATTCTTCCATAATTGTGTTTACATGACCAAAAACTGTACTGTATCTATGTAGTGATATGAACTGTAATTGGACAATGCAAATATTTACACATCTCAACGAATAATTGTATGTTATATGAAATACGCAGTTATAAATAATGTTTTTTTTCATAGGTTGACATTTTTATCTCTATCCAAAATTCCACAGAAATTCAGTTGAGGATTTACAAAACATAATCATTGGTCCAGGTTTCTGGAGAGGGATTCCCATTTGGTCATAAATAACTGTGTTTAAAACAAAACCAGGAATGGAATATCATACAAACGCTTACAGCGGAGAGGCTGCCAGAGTCCTTCATGGAAAGCCAAGCAATCCAAACCCACAGGAAGAACAACACTACTTAAGATTCATGTAACATCACTCAGACTGATAGCACCAGAGCCACAGCAAACCTCCACAAAAGCGATGTGAAGTTTGTGCTTTTGAAACACTTTATCTAATATTTCAAATTTAAAAGTCTTGGGAGACAAACACCAATACAAATCCCCCTAGTACTAATGGTGACAAAGTGAGACTACCGTGTGTTGTCAAACACTGACTCATACAACTCAATTAATCAACTTTGCAGTCACACTCTCCCATCATCACCTCAGAGCAGAATCACTTCTTTGACTGAGATGATTCAGGAGAGCTTTCTTGCCTCAATGCCATATACAGACAGCAGGTTTGACTTCACTGGACGCGACTCTTCCTGCAGCTCTATAGCCGAACAGGCTTTGGCCCAATGAAAACATGCCCTTAACTTGCTTTCTCCAGTGTGATGAGTTCTTTAAACCCCTCAGCTGTGTAAAGGAAGTTCTTGGCTGCTCCCATTCCAATCAATGTCTTCCCCCCCGTTACATAAGTACTAAGCTACACTGGTATCATACACGGCTCAACTGACGGACTTTGGGACTGTTGTTTCGACGGCCAAAAAAACAAACCGTTTGCCATTTTAGGAAGGGGGCCACACGCTGACATGTATATTTTCACACAAGTGCACCAAGATTTGTTTGGAGAGCCAGCACTTTGTTCTCGGAATAAACCCCTCATTCAATCTCACATAAGTTAAAATGAGCTTTAAATGTATTAGCAGTAAAGGCAGAGGCTTTCAAGAACAGAAACCTGGAATCGATGAAATGTCAGCAGAAAGATGTGTCTGCCTACAGAGACAACGTCCCAGTGTTGAGCTCCTAAAGGTGACTTCAGTTCACACGATAATTAGACATAGATGGGTCGCTGTCTCACTATGGTTTGGTCATGAATTTAATGGTGCTTTGTTTTATTTTCACATGATTTGTTACTTCATTCTGCTGGCCTTAAAATGATAGCACACCACGTTGTTATTTGTCCAATGGAACCGGCTCTGCTATTCTGTTATTCCAGACCTAGATATCAATCATTTGCATAGATGTATCATTCTCCAGAGTACAAAACTGGACCTTACATTTAGTTATAAATCTGCGTTTGCTTCTCTATAAATTGAGGATACCTTGGGTTGTTTCATAAAATGCTATCCAGACTGCACCACTGAATTTAAACAAACATATCTCACTGAAACATGAAACTGTCTATAAAATCAAAACTATTCTCTGAAAGTGTTTATCTTTCCAAGACATTCCAAGCCAAGAACAAGGATGATCCATAAACGCTTGGTATGTCAGTCCAAATGCTTTCTCCAGGTTTGACTCTGAAACCAGCTCCAAACACCCTTAAACTGTATTCTAACTGCGTGCTTTTATTTTCTCCTTTGAAAGCCAGTGGGGTTGTATAAAGGCCCAAGGAGTGTCTATTAATACCCCCTGGCTGGGAAAATGTTTTCTCTTCTGCAAATACTCCAAGAAAAAGGTCCATCTCACTGCGATCCAAGAGGCAAAGAGGAACCTTTTTTTCAGGGGTTGGGGGGTTGTGGGTAAACATTAGAAAAAGAACGGGTGGAATGTTCTGGATCTGGAAGGCCCAGCTGGTGTTTGTTTGGACTGAAGTCACACAAAGCCTGGGATGGTGGTGTTGTTTTGCCTGGGTCCAGACTGCGTTCTGCTCTGCGGCTCGACCGCAACACCACGCTCCTCTGCTTTCACGGCTCTGAAAAGAACATATCCGCGAGACAGCGCGCTAACATTCAACAGCTACAGCCAACGGCTTCTCACGAAGGCAGCCTCGGTTTGGGTAGCTTCATCACCACGGCTGCGGCAGCAGCATCCCTTCTTAAAGGCTTTGACGAGCGGACGATGCCTCTTTTGATTAGCAAGGGCCCTGGGATATGTACCCAACAGGTTTGGTGATTTTCTTATGGCATTTTGCTTTCCTTTTCAAAGAAAAAAAAAAAAGATAGAACCAGTAGTTCAACAACATACCGGTACAATACAACATAAATCTGTGCAATGTTAAAGCTATGAAATACAAAAAATTACAATAAAAACATTTATATTCTTTTTTTTTTCAATTTACAATTAGGACTGCACTTATTGCACAAATGCGGACATATTTTGGTCTTAGTACAGATGTTTTCAGTTTAGATGGTTTTATAATCACATCCAGTCCACTATCCGGTGACTAAAAACAAGGCCACTGGTTGGTGTTATAACGCGTCAATAAATTAGGTCCTGGATAATTCTGTCACTTCATCTCATCAACAGACGAAGATGAAGACCACATGTAGCAGGGCTGACAGTGTCCCTGGCTACAGACAGCACGCATACCTCTCCACTTCAACTGTCATTTTGATTCAAGCTTAGAACAGCAACAAAAAAAGCCCAGATCTTTATAAAAAAAAAAAAAAAAATACAAGGTCAGAAAACATCATGTGAAAAACCATGTGATTTCTGACATAAGGCAATTCATTGTAAAAATGCTTTTCTAAGGCACTTCACCTGATATGCAAAATTGCTGCTGGTCCCTAAGGGTACAGCACAGCACCATTGTGGTGTCCCGATGCTGTGGAACCTCTCAGATAGCTGATGAACTCCAGCTTAGTGTTTCTGTAGAGCAGTGCCTGCCCTGAACTCAGGGGAACGATCAATAACCCATAATCTACTGAGATCTCACTCAACCACATGCCAACCGTATACTGAACTACCTCTAACACAACACGCGCTACGATTCAGGGCCAGAATCTGGAATTAGAGAAAGCACCTATTCAAAAGCACCACTGGCCCCTAACCTTCAGAGATTGAGTGCAGCATGTCGTAACAGTCTCTCGTGGCTACGCCCGAGTGCTACTCCCGTGTGTCATCTGTAGTGGGCGCTAGGGAGCAAAAGAGATAGCACAACTGTCTAATGATGCCCGCATCATGTTCCAGATGACTGTGAAGAGCCCCGGTAAGGAGGCGAGGGTGAAATGCAGCAGGGTTGGCCCCCGAGAGCGTTCCCGTGCCGGAGGGGTGCGGGGGCGCGGGGTGGGGGGTGAGAGCGGAGGTCAGTAGTAGTGGACCCGCCCGATGGTGCCGGTGCCGGTGCCCAGGATGTCGGGCTGCCCGTTCCTCCAGATCTCCCTGATGATGCGTTCCCGCTCCTCCAGCCGCTGCGCCCGCTCCAGCTCCTCCGCCGACGTGAACACGTTGACGCTCAGCGCGCCGTCCGACTGGTTGTGGTTGCCCATGGCGATCTCGGTGGTGGGCGCAGGGGCCTCAGGGTCCTCCTCTTCCTCCTCCTCCTCTTCCTCGCTCTCGTCGTCCTCCTCCTCGCTGAAGTCCTTCAGCCGCTTCTTCTCGGGTGGGGCTGTCGCCGTGACAATGCGCGGCTTGCAGGAGATGCGGATGACCAGGAGGCAAAGGGTCAGGACCAGCCCGAAACACACGCCGATCACGAAGTACAGGCCGAAGCTCTCTGGGTTCGCTGCAGGGGCACATGAGACAAAAAAGATTTCAAAAAAGATGAGAATTCTTGAGTCCACTTCCATTCCTGACAGGTTATATTATATTACATTACATCTAGCAGACATTCTTATCCAGAGCAACTTCCAGTACAGGAGAACAAAAGTTTATCAAACCAGTTTATATTAGCAACAGTATTAGGCCAGGCTAACAGCACTAAGTATGCCCATTTTTCCCTTTACTCTCTAAACTAAATCACTCATTTGGATTCCTTCCACATCCTGTCTGGTCATAAGCAATGATGGGATCCCTCAGGCCCAGCAGCTGAGGAGCCACATGCTGTCAATCACTGACTCATATGACCCAATAAAAAGACTGTACTCTCCATAGCAAAGCATTATGATTGGCTCACATTGGCTCCACCCATTTTTGTGGGGTTTGTGAAGCCTCAATCCACCACCTCTTGTCAAAAGCAGCTGAGTTGTGATTGCGGATGCATGCGAGACATTCAAAGCTTAGACATCAGCTGCAAGAGGTCCCTGTACTCAGGCATTACCCTGGAGGAGTACACAATGTAAGAGACCCGAAAGCTGTGGAGCTCCAGGAGGGGCTCGAGGGTTTTGAGGGAGGGGCTTTATGGAGACAGATCTGAGGGAGGGGCTTTAGGGGGAGGGTTTGGGGGGGGGAGTGGTTTTGGGGGAAGGGCTTTAGGGGGAGGGGTTTTGGGGGAGGGGATTTGGGGGGAGGGGTTTGAGGGAGGGGTTTGGGAAGGGTTTTGAGGGAGGGGTTTTGGGGGGAGGGGCTTTAGGGGGAGGGGTTTGGGGGAGGGTTTTCACCTTTGATGTGAGCATAAGCAGCGATGCTGTTGCTCAGCAGGTCCATCTCTTTCCTCTTGGCATCCATACTGGCTGTGTCTGGGGTCTCACACTCTCAGGCCTGCAACCAAAACACAAAACACACCACATCAGAGCGATGCGTCCACCACCACAACAGAGAGCACGCACGTCAAGCCGGGCAGGGAGAAAGGCTAGACACACAACGATGTCCCGCTCTGCGGCGAGTTGGACCATCCCTGACAAACATCAGCCAAAACACAGAAACACACACACAGAACCACACACACACAGAAACACACACACACACAGACAGAAACACACACACACGCAGAAAAACATACACACACACACGCATGCACACGCATGCACACACAGACACACACAGACACACACAGACACACACAGACACAGACAGACACAGACACAGACACAGACACAGAGACACAGACACAGAGACACAGAGACACACACACACACACACACACACACACACACACACACACACACACACACGCGTGCGCAATGGTTTGGGTAAGGGGGCACATGGCATTCTCATGACCTCAACGGCCACCCCCCTGCTCTCCCCCGGGCACTGAAACACTTTCCCCTCACAGTGCAATTAAGCCATTAACGAGGGCCTCCAGCGCGCCGTTCCCTGCACTTTCACATGCGCTGAACACACAGCCGTCTCCATCTGGTCAGGTCCCCAGACGGCAAACACACCCTGCCGTCTCAGCCTGCCGACGGGGACGGAGGAACACAGCACTGTTAGCACACCCTGCCGTCTCAGCCTGCCGACGGGGACGGAGGAACACAGCACTGTTAGCACACCCTGCCGTCTCAGCCTGCCGACGGGGACGGAGGAGCACAGCACTGTTAGCACACCCTGTTCCCTGTGTGCCTCGCAGGCCTGCTTTGTCAAACAGCGGGTCACTCCGCCCACTGGCAATGAGGCCTGCTTCCTCTACCAGCCACCGGGACAGCGGGCAGGGCTGTGGGGGGGGGGGCGGCCGGGGTTAGGGGGGGGAGCAAGTGGGGCGCCGCCTGTTATTTGTCTGTCTGTTTGCTCGGTGGCTTTAATTATCCCCGACAAAAGGCCACCGGGGACAGGCCGGCAGCTCATCGCAGTGACGCTCCCCTCCGCCACGGCGCTCCCTGTCCGTTCAGCCAGCGACTATTGTGTTCCCGGCTGCCTGGCCCAGCCGTGACTCCCGCGCACCCGCGGCAGAGACTCGCGGTTCCCACAGAAACACCGCGGCAGAGCCGGCTCGCCGTGTTTGCTGGGGGGGGGGGGGGGGGGAGAGAAAGAAGCGGCACAGTTCCAGGTCATGAGAAATCGCTCTCTCTTGTTATGAGACGAATGAGAAAACGAAAATTGGAGCGAGAGAGAGAGAGAGAGAGAGAGAGAGAGGGAGAGAGAGCGAGAGGGGCAGCTACCCTGAGGTAAGAGTTACTGTTTTATACTGAGTCAAACTGAGGCCTCTTCCCCCTCGACCCAGCGCAGCCTGTTTCCAATCTAATCCAGAGTACTGTACCCCGAGGTCACGCACTCCTGCTGGTGTTGCTGTACTTCCTGTGCCCCCCCACCCCCTTCCTTGTCATATGGGACTTCCTGCTGACTCTGGTCTTTCTCTCCCACCGCTATTGTTCTCCCCTCAGTGATGACATCATCACACAGCACACGGGCCAGGACTGGAAACACCGTCAATGGATAGGAACCTATAGGAAACGCTCTGACCTTTCCGCTGTCCGCGGCCGGGAACTGGGAAATTACCCTATAGGAAGCTCTCTGACCTTTCCCGCCAGGTTTACCTCATCACCCTCATCAGGCGAATGCTGTGTGCTGTATACGAGTTCCGCACAAGAAACGAAAAGACCGCCACGACATCGTCATGACATGCAACATCACCTGAGACCGGAAGATAGGTGGAGTCACAGCATATCATATATCAGATTAAGAATCATTATAAAACATGTCTTTGTTGCTTGTCTTCCTCAAAGTTAAGCACGTACATGCTGATGAGTTATGGATAAAAAATAGTCTCATAGGCTAAAAAGTAGCTTTCTCATAATAAATGATGAAGTAAGTAATGCAACTCTTACCAAAAACAAACGGGGGGTAACAAGTCCACAGCTGTTTAATCCCAGGTCACGGTGTGACTGGAGGTGTAGACGGTACAGTGGAGACTGGGTTATTTTCTCTCTGTCTATCTCTTTCTCTCCCCCTCTCTCACTCTCCCAGGATCTATCTGTCTCTGAGTTTACTGAGCTGATTTGACCATCCTGAACTGACAGCAAACTGAGCAAAAGACACACACACACACACACACACACACACACACGCACATATACACACACATAGCCACAAACACACACACACACACACACATAGCCACAAACACACACACACACACACACACACACACACGCACACACACACACACATAGCCACAAACACACACACACACACACACACACACACACACACACACACACACACACACACACACACACACACACAGCCACAAACACACACACACACACACAGCCACAAACACACACACACACACACACACACACACACACACACACACACACACACACACACACAGAAGTCAGACTGCATTAGGTCCAAGCTCGCTGAGGCGTCTGTAGTGCAAATAAATGGTTGGCCTGAGCTGCAACCAGGGAAGCCACTGAACTAAACAGTGTTGTGCAAGTTCACACTCCACAAGAGCTAGCTCAAAGTTCAGTTCTCACAGATTAAAATGAACAAGTTCACATTCATAGTTCACAATTTTGAATTTTGAACAAGTTCACAGTCCCAGTTCATTTCTTCCATTTTTTTTAAATGAGCTGCTCTGAGCTTATCTTTTTCAGTAGAAGCTCCTCCTACCCATCCATCCCCAGCCCCCAGTCATTGCCACTTCCCACTGGTTGTGTATACTTGTACATTCATAAGTTGTGTATTTTACTAGAGGAAGTGCAAAAGCAAATGAAGTAATAAAAAGTTCAAATCACAAAGTAAATTCCTTTGTTACTCGCCACCACTTGCACTAGCCATTTTGAAAAAAATGTTTAAGCTAGCCAGTGTTTACAGTGCACCATATACCCTGTCATATAAGGGTATTGTCCAGGGACTACTTTATGTGTACGTCTACGTGCGCAGTGATTGTTACGCGGGATATGGGCAGTTGGTTGCGAGCTGTCGAGCTGTCTAGCTGATGAGTTGCACTGATAAAAACGTCTCAAGTATGGAATAACGCCGTCTGTGTTTATTCATCAGGCAGTAACTTTAACGCACCCAAGGATTCCGAATCTCGCGCAAACCTGAACGAGCTCAAGTTCATGTTCTTTAGTTGCAAACGGATATGTTCAAGTTCAGCGTTCACCGAAAAAATGAGCACATTCAATGAACGTGCTCTTTTAACGCGTTCATGCACAACACTGGAACTAAAGTTGTGAAGAGCTGCAGACAAAGCCATCGGGCAGCGCGGGAGACACCCTCAGGGGTCCTTTCTCTCTTTCCCTCATCTGGCCTCCTCCAAAATAAGCAAAACCCACACACCAGGTGTTAGCTTTTGGCTGGGTGTACCAAACAGAGTGACTTTACCACCAGGGCATGTACAGATGAGGTCGTTCATAAGTGTACAGTCTCCAGATTGTGGCCAGACACATTCCAGGCTGCTACACCTCCGCTGCGGGAGATTTCATAAGCTCTTATCAGCTGACTTCAGCAGGTGACATAACTGTTCCTGTTGGGCTCACGATACCACAATCATTAATCCTTCCCTTAATATTTAATCCTTGGGGTAACAGGCCCGTCTGTGTTTTCCTTTTCCACTTTGAGAGACAATGTCAGAATCAACTGCATATACATAAAATAGTTAAAAATGGTTATTTAAATATTTTCTGAAGAAATTCTGCACAGGCTGTATTTCATTTACTGCAAAATGTTGATTCCCTCTCTTAACTAATTGTGAAAAAGACATTCCAGGCAATTACTGTCTCCTCTAGTTTCTCCATGGGGTGCTCTTTAAACCTTTGTAATCTTTGCTGGCAATACCCATGGGTATGCTGAAAGTGTTTTCCACAGCTCTCTGTACACTCTTAGGAAATCAAAATGGATGCACTGTCTTTCCCTTTGCTTTCCACGGATCAGACCAGCACTGCTCAGCAAATGTAGCCAAGAACATGCTCCCAGCTAGCAAATCCAACAGCCGCTATATTTCTGCGGGAATATTAGCTCTTAAAACGCCAGATGGAGGATGTGCTTCAGAGAAAAGTGCGACGCGGTGAAATTCTTCTTGCTGGTTCTGTGGACAGCGTAAAGCTGCCAGCCTGAGTTGGTTTAACAGAGCCCTGTGTTTTCTGATGCAGATTTTGATCTTGCTGACTCCTGGCAGCCCGGGCGTCCGCTGTGCAAAACGGGATGAACCAGCCGCCCAACGGAGGCCACGGCCGCTCCTCTCCGCCCCCCCTCCCCCCACTGGGATCCACGGGGGGCGGCCGGCTTTGTTTCGGTCCAGACAGCGGGACTTACGGCACTTTCCTGTTGGGTGTCCTTCCTTTTCAGTTAGGCCGGTGTTTGAACAAGAAACATCAACAGTGTGTCCCGTCAAATAATCCTCGCTCCGCTGTTGAAAAGTTCACAGCGCAGGCCATGCTGTCTTTGCTGAGCACGCCCCGGAGGCCTTGCGGCCATTTTGCCTAAAGAGCAAGTTCCTAGAGAGAGCCTAAAGGACTCGTCACAGCTAAGCACGATTTCTTTTCTGTCGATGAACTGGGCCAATGCTGAGCTCATCACTTTGAGAGATTCGCCTCTGCAGAATGCTGGCATTCGTAACTGTAGGGTGGCGAAGGCCAATACCCTCTGTGCAGATAATATAAATACTGTTTATGATAACTCATTGTTGGGTTGTTTTTTAAAACCCAAGGAACACATAATTGCTAACCCCCTGGTTTAGGTTCAGTCCCTTTGTCCCGATGACTAAATCTGTGTTTCTGCGGCAGATGTTGCCCTGTGACTTCACGAAAGGGGTTTTCATTACCCACCCCGACCCCACCCCCCCCTATTTGTGGCTTGGAGTAGGTGCCGAAATATTTCTGTCTTGTAGGCCCTAATTAGAAGAGGATGTTTTCAGATTGGAAGAAGTTTTGCGGTTCCCCCGGAGTTCAAACGCAACCTGGAACAACAGTGTTGCCGTAAACAGAACTTGGGGCGAACTCTGACGCATTCTTGCGAAAGACTGAAAGTCGTTACCCAGAGGAAAGGATGGAGACCTCATCCCGAAAACCCTAGGAAACTGCTCCAACATCAATGGCCCCGCACGACCAACACGTTTCCCGCACATGATGGGATGGCGCCTCTCTTTCCCTGAAAACTCTCCCAGCGGGCCTCTCTCCCTGAGTGAGCAGAGCCTTAGTCATCCCTCACTGACCTCCTATCCTCAGATTGCCTCGTTAATACGCTCGTTTCCTTCCTCCGCTCAAACGGCATGCAGACCAACTGGCTACCACTCAAGGCACTGTGATACCAATGGGCAGGAGCTCCTGCTAGCAGGGGTTTGCAGTTCAACCATAAAACCCCTGCACTTGCTACACAGTACAGGTCAATGGAAGCTCAGCAATGCATTGTGGTTATTTGAGTTCAGAAACTTCAGAGGGAGGCAGGGGTGATGTCAACCGCCACTAATACTACAACGCAGCTTCTCCTCTTTACAATAACCAGCATCAGTCAATGGGAGATAAGGATGGGAGGCTCCAAAAACACAACATGTTGATTTGGGCCCAAAAAGTGTCAGCCAAATTGATGTTATTTTAATATAACCAAAGCACAACATATGTTCCAGACGGAAGCCAAGACAAACAACATTGTCATGCAATTAAGCCCGGGACGAGGAAGCTTCCATTTCAGGCACCGAATACTTTTGGTTTTGAGCCCAGCCAAATGGGAAGAAATGAAGGGCTGACCTCTCGTGTGATATTTCGGTCGTCCGTTTGTGACAGACCACAATAGCGTTTCCTTCCCCAGGGATTTGTCCTGTGGGGTGACTCCTCTCTGAGGCCAAGGGCGAGCCAACGCCCTTCTGTGGTCAGGCCCAATGCGGCGGCATTGTCTTTCTGCAGCTGGGGTCGCTGCAAGCGCGAATTAAAATGTCCGTCTGGGTGCATCTCAGGGTGGATGGCTTCTCAGCCGCAGAATGACAGGGTCTAATCTCTCAGGCACGAATCGCAAACAGAAGCCCTTTCAGACACACAAACACCAGAAACGAAAACCCATTCATAAACAATTTGACCGCATGACTCCACGCCACATATTATAAAACAGAATAACAGCCGATGAGTGGAATTTATTTAAGGAGTTAGCCATAATTGAGTCCCAGAATAACTAAGAATAAGAACAGAAACACACAAGGAGGGGTGAAGAAGGAACTGTTCCTCACAGTAATGACAAATTCGGAGCCACAAAAGCACAGGGATATTTTTGATACCTAAAATTCTTCTGCAGCCGCAAAAATTCCTGGCACAAAGACGGGCTCTTTGAGGTCGGCCTGGCAGAGAACGCCACCACCACCCCCCCACCCCCCACTACCCACTACCCCCCCTCTCCTGTAAAAATTCTAATTTAATTATATTTCATCATATTTTTTCACCCCCTTAAATGTTACCATATGTAATATGCTGGCACAGACAGAGCAGATGAAAGGTATCCACACTCGGTGTGAAACAAAAGAGCATTATTGCACTCTTCAACTTTGTCCTTAAGCACATTCAGCACAGAGTACTTTTCCATGCCGAGAAGTCTCGGTTACAGAATCTATTTGCCGGGCAGAGTCAGAAACCGATTCACCACCCGTACCGAGACTCGAGAGACCTCTTGTGTGTGCGCTGCTGGCTAATGCACGGACAATTTGAACTGAGACCTCAAAGCTAGCGTCCTGCTGAACAGCGGAAATTTTGTATACTCTGACGCAGCCTACCTGTTTTTTGTTTCTCTGGAAATAATGCTTAATTGTAATGACACAGAGAAAGGCCTCAGGTGATACAGTTATCTGAGAAGGAATGACCTGCAGCTTTAAAGAATGGCCTCTGTAATGATTTTGTTCAAATACATTCAGTGATCTGAGTTCTTGTCTTCAGACCCTGTGTGCAGCTTTAACTTAAAGACCTGCGTGTTGACAGGTCTGCTCTTAAACCTGCTTTGATGAAAAAATAAATCCTAAATTTAAGCTATCTGCAGTAGATTCAGTAGCCTGTGACACACAATTATTTTGAAAGAGAAAAAAAAAAAACATTTGATATAGTAGACCAAAAAAATTATGTGCAGTATATTTCTACAGGCCACTGTATTGTCTCAAGGGGGTATTTCTACTATAAGCAGACCAGAAATCACCTTAGCATCAACTGCAGCCAGACGTGAACCACGAACAAAGGATAATGGAACTTCAAGCTTTCCCCACAAACCACTGAGGTGCTGGGCCTGATTTTCCACCTGATAAACTGAGACACATAATTCCTTAAGAAGTGGGACGGTTAGCCGCGGCTGCTAAAGTGTTCAGGGTGCTCATATGGAGAAGGCATCTGCCGTGTGACTGGCCCGGGTTTTTACAGCCCTGGCGAGGTAAGGCCATCTCAGAGAGGTCTCTTGTTGTTCGTGATGTCTGGGCTCTGGTTCAGTGTAAGCTGAACGCTAGCGTTATTGCCCCTGGCCCTGTTATTTGCCAGGGTCTATTACTGCGGGGGAATTATTTATCTTGGACGAGAGTCAGACATGTGGACACCATCAGCTCCTTGACCTCCCACTCTTGGTAGAATCGACCCCAGAGATGGATGGCAGCTGCTGGAATGAAAAACTTCGCTCATTAATGACCCAACCCCCAAACAGGACATAGAGAGCAAGGGTCTGGATTAACATATCTCACATTTTTTTATCAAAAGCCTTCACTGCCTTCTTCACAATAAAGCTCCTTCGACTGAGCGCTTACACCCTAATTATCCATTTTCATTGTGCCCAACACCAACCGCAGAGACTGGCTCAAGCTTCACCATTCCTTCGACTGATGGTCATTCGCATGTCACGCTGAGGCTACCTGCTCTAAACGACTGCTACAGAGTCTTTGGTTGCATCCTGTTTTTAAAAACAGAAGGTTGTTGGAGCAGCAAGGTGAACTTAATGTAGGTAACAACCCACGCAGCGCAAAGTTTCATTGCTTCATCTTTCAGCGGATAGGTGCGTATCCGTGTTTATGATGGGTATCTTTCCTGAAATTCTCTTGCCGGAGGTGGTGTATTCACATAAAATGAATGAAATAAACTGTAGTACTCGCAGGGACGGATGATGGAAAGTATTAAAAGAGGTTGATTATTATGTTGTAGAGCCTTGGCTAATCTGTGAAATTGTATGTTACAGTAGTTACCCAGGCGAAATATTCAGACTTTCAAAAACCCTTCCATGTGTTTCAGTTTTCTTTCCTTGTTACTTATACTTACAGTGGGTGTTTTGCCTGGAATAACACATCTCTGAATTTATAATATTAGGAGGCGAAAGTGGTGCCCGTTCAATAATCGCTGTAAAAACATGTGAGGGAAAACACTAAGCCTCTTGTGGAAGAGCCGCTGCCTCTGACAAACTCAAGTAGGTATTTTTGTGACACGAGTAATGAACCAGAGCTAAATCTATAGTTACCAGGGGTCTCGAGACGTGGGCTGCGGGTTAATGAAGCCCAGATGTGAAGCTGACGGCAGACACAGACCCCTCCGCTGTGTTAATTCGGAGGGAAAAGGGCACTCTTTATCTCCATTTCTGCTCCATCATTCATCCAGCCACTTTTCTCCCTTTTATTTAGCCCACCGTTAAGAGGGCTTAAGCAGGGCCGGGTCCTACACATTCCCTGTATAAATAAGCAGAGCCAAAAACGTAAAGTAAAAAAAGGAAACTCCAAAAAACTCCCAAAAGACTGAGATCAGTTCCCGTTCTCAGGGAAGATAATGAGATCATTGAAGATAATGAGGTTTTGTGCCAGTGACCCCTTTGGAAAAAAATCAAATCAGGCCTTTAAAGTTACAGTAGCCTTTATAACACATCTATAACATGCCATTTAAGTATTCCATTTCCTTAAGCGTTGCAGTTGTTCTTATCCTGGGTGAGTTACAACACTTAGGGTCACAGCATATTCTGTAAGCCCTTTAAGCAACTGGATCATTCTCAGTAGAGAAACTAAGGTGAATTGCCTTACTCAAGGGTACAGCAGAGGTGTCTAATCCAGGATTCAAACCCACAACCACCCAGACTCACGTTCTTTAACCGTTAGACCACAAACTGCCACTCATGTTCCTAACAAAACATTATTTAGGACATGCTTTATCCCATAATTACACAGTTCCCCAGGAAAGGTAGGAATCGCTCAGCTTTCAGATCATGTATCAAATGTTTCTCACCTTCGTCTCCACGCGCGCCCACCCTTGACCATGTGATGTAATACAGACAAAGGCCTCTGATTGGCTGTCACCCCCCCCCCCTCCACACCACCCCAACACCACAGTAACCCCCAGGTGATCCCAGAACCAGCGTCCACAAATAGAACATGAGCTCAGAGGTAGACTGATGCGGCCCATGTGCACGGGCCCAGCACACCTCTGGTCTCTCTCGCATGGGGCTTTGATTACAGCGTGACATGAAACATGTGTTTGCCTTGTGGCGGGAGGGAACGGTTAACTCATTCCTGCGCACAGAGCGAGCTCAATGCTCGGCGACGCCCGGAATCCGTGCAGGGAGCGTCACGCACGATTCTATACAGCAACAGGCAAAACAGCCAAAGGATGCGGCTCCGTTGGGCTCGGAATAATCCGTCCGATCAGTATTAGCTCATAAAGATTTGATCGCCATGTACATAGTGAAAGGCCAAGTGTTTCAGACACTTCAGACAAACAATGCACAAAAACCACAAGATTTCATGGTCAAGTCCATCAGATTACTGGTGGACATGCATGTAATGTATTAACATGCTCCCCAATCGATAGATACACAGCTAATCCTGGCCTGAGCATACACCAGTGCATAGACCATTTGGCTTGGTCCCAGTGCTTTGTGCTCTATGCTATGTTCCTAGATGGATTTAAAGAAATATGCCACGGTATCTGAGAGACCAGAACTTGTTTAATGTTCTTCGAGGGTTGTTGGTGGAAGCTTAGATAAACTGCTGAGTCTTTTCTATGCTAAACACCCCATAAACCTTCGGGCAGGAAGCATCTGGGCTGGAGGAACACTACCCTCCCCCAACAACCAGATAAGATAACTAAGCAGAGCTGGGATCTTGCGGATCACTTTAGAGAGAAGTGAAGCTGTTTGATGTTCCTCTCAGCCCCCCCCACCCCCACCCTGGCCTTGTTAGAGCATCACAAAAGCATGACTCCCTGAAAGGTTCACTCCTCTTCTCATATTCTTTCATTTGTTGAGTGAATGCAGAGTTTCTCTGTAGAATAAACATCTGAGCTTCCCCAACTGACCCCTGGCACTTGGCCGTCTCTAGTGCAGGCCAGATGATCTTATTTAAACATTCTATATCGTTTGCTTTGTAATGAAGTCCCCCTTCATGATACTAAGCTAATGATTTATATGGAGAGTGCTATATAAGAACTACACTACAGCGTAATAACTACTTCATAAGCATTCATGAATATTTATGCAAAACGACATAGACTTTCATTGAGTGTTTCACAATCTATGTCATGTGTGGCTTTGGTGAACAAAATGAGAATGCCAGAAATTGATGTCATATGGGTGGTGACACAAAAACTATGATGCTCTATTTCAATTTCCATAAGCATTCATTTTTATGTGCTAATTATGAAAGTGCTTTGAAGTACTCATGTAGCACCCTTCACAGACAGTGTTGCCAATTAGCATAGAAAGTGTTAACCCTTCTAATCCCAGTTCCACACATGCAGAGTTATTGGTTTGACAGAGTTCATATCTTCGAAGCCGATCAACATCCCCAGCTGTCCAAAGTTTGGGTGTCACTGGACGATTGGTGTCTTGTGCTGTGGTCGCATTAAGCAGCTTTGCTGCTGGGGGTTTTCACTGGCATTAACTGACCCTTCTGACCTCCAAATCCCACAGAGTATGCTAACGAACAGTCAGATAACAGTCAGAAACAGCTTGGGGACTCGGGAGAGGGGAGTGAATGGTGAGTAATGGGAAAATGCTGTGAGATAAGAGGTTGGTTGCGATGGTTTGGAAACACGCAGATCGCATTCGGAATGCATCAGGGCTGATTCACCCTGACCCCGTGCCACAGATTAATGCATCACTGTAATGCAGACATGCAATGGCTACTGCGCTCGGATGTTATGGGGCTGATCTCTGCCTTGTATCCTTGGTGTTCTTGACAATCCTGCGCATTGCATAGAATGCATATATAAATAGTAAAACGAAAATAGTTAAATGAATGAATGAATGTGCTAAAGGACTGACAAGCTTGACATTTAAAATTAGATTTTGAGCTTCTCACTCTCAGTTCAGGAACATCTCCCAGTGAAAAGGTTAAGCGCATTATCCTCAGAACCGGTTTCTGTGCGACAGAATTTAATAAAGTTTGCCCTGACGGCTTTCTTCGCTGCTCATCAGGGGACGGGGCTGAGCGAGACCGTGAGCATTTTGACACGGCACACACGTGGGACCCCTATGTGTTAATGAAAAGGGGGACCTGCACTTTTTACAAAGCGTGACGGGACTCGGGCCCCCAGCCCCCGGTCGCCCTGCCGACTGCGCCTGGGAGTGCACGGAAACGTGCTTGCTTTTATTGCGGCAAAGTGTCAACCAATCTATCACCGCCCACCACCGGGCGGCTGCGGAGAGAGAGCCGGGGGTATTCCCGCTCTCCTTGTGCTTTCCTCCCCGGGACCAGCCCACGGGATCCACGCTTAGAGGCTCTGTACAAACCACTTCTCCGTCTCTGAGGGTCACCTGTGAAGATTGGCGTGTGAGATCGGGGTGCACTACTATCATTGGGCAGGGGGGGGGTGCAGAAAGATGACTGAAACTGCTGTCTAAAATTCAGCTTGTTCCATTCAGTGTGGCTGCCATTCAGCCTTCACTCCAAACCCCCCCCCCCCACATGTTTAAACAAGGCGGTAGACGGTAAACCCTCTCGAGCCCTCCTGGCACAGTTTGCTGAGCTATTAGGTGACGTTCTCAATTTGTTTTCCTGCAAAAGTTTCTCTTAACTGCGGAGGCCTCGGCTCCTAGCAGCTGAATGCAAAAACGGAGCAAGCGGAGCAAGGTTACGGCTCTTCTCATGAAACTGTCACTGTAAAACAAATGCGCACACAGACACGCACACACACACACACACACTCACACACACACACAACCACCTCAGAGCGTTTCATTTCGCCGAGCACTGCACGGGAGCAGATTCGCTAAGGATGCGTGGTGTGTGCCAGACATCAGAATTTACGGCGTACGACAGCTACCTTTCAGCAAACAGACAGCACGTTCCCAGCACTGAAACGAGTTATGAAGTGTTTTTATTGAGTTCAAAGCCGCAAAAGCTGAAAAACAAAGAAATCAGCTCAGTGTCCCTCGGGATGAAGCCACTGACGGTAGACACATTGTGCTTTGAACTGTCTCACACAGTGGGTGCCATTTCGAATTGTGTGCATGAAAGCTTTGAATCAACAAACAACAGACTAATCACTTCCTACCTTAACCTACACAACAGCTCAAACAGGACACCGCAGAGGATGCAACAGGACAGGGGGAGATGTTAGTGTCACACTCACCTGAGTCCAACAGCATTTTCAAGGTGTCTCTGAAATGACTGCGTGCGGGTTCTTTTTGAGCTGGTCAGGTCCAACGTCCCCTGTCAAAACTGCAGTCTTTCCAAAACAGAAGCGCATACACACGAGAGGAAGGCTAAGGAAGCACATAAACACGTTCTCAACAAATAAATAAAAAAATGGGAACTTTCCCAGATGTTTAAAAAAAAAAAAAAAAAAGGACAGGAAGGAAAGAAAAAGAAAATGAGCCGTCCTGACTTTCGGCTCTGCTGCTCTTTCTTTCGGACTCCCCTGACCAGGAGTTCCTGGTGAGTTAAAATCTCGTGGCAGCAGAGGAGAGCCTTCTGGAGTCTGGGCAGAGGTGGTGACTTCCTTTTCGGAGAAAGAGACGGAGTAACGGAGCTCTCTCCCGGCCCGACTCAAGCGCAGCAGGAAAAGCTGTCATACAATCCCTCTCAGGGAGGAAAAAAGAGGAACAGCCAAAAAAGGGCAGGGTTTGGGAAGGGAGAGGGGGGCCGTGGGGGTGTCCTTCCTCTCCGTTGTTAAGGAAACAGTTAGGAAAGCCAGCTCCAGAGCCCATTAACTAAGATTTTCCACACTGAATAAAACATGACAGGAAAAAAAAAAGAATGAGAACAGAGGGATCTATGCGGGCTCTGTCGGGGTGTGGACCCATTCAGCCGTCACACTAATTAAACGTGAAAAGACTCGGGCGATTTCTGGCCTTTAGTTTCAATACTTGGATTCAACTCTGACACTTCTGAGCTGTTCATTAAAAAAAAAAAATCCTCAAAACATTCTCTGGAAGAACCCGTGCAACAAAACACAGTAAACATGTCATCTGGCTCTCATGACAACTCCCTTCCTCCAGGGGCTCTCTGATCGCTAACAGTTGCGGGCTATGCTTACCCACCAGTGATTTTCAGTAATTAAGATTAGCCGTTCGAGTCGTTGCATTTTCCAGATAGAAACAGACCTCTTTGTGCAAAGGGCAGGAGGAGGGGGGAGCGTGCTAACGCTTTATGACCCACATGTCTGCACGCATTCCAGAAAACTGCCATCCTCGCGGCCGAAATGCAGGAATGCGCATCAGTCTCAGACCTCCATACCAATGGGAAATGATCCATTTCTTTCTCACCACTCTGTTTGTGATGGAAAGGATGACGTCATTGTGTTTGACCACAGCGCGACCTGATTGGTTGAGCTGCCTGTGAATATATTGCATTTAAGCCTGCTTTGTATGATGAGGTAATATCTCCTTCAAATAGAGCAGCCCCAGGTCTGTAAATCTGTTTGGTGTGCACACCTGGAGCTTGACTGTACCTGCCTAAGCTTGGCGTGTCTCAGACAGACTCTTCAGAAGCACTGAATGAAGCAGCCTTTCATCGGTGAGGGGTCTACGTCTTTCTGGGAATCCCAGACAACTTCAGAGTCCCGGTCCTAAACCAACCCTGGGCTAGAGAAGGAAACTGCGGACCAGCCTTAATTAAACTCATATGCAGGGCAGGGTGAACAGGCCCACCCCACAAACACCCCTTTCATAGCGGAGCCTTCCAGAGAAACTGAGAGAAACTAAAAAAAAAAAAAAAAAAAAAGCTTTTTCTCCTTGTAAAAGTGTGTTTGACCCAAAAGCACACATACAGACACACACACTATCCATGGTTAGCAGGGTAGACACTAATACAAAAAAAACCCCACTATGATAGATCACTCTGAGAAGTCAGACTTGTCTCTCTTTTGTCACTCGTGGTTTTTGTTCTGCTCTGAACGTTTTTCGTGGCCCTGGAGCCTCTGTCTGTCTGCATGCCGAAGGCGGCGAGCATGGCGGCCCACCATTTGGAAGCACAGACCACGCACCGGCAGGTCCACAGGGGTCTCTCAACTCCCCCTTTTTCCAATTCGAACATCCTCCGCCGATTGCCGAGTTTCCCGTCCCTAATCAAGGGATTGGAGAGGAAAGACCGTAACAGTAGGGGCAGAACTCCAGCAGTTCTTCCCGGGAGGCTGGGGGTGGGGGGGTTGAGGGTGGGGGGATGGGGTATGGGGGGGGGCGCTTGGAGAACTCCATGTTCTGAAGCTCGGCCCCCTGTGGTCGTCCAGGATCCCAGAGTTTTGCTGGGTCGGCAGAGGCCTCTGCTCCAGCTTGCATTCCGGCCTGGACTCCCTCACTCTTGGCAGGTGTCCTCTCGTCTCAGGGCCTGATTTACAGTCCAATGTGAGGTTGTTTAAATCAGAAACGGGGGAGGGGGGATGGGGGCTGGGTGCAGGAGACGGTGGCTGACAGGCCTAACACGTTTTGGCCCGGCTTCCACAAACCCATTACCTTTTTAGCGCAGCAGGGGTAATTACTTAAGCATTCTTTGATACTGAACACAGCGATCTGAGGTGTATATCACAAGAGATGTTTTTTTTTTTTGAGGTGGGGCGGGCGGAATACATATTTTGTTTTGGGATTCAGAGACCGGTCCCTGACAACTGAGGGAAGAGGAAAAAAAATGCTTATCCTTCAGAGGTATCAACAACAGGGACTGCGTGGAGATTCCTGACAAGATAGCGCTTGTCCACCAAGCGTCTCGCAAAGGTGAAACGAGGTGATACAGATGCACAAGTGGGGGAGGGATATGGGCCAAAACATGGCCACTCAGAGTCCAGTTACACAAACATCATATTCCACCTCCTTCCTGAAACAAACACCACTAAAGTGCTTCATCTACTTTGAAAATAAAATAAATACAACTAAATCTCACTGGCTAATCTCACAATGAGTAGGATTAAGGACTGACTACCGTAAACAGGAAAAAGTCCCTGTGATCCACAGAGATAAAACAAATTAATTTTATAAAAGTCAAACGGGTGGCTGCAAATGCATTCAAACTCATTGTCCCCTTTATTGTTATGATTATTAAATTAAATGTATTATACCGTTTTTGCTGTGACTTATTTAATTAACAATATATCTAAATTTCTTTTTCTTTCTTGCCATGATGATCTGTGTAATTACTGTATTCTTTCACTGCAACCTCTCTGAAGTGGAGGTGGGGATGGAATCTCTCGATAGAAGTTCCACCTAATGTTAGTGGGACAACATAGACTGGGTTGGGTGGGAGATCACGTACAATGACATCAGACATATGCTTGTGTTTGTATATGGCTGTAGATTTCATGGCTCTCTTTATAAAAAGATTCCCATTTGTCAGTATGCTGGGATCACCCAAACAATGTGTGCAACTGACTTCCTGAGTGACGCAGTTCCTGGATTTCCCATTGTTCTGTGAGTGCACTTGGACTGTGTAAGACACTCTGAATGACAACAAACTGACATGGACCAACATTCATACACACACACACACACACACACACGCACATGCACGCACACACGCACTCTCACACTCTCACACACAAGCACGCGCACATGCACATACACACATACACACATATAAAAATGCAAAACACAGTCATGCATATACATACACACATGCACAATCTAACATAGCTATGTTGGCTTGGGTGATACTGCTGTTGTAGCATTAAGCAAAAGGAAGACAAACGAGTGAAAAAAAGTGTTCGTCCACAGTGAGCCATTCCTTGATACACTGTACTGCAGCTGGGTAACCTCCAAAGGAAATTTACATAACTCTTTTATTATATAAACACATCTCACTCTTAATGCATGTTCCAAGGAACTGATCCTTTAACTGGGCTGACAGAGACATTGCAGAACCAAGAAAAAGGGAGAAAGATGGAAAGAGTTTGGGGGAGGAGGCAACCTCAACACATGAGAACTCCCTGCCAACAGTTGCCTTGGCGTCTCTCTCTCTCCCACTCATTTTCGGCACTCAGAAAACCTGCTGACAAGCCCATTGCTCTCTCCCGAAGGTAAAACCTACACCTTTAAACATGAAAACACATGTCGCCCTTCCCCGACCTGGCGCTGTAAAAGAGACATGAGGAATCTGCCAAAACCTCTAACGGGACCCATATGCTTTCTTAATTAACTGCTTAATAAGAAGCAATAATGGGATCCCCGCTCTGCTACCCAACCCACCACCACTTCCCCACCCCTTGATCCGTGCCGAGATCACGCATCCTCATCTTCACTCCCAGAAGCCCTCACTCCTCACTGGTGGTGTGCTACCAAGTCCCGGGGGGGGATAGAAGAGGCAGCAGTGGGGCGTAAACCTCCCTCCGCTCTCCCCTTACCCGCTAGAAAACTGGGACCCTGCAGTTCTTCAGCACCCTGCTCAGCCCTGCTTCCTCACACGGTTCAGGGCTGCTGCACGTGGCCGATTTTCAGGGTGCTGGCCCAGGGGTCAGGTAGAAGGGTGGGTGGGCGTGTGGCGGTCGGGGACGGGGGGGATTTGAGGAATGGGGGTGGGGGGGGGGGTATGGGGGTGGATTCTGCTACGCCTGTCAAGCTGGGAGTTGGAGGAATGGCGAGTGGCAAAGGGAGGTCTGTTTGCTGTTAGGCAGGAGGGCTGCAACAGGAAATAGCTCTGGAAAAGTGACGCAGTCCCTGTGCAGTGGGCCCGGGTCCCGGAGCGGCAGGCTGGCCTGTTAAAAGGCCCCAGTGTTTTGCTCCCGAGTCTCTGGGCATGGAGTTTAAACTGGAACACGCAATTACATAAACAGTTCAACACCCTGGCGGCCAAGCGCCTTCTTCATCTTTCTATCCCTCCCTTTTTCTCTCTCGCTCTACCTTCTCTTCTCTGGTTCCTCTCCATCTCTCTCTCCCTCCATCTCTCCCTCTGCTTACAAACATTACTTTTTGCTTAATGCTCATATGCAGTGACTTACATAGCCAGCAGTTTTACATGTTATTCATTTATACAGCTGGGTATTAATCTCTGCCTCTCTTTTCTCTCTCTCTCTCTCTCTGTCTCTGTCCCTCCCCTCTCTGTTTGGTGAGTCTGAGGCTGGTGTTGCAGGTGGGCTCATGGGCAGCCTTGCAGACTCTGAATTCCTGCTGCTCAACTTGTCATGGCAATGAGTGAATCGCACCAGCTTTGTAATTAGCTGCCGGCTGTGACAGGTTACGTCGTTCCACGGAAGAAATACCAAGGAGGTGCTGTTTGAGTGCAACGAGTCCCCTGCGGTGAGGGCCTGCAACCCTGAAACTGGAGAGTGAGAATAGGGTTTCTTTTTTAATTGTGACCATGTGACCATGAACATCACAGTGATTTCTAACACACCCAGAGACACTTCCAAGCACCTATTTGGAGTTTGAGTGTGCAAAAACTCAACCTTCACAGGGCTCCTTGGGTTAGACTGTGGGTCGATCCGTAATTGCAACCAAACGATGCTTGCTTCAGAATGCAAAGAAAAAGAAAGCAATTTGTCTTGAATTGCTGCCTGTGATTGATCCAACCTCAGATTACCCCTGAACCGACGGTGTTTTTTTTTTTTCCTTCTAAAAGGTATAGTCTGGTAACCCTCACAATTCTCAGAGATAATTCCAAGCTCTCATCACAGGCGTTTCAAGCACTGACTCACTGCTGATGGTATCTTGATTGTCTGCTAAGACCCACACAGAGAGCCGTGTTCCTGACGTCTGGACTGAGTGTCAGACCCTCGGCAGCTGTTCTGTGGGGCCCGCGGCTCGTCCCCCATTTCCCCAACCGCCTCAGTCACACTTCCTGCCTGCATGCCCCGCCAGCTGCTCGCACCCAGACGAAGGCAGCTCTGCTTCCGATTGGTCCGTTCGCATAGCCAGCCTTGAGGCACCGGCAACCTTGCCCCCTCCAGACCCCACAGCGGGACATTTTAAGCATTTTATGAACCCCGGCGTCAGGCATTCACAAGGCCAAAACAGCAATTAGATTTAGGGCGGAAGGGGGCAACTTTCTGGGGGGGTTGGTGGGGGGGGCACAGTCTGAAGAAGTGAATGATTCACTTCTACTATTGTTCAGCAACCCCACCCATCTCCAGAGAGGTGTTTACGGGCCCCTTTTAATCACAACCTTTCTTTTTTATGGGGAACAGTAAAAAATGCAAAAATAATTTATATGGGTGAAAAAAAAAAAGAAAACAGTGATCCGCCATGACCATGCTCCCCAGAGTCGATTATACCCTAAGAATGTTGACATTAACTACATCCAAAAACCAGTTAACAGACTTAGGAGAGGAAGCTTACATAAGAGTGTATCCGGCTCCAAAAACAATTATGTATCGGTCTGAGACTGAAAATAGCAAGGTAAATAAGCTTATAGAACTGCACATTTCACACCCTCGGTCAAGGAACATTTGAAACCTCTTTTAAAACTTTAAAAGGAAATCCACATTCATTGTCAATAAACAGCTACAGCTGTTAGACACCTGAATGGATTAATGTAGAAAACCCAATTTTGGATTAATTTGTATATCAAATAAATAAAAGCATGTCAAATATATGAGGTTAGTCATGGAAAGCTAGTATTGAATAACAGCTGAACATGCATCAAAATAAGCATCCATGATTAAAAAAATGGTATTTTAGAAAAGGTATGGGGATTTCATATTGTACTACATACCACGCACAGACTGCTAGTTCACTGCAGTGCCCCCGCTACGGGCAAAGCAGCAAAGGATACATTTTTAAGGTCTTTGGAATGGCCTGGCTAGGAATCAAAGGCTGAAGTTAGACTGGACCCTCTGACCACTACAGGTCAACAAAAGGTTAACTCACCTTATCACCTGTCACCCGTCTGACTAATGAGGTGGTGTACTGCCTACACAAAAGTCACTCCAGCTTATAACACTCAGTCAAGAAAAATCAGCAATCAAGAGGCAAAAGGGGTAAGCTACACCTTTCTTTTGATGCTTGGTATGAGTTTTCCTTTCACATACAAAAGAAACAGCTTATATCTGTTCGTGTCCGTGCATGGTGCATATGACACCTTGACATACGCGATCGGGTGACATCAGCTGTGAAGGACCCTGTTGTTTTGAAGGAACAGCTATGGGGTCATTGATTCTAACAAGCCACTCCCTTGGATACAGTCATGAAGTCATGCAATGAAGTCATGTGAGAGGCCTTAGGCCAGTGCCTTCAGTATCTGCAAACAAGCACAAAACTTTATTACATTCATTTTTTTAATCTGAAGAACAAACAGTATGTTAGATGCATACAGTACCACACTACACTATTTTTGACATCCCTCTTTTGAAGGTGCAGCATTCTTAGGATTTTAATCTGTAGGATTGTGAACCTATAAAAACTGGCATTACAAAAACAAATAAGACTGGAAAACAACAGGACAAAAGGCAAAATGTAAACCGGATTTTGTCCTTTGAGCCCAAATGTTGTCACAGAGAATGCTGTGATCAGATCTCTGGGAAAAGAAGAGTTCATGAAGCCTACATTTTGTGGTAAACTACGCAGGGAACGTGAGACTGTTTTTGTTTATGACATACGAGCTGGTCCAGCACAAACAAAGCCCTTGGCCTGGACAGCAATCTTCATCCCTCTAAGGAAAACTGACCCATCGCAATGACAGACTCCATCTGCAGGCACTGAAATCAGAACATTCCGGCCCCTTGGCCTTAGCCCTGACAACCCCCCCCCCCCCCACCCCCACCCCTGTTATCCCCTTAACCTTGCCCCTCTCTTTGATAACGCTCCCATCTGAAAAATGCAACATGCTGCCTCACCCATGCATTTTATCATCTCCCAAAATTAACACTCTCCAGAGAGTTACAGTATTCTATTCGACAAACAAAAAAAGCTGGGTCATGTTTTTCCTGGCTGCACTGATTTATGAACCCTGGCCTTCGAACTCAGATTTTAATGCTGGAAATTTTCTCCCACGCTACGCTGGCACCACTGCCCCAGCATCGAAAAGTTATGCCTTTCAGGGTGAGTGAAACATCGATAGCCGACACAGGAGCTTGTTTCTCTGAATGGCTTTAAAGTTAGAGATAAAAACATGGCAGAAAATGAATTGGGAGTCTGTAAATGCTTTGACCCTTAGTGGCAGTACTCCTCTCCTGAGCATCATAAATGTAATGTTTTAAACTGTCTTTTTTAACTGCCTTATGTTTCATGCTGTAAATCCAGTAAAATACAGGTTAAATAGAAATAAATAAGATTTGGGGTCGTGTCATTTATCAACATCAGACATTCACTTTGGGGTGGTGTCATGGGTCATTAACTGACGTTTAATATATAAAATATATAAACAAGCCAGATTTGAACATGCAGAATTTTAGAACACCAATGGCATTCACTCTTTGATGGGATGGTGAAGCAGGCAATAGTGTTACAACCAAGCTCAGAAAGTGTTTGTTCAGCTTTGGCTTTTACAAATATGCAATTACAACACAAACCAAAATGTCAAATATAGTTGGACATTATAGGCACTTCACACAACCTAAAAAATCATCACATATTTTACCAGGTTGGCTCATGATACACGTCAAACATGTGGTCACTGCAGAGAGCTGATGTGCAGCCCACACTTCACTAATCTGAAAAATGTATGAAACCCGGCCTGAGGAAGCCGAAAGCACACGATAAGAGACAATTGTGCAAGAGCCATTGCATCAGTGTGGATTTGATCTGCAAAAAAATCTGCAGCATGCATCGGATTGATGAAACACAATTTCAACACATGGGAGCTGAATAAGAGGAGAATGTTAAGTGATTTGCAGACGTTTCTCTGGAGGGTGTTTTCACAGTGATCTAGCCTCAGAAACTGGGAAAACAAAAACAGCAACTAATCTCTGAGACCGAGACATCGTCAGATGTCGACAAAATATTGCAGAAGAGTCACTAGAAAAATCCCAGAGATCTTATAAAATGTTGTTCTTCTGATTCATGCACGGGGGCATTTCCTGTGGTCGAAAATCCAAACCATTTCATTTAGTCACAAAGGAGGCTTTCAGATTTCAGGCTTTCAGGTTTACCCCTCTCTGTACAACAGTCTTAGATGTAGTCAATCTTCCTTGAAGCCCAACGTGGCTGTTTTATGTCCATTCTTAGTGAAGTTGGACTCTAACCCAGCTATGAATATGAGAATAAAAAGAAACGACTCCAAGAGCTGGGGGAGGGAGTGGTGGTGAGGGGAGGGAGTGGTGGTGAGGGGGGGGGGGGGGGGGGGGTGGGGGGGGGGTGCGCTGTGTTTGAGGAGAGATAAAGACCCAGGTGCACATCATCTCAATCTGCGGATTTAACCGGTCACATCTCGCACCCTTTAGCACTTGGGAAATGGCCACGGGCGGCGAAGAGCGTCTGGCAGATACCACAGCTGTGAGTCACGGGGCCGAGTCCCGTCTGGGACAATCGCACCGGGCGCGGCGTGGGTGCTGCACGGCCGTCTGTGCTGTAATTTTCGTCTGCACGTAAACAAGCAGGGCTTGGCAAAGGGAAACCGGTTCAAGCCTGTTTACGGCCCCGCATACCCCTGGTCAGTGGCTAAGGAGCTGGTGCAAAATAGCTTGAGGAATGAAGCCATTTTCCAGCTCATTTTGTTTGCGGTGCGTTGGCTCTCCTTTCCGAAAGGACATGCCCTTCCTGATCCTTTTTCAGTCCGCCGTCCCTATGATCTGCTGAGGGTAATGTTCTCCAATATTCTAATGCCATAAGTCTGATAGGTCAAACTCACAGGCTGCATGACAGGGTCACAGTTGCTGAGTTTGCTCAAGTGATGCGGCTTCACTTTGCTGGCTTTGGCCAACATCTGCTGGTGCACCATCTTAAATACTCCTCAACATATGCATGGCCATACAAATTCAGAGGAAACAATTAAACCTACATTACGATAAAACCTCAACAAAGAATGAAAATTTTTTTTTTTAAAGAAAAAAGATTTCTGATCCACTCTTTAGACTTCATTGAGACAGAGTTTAAGGGATTCTTCCACAGTGACAGCAATCTAATCTCTGTTTGCATGCACATTACTAAAGGCTGAGGGGAGTTTAATTTAGAAAGAAGCTATTAGACAAGCCTATTAATAAATGGCCTCCCTAACCACCTATAATACCATTTTCATTCATCAGGCGGCTTTGAACTGGTGCCACACACTTTAAGGAGTTTTGTGGCACCAGTTCAAAGCACCTTCTCATTGAACACAAATCTGGCGAAATGCACTAGGAAAAGAAAAAACTAAAATAAATCAGGAGAAACGACCAAAAACAACCAGCCTTGAACCGAAAAGAGTGGAGCGAATGAGACAGCCCTTTGCACAAACTCAGGGGGCAGACAGAGGCCAAACAGATAGGAAAGGTCATAAGGAACGTCACAGAGGGGACACACAGGTCAGGGGAGTCATAGTTCACCAGACAAGGAGTGATGACCGATGGGCCAGTTTGACCTGCTGACTGAAAATGTCTGTGGTGGTCCTTGACCTGTCACATGCCTCTCCAGGGGTCTCTGACCTGCCAATCAGTGCCCAGATAATCTCCTGGAGCCGCACCCTGGAGCTCATCTCTTCCTGGATCCTCCCACTTCCTGTGAGAACGCAGGCCTTAGATCCACCCGCTGCATAACAGGACAAAAACATTTACACAGGCCATGTACTGCATGTGCAATACCTGCTACACAGATATGAGCTAAAATCATACCCTGCTGTTTATACTGTATACACTGGATACACTGTTGTTTACTGTTGCTTAATGCAAGTTCCACTTGCCTATCCTGTCTCAGATACTGTGAGAGACGGGGAGAGCTGAAGATATCCAAACCTGGCTCATCCTCACACAGAGTCATCCGCTCACAGAGATGACTCCACGCCCCACGCCAGGCCAAAATCAGCCACATTCAAAAACTCCAGCATTTTTTCATTAAACCTTTTAATGCTGGGATCAACAGGCACCACCTGGAAGCAGCCTACGGTTCACCTGGCGCTGAACTCCCATCCATCCACACGCGGTAGCTGTGTATGCTGGGGGGAGGGTGTGTGTTTGGGGAGGGGGTGCAGGTGCTCCTGGGAGAGGAAGCCAGGCTGGGGGGGATCCATTAACACCGGTGCTCACCCTCTCATTAAGGTGCTGCTGGGAGGAGCATCAGTGGGATATAATTACAGATAATGACAGGGGGATGCTCTGGGCTGCTGATGGAGGGGAGAGCCAGGTTTGCATTAGGCTTTTACCCTGCAGGGCAAATAAACCTCGGCTGATGGAGAGACTACATTGTCACTGATGTCCACACACATGTATACACACACACACACACATACACACCCTATCTCCACACACATGCATACACACACACACTCATACACACCCTATCTCCACACACATGCATACACACACACACACACACTCATACACACCCTATCACTGTCTCTCAGTCCCTGAGCATCTTTTACATTTCATTACATTATTATCATTTACCAGACACTCTCATCCAAAGCAACTTGCATAGCTTGGGGTTTACATGTTATTCATTTACACAGGTGGATACATACCGAGCAATTCTGAGATATGTACACCGACAATGCCCCTCCAGGCAATTGAACTTGCAACCCTTTTGGTTACGAGCCCTGCTCCTTACCACTGCGCCACTCTGCTACAAAAAGTGATTTACTGAAACAGAGATTCTGTAGCTAGCTTTGTGGTTCTGGTTCGCTACTTCAGCATGATCATTCATGAAGGGCGTGGCCAAAGAAAGTGCACCCAAATCTAGCAAATCATCATGGAGGGGGCACCGCCACTCTGGGACCTTCAAGACATGGAGCTACACAAGCTGGGCGGAGCACAGAGCTCAAAGCTTCCTGTTCCAGGGCCCCTGGCCTTATTCAGACTCCCTCTTCCTGGTGCTGCCACCTGGGACAGCCACACTGTCAGCAAGGCGAGCCCTATTGCCCCACAATCTACCCATCAATAACTGTTGACTTACAGTTAATTAAAGCAAACAGCCAGGCGAGTAACACCAGACGGAGACGGTAGCCCTGGTGCGCTGGCCAGGTCATTAGTGCCTGCCGGTGAATAACCTCACGGTAAAGCTCAGAAACCACCCCCGCGCTGATTAAATGTGTGCTCCCTGCACTTTCTCCTCCCTTAATTCTTGTTGATGTTGTTTTTGTTGGCTCACGGTCCACACACACACATTAAACAAGGGCTCTACACCAGGCCGAATGAGAAAACACTCTGCACTTTGACACAAATCTGCTTTGCTATAAACCAGTCTGATTTTAGTTACAAAGATGAATATGAGGAATATGAGTGTGTGTATTATATATGTACACAGGATGGATCAAATACAAATATTGTAAACACCAATCAATATATGAATATTCATTGACTAATTAGGAGTAAGGAGCTGGATAACCCTTTGCCTTCAGAACAGCTTCAATCCATCTTGCAATGCCATTATACGAGTCTTGAACCTTTTCTAGCGGAATACTGGGCCATTCTTCAAGAATGAAGGTGTTTGACTTCATCCGGTGTTTATGAAACTCCTGTTGAATCCGTTTAGTAGTGTATGAGGGTGTTACAAATTACATCTTGGAATATGAGAACATGCTGACAAAACAATTCTTGCACCATAGGGTGCACCTGGTCACCTAAAATGACTTAGTATTCCTTGGCAGCAATTCTACCATGCATCAGACACAATGACTCTTATAAGATGGCTGCCCACACCATAACAGATGCACCACCATGTTTAACAGTTGGGAACAGGCAGTGGGGATTGAAGGCTTCCTTTGGCTGTCTCCAAATGTAGGAAAACCTAAAAGATGACTCAGCAGACACATTACTTTCTTCCACTGCTCAGAAATCCAGGTTTTGTGCTCATAACACCAGGTTGGCCCTGGTTATAAGTGGTTTCAGAATGGAAGCTCTACCATAAATGTCAGCTTTGTGAAGCTCACAACATACAATTTTGGTTGAGAACTTGGTCACAAAGGTATAGATTCAGTTCTGTGATAACTGAAACCATTGGTTTTTTTTTTTGCTTTTTAGCAACTATCCTGCTAAGTGTCTGTCTATCCCTGTCTGTGAGGTTAGACTTGCAACCACTGTTCTTGTTTCCTCATGCAGTTTTTCCTTGTTTGGAAAATGCCAATTTTCTAAACAGTTCCCTTTGACACTATATAATCTCATTCAAAATCTGTTAGATCTCTCATGTTGCTTCAGAAACTCAAATATTAAAGTGTTGATTTTGAAACATGCTTTAAAGCAGAAAGATTGTAATTAGTGTTAACACTAATATGAAACACGTGTGTATTCCTTTTTAATTGCGATTTAGTCACTTCAAAGTGCGAGTCCTTTTTGATATTATGTTTCCATTATTTTGTCTTCCCCCTGTACATATGTACACACACACGCACACTCAACAAAGCCTCCGTGTCATCGGGAAATCCTGGATTTTTCCATAAATCATTCAGGGCAACATCTGGTTTGAAACTCCTGCTCTCAGCCGCTCAGTATCACCTGAATGCCTTGCCCCCGATCTCCACCCCTTCTGTTTTATCAGAGCATGTGCTGGTGTGTGTGCACCAAGTCTCATGCAACCTGTGTGCCCGAGCATAGAAGGGACCAGCTGCTTCAGTTTACCTGTCCGATCTCCGCCGCGTTCTTCCAGATTGCCTGTGACTGGAAGACGTCCTTCACACGAGGCTAAACGGCATAAACAGCAAATTAATGAAGACATATTTTTTCCAGACCCTGCTGGGATCGCACAGCCATCGTTTTGCACAGAAACTCTCATTTCGCGCACGAAATCTATCAACGCACAGCCGTTAGGAGTATGTCAGGGATGTATTTATGCAGTGTCATTAGGGGAATTGCATAGTTTTCTTAGCTCTCTCTCATAGCAGTGGAATGTAAAAAATACTACTCCCCAAAGTCAAACCATCTGCCTCCTGTAATCTTTTTTTTAGCCTGTCAGAATCTGTTTACAATAAAGTCTTGGGACAAGGAGAAAAATGTACATACACATTGGACCATACGTGTGAGATATACTCCTGAAGTCCCTAGCTAAAAGTGTCCCATTTGTATTTTTACAGTCCACTCCCCCAATCGCAGATAAGATGAACAGATCCTCAAATGCAAACAGGCCAATGGAGTCTGGCCTGTGAACCAACAAACTCGACAAACACCAGAGAATACTCTGCCAGCTCTCTTGCACTGAGAGGAAGAAAACGCCAACAGCTTTAACAGTCTCATCATCCACAAAGCCTTTCACTGCTCGGGGTGAAACGCGATAAACATCTTTTGTAACAAAATGCTTTCCATAACTGCAGCTGCACATAGGTATGTATCTGTTTGGAAGTTCATCAAATTCTCTGGAAGTGTAAATTAATACTTGAGCATTGATTCATATGTGGCAGGCCGCTTTCAGTCCATGATTGGTACTTCCAAACCAAACACTATTCCTGGATTCAAACGGCAACAAAATATTTCTCCAGTGAAGCCTTGAATGGGTTTCAAACACCAGCTCCCAAAGCGCACTTAAATTCCTTTTTACGTGCGCCTTTTTTTTTTAAAACTTGCTTTTGGGAACAATCCCACGGTGTGGGTTTCGGAAGCTGTTGGAGAGGAGCTGACAGAAAGCCCTTCACTCCCAAAAGCTGAGGGTCCCGAGGGGCCTTAATGTCACTCTTCCTGACCAACTGACCAGCTGGCTTCATACACTTGACCAAGCTTAGCACCAAATCAGGCTGTTTACTAAGTGCAATTGCCAGATTTGTTACTGCGCTACATTGGTACAAACTTGAATGTTTTTGTTGTACTAAATTCAAGACCTGTCTTAAACTATACTTTATTCGTCCCAAAGTAAAGTCATCACGATAGTTGTGAGATCACATGAACAGGGTGATATGACCAAGACCAGACGCTTGGCTGAAAGCATGGAGCCTGTGCTTGCTGCTATTTTGTCCATAGTGATGGCTTCATTGGACTGCTCAGCAGCAAGCTCAAATCAGAGGTAAGAAGACCTGCATTGCGGTGACCCCTGACAAATGTCACATCCATGCACATCCTTCTGGCTGCCTGTATACCTGTGCACACTCACAATCACAACAAAGTCAAAAATTAAGCCATGTATTTGCTGTGCCCATGGGTAACTGAAAGTGCCCGCATCCCATAGTGGATGTGTGTTATGCCATATTAAGGAGAAAAGAGGTGTGATATGTTGTGTTTGGTTTGGTAAGATGCACGTCCACATGCAGCCTGGCCCACTGGGACCCACACCAGCATCCTTTCGTTTGCACAACTCAACACAGATACACACACCAATGTTTGTGCCTGAATCCTTTGCCTTGAACTGTGACACTGAGGCATTTCAGAAATCCTAGCTTGGGCCAAGTCCAAACTCGTGACAGCTTCCAGGTCCCCCCTGTTAAACAGATGGTGCTGTTGCTGCCACAGATCTGGTTAGTTTTGGTTTGACTCAAAAGGCTCAAAGCTGCTTTCCACTAAGACAAAGACAGCTTTTTTTTATTTGGGGGGGAGAGGGGGTTGATGTTCAGACAGTGTCGGTCACAGATAGCCAAAGCCAATACTCCTTAGGTGTGGGGTTTTCCTAGGTTCACCCCAGGACACTGTGATGAATTAACAAACCATTACTGATTCCAAAAATCCCCAGGACCTGGATAGCTGCAGCAATACTGTTTACGGGGCAATAAGTAAGGCTTTGACACTGATCCTCAGTTTGGTAAGGAACCCTTTGCAATTCAGAGTAAACATAGCTGACACCTTGTTTAAAAAATATATAATAAAAGAAAACTTGTGCTGAACTGCATCGCCAGCGATTTGCCTAAACGACTTCAGTTTTGCTAATGTGCCCAGCTGTAAACAACCTCTAGATCATTTGCAAAACACTTGCCAGACCCAGGGGTGTCAGCTGACCATGCCAGGGGATCGTTTACAACGTTTCAATTCTTGCATGAAGAGGAAAACAAAGCCAAACTTACCCTGCGACGGTGGATATGCAGCACCTTCAGACAGCTTTTCGCTTTGCTTTCTGGTCTCCTGAATACCTTTCCTCCTTCTTCCTTCCTCTTCTTCGTCCTCCTCAAAGTGCTCATAAGCCAAGGAGGCTCCAGGCTCCTCTTTCACTTCCCCTGAAGGACTCTCCGCCGATGTGTAGCAGTCAGCTGTTTCAGACGTGGCCAGGTGTTTCAAATGAGTTGCAGAGTTGCCCGGGGGGGGGGGGGGGGGGGGGGGGTTGGGGGTTGAAGGAAGGGGAGGAGGGTGATTGGTTAATAAATAACAGAGGCAGAAGTGACTGGCTTTAATGCAGGACTTAGAAGTAGGATTTTCTGTTTTAAATCTCTCTTTTAACACTTACAGTAAAACAAAAAACGCAATCCAACACTGGCGCCTACTCACAAAAGCATTTTAACAGACCATGGAGTAAAACTTTATCGTACTGGCAAACATCTGGAGTGGTCTTTTTTATGACTTTGGATCTAGGTGTAGAGTTTTGGTCAGGAGTGGTGTCACAACCATTCCCTCCTCTGATATTTCTTCAAAAAAATCTGTTGACAAATTACTTTAGGTTATGGGTTAGCATACACAAAATCTTTTAAACAGATTAAAGCAGATGTAGTATGCTAAGGTAGGGGAGTTTATGTGGGAGGCTATAAAATATTTCTGTAAGCTGAAATACCCTCTGGTAGCTAACTTCAATTAGCACAGGAAGAGATCCTATCAGATAATATTCTGGGCTTCTGAAATGCTTTGCCTCTCCTTATTATTTTAGGATTGGTTACATGAACAGTCAGGGTCACTTCCAGCGAAAAAAAGAAAAAACAACAAAAGATAAGGCCTCTCTGGTACATATTTTAAAAAAACATTTCAGGAATTCCAGGAAACTGTGAAAAGATCAGGAAATCAAGCGTTTTTAAAGGAGTGATTACGCTATTTTTCCTCAACACGATATTGTATTTACCATATATATATATATATCATGGCACACAAATGTGTCCTCCTTGTCAATGTGTTTCACAGCTGCCTTTTTCCAATAAAAATCAACAAGCGCAACGCTGGCAGAGGGATTTTGATTTTCATTATAAAAAAAGCCTAGAAGCTTTAATATTTCTCATGTCTAAGTCAGTCACTTACAAACACAAAGGTCCTGATTTTCCACAACATATGAAAATCCATGGGCTGGCAGCCAGTGCTTTGGGCAATGAGGCAGAAAGGCTGTTTGCTGACAGTATGGGAGGGGGGTGGGGGGGCAAAGGGGAGGGGGGGAGGGGGGCGCTGAGCGTTTGGGTAAGTCAGAGATCTTGACAAATCACATCCTCGCAACGTGCGAAATATGTTCCGTCCTCAATATGAAGAGGCAAGCTTGTTTGTGCAGTAAGATACCTTGGGTGCAATACATTTGTTTGCTGTCTTTTTATGTGTGTCCTGTAGCATATGACTAGATGATTAACTTATTTCTGCTGAATCCTATTTCTGTGCAGTTTACTGACCAACAAGCTACCAACAGCACACAAATTTCTAATAATATCCAAACTGTTCCCTATGGCAAAACACCATGGTCAATATTTATGTCCCTGTCATCAGTTAACATCTGCAATCACTAAGGAAACCTTTGTATCACTGTATCTTGTCCATATAGAAGCTGCTGATATCATAAAATCACATACTCAGATTTAAAGCACAGTTCCACATGAACAATAGTCTCCTAACAGCCAGAACAGAGCCCACAATAGAGCTCTGAGTGCCGCCGGCTTTGCGTCATTGGGGTAAGTGAGAGGGGGGCTCGGGGGGAGGGGGGGACTGGTTCCTGATGTTGTGCAGATGAAAAAGCACATGCTTCGGTGCTGTGATGATTGGGTCAGTGTTGCCCCGGGCAGCGCCTCGTTGGAACACTTTTTTCATTTGGTGAGGTGATAACGCCGCCACAATCAGGATTTTCCTGTGCCACATGGCCAGGGCACGGCAGGGCAACCCATTCAATAAGGGCCCGTCAGACGCACACCGCAGAAAGGTGTGTGTCAGCGTGTGACCCTTATTGCTTGTTCTGTAAGTAACACGTGAAAGGCAGGGAAAGGTCGGAAAAGGGGGAAATTTAGCCATTTTGATTGGGTCATGGCTCAGAAAGGTCATCCTGTCACGGGGAAGCAACACCCTGAGGCTAAGTGATGAATATCTAACTCATGACACTGCAGGCCAAACAGAAGCAGGGAAAGCCTTTCCAGACTAAGAAGCTACTGTCTCTGACTGCCAGTCTGCTGAACAGGCTACACAAATCAGCCCCTCTGACCCCTGGCCATCTTTACTGTGATTGAAAGCAATTGTTAGGCCATTTGCATGCAGTACACCATTGCAATTAACAGAGCTGTAGAGACAGTGCAACCCCACAGTATGGATCCCATTTTAAGCAACACTGGAATGCTGTTTTTGTCCAGAGATTGGCTGAAGAAGTAAGACTTAAGTAATTTTAACTGGTGGCTATAACAATCCATGCAAGGTCACGAGCTGTCGAACCCAAGACCAGTAGAACACATCTGAAACAAAGCTCTGCCCACTGAGGAGCCAAGAGACGGGGGTGGGGAGGGCGTGTGTACAGTGGCAGTACCCTGCCCTGCCCAAAAAACACCAGGGACAGAGCCACGCCCCTGTCTCAGAGCGGTCACCCTGCGGTCGGGTAAGTGCCACTCAGCGAGGAACGGTTTGTCCCCTTTTCCTGTAGCCAAACCCGACGGGAGCCACCACGATTTCCCTCCAAAGCCCGCAATGAGCATGTGGATGCGTTCCTCTCTCAGAGCAGCGCGGCGCCCAAATGCGCTGTAAAAATAGCCTTCCCGCCTCACGCTGTGCTGCTGCTGGAGATGTTTTTCCCTCCTCCCTGACACGATTTACGGCCTCCTCCTGCTCCTCCTGCCCCTGAGAGAGCAGAGTGTCCAGGGGGGGTGCTGAGGGGGTGCCGGGGGGGGGGGGGATGGATTCCAAAAATCGGACCACTCCGTCCATCTCGTCCCCCTCCTGGTCACAGTGTTTTTCCCCCGTGGGTAGATCTTTTTTCGTGAAGAGAGGAGCTGGGTGTTTACACGGCCCTTAGTCATTCAGTCAGTGGTTATAGCTAACGCCGTGGGCCTGCAATCTGGTTCCCATGAAAAAACAACACCATGCAGTCTCTCCTGGGTATGGAGTGTGTTATTTAGCCTAAAATGGCATGCCAATGAGACCTTACGAGTGTTATAATTAAAAAAAGCATAACACCACCAGCCCTGAGCTAGCTTTAGTTGTACTCCGAGGGAGATAGAGATGCTAGAATAGATTCAGTGCAACAAAAAAAGTTTGTTCCTACTGACAGAACAATATACGCACCACAGCTTTAACAGCTCAAACATTCTGCTCAATCTTCCTATTACAAATCTAAACTTGAGTCATCCTGCTCTTTGATCTGTCCCCAAAACAAGGGCTTAAGAGATAAAGACTCTGCATCTCAGAGCCTTTGATTACAGAGAGCGTTTATGGAAGCTTTGCCTCTCCCCCTTCCGATGGCGGGGTGTGCGTCCCGGAGGAAGTCCCAGGACTGTTTCTAATCACAAGGCCTGTGCCACGCAGCTGGGGGGGGCGTTGTTGGGGGTTGGGGTCGGAGTCCAGGAGATGTGAGAGAGGGGTGCGACTGGCCCCCTCACCAGCACCCCTGCATCCAAACCTTATTCGACTCCCAGCTCTCTCAGTGCTCATCCCCCTGTCCCAGCCTGCTTGCTGCCAGCGGGCACTCATTCTGCCAGGGCTTTTTAAAGATCCCCCAGTGCACGTCAGGCAGCGGCCGATCCCCCCTTCCCGCTCGGACCCAGCCTCAGCTGGGATTTCAGCAGGACGGGCTCCAGAATCCCTCACGCAGCCCAGCTCTCAGAATGCGTTTAACACACTCATCTTCATGCATCAACATCAGCTTTTATTCGGGTCGGGGAAACGAGGCTTGGCTCTACACGCCCGAGGGGATCCAGTACAGCACAAGATCGTGAAATTAAGTGCCAAGGAAAAATCCAGAGGGCCGAACGCTTTAACAAGCAAGTGCCTTCCAGCCGCCCTGAAGACTTCTGAAACGCATGTTTCTAATCATAACTTCTTCTCAACTTCTAAATGTACATTTATCCAAAATACTTTAGTGTTCTCCTAAAAACAGCACACAAGCAGGCTTTTAGCAATTTTGCTGTATACTCTTTCAGGCTTCCTACTGCATGCCAAACACCAATCAAATCACCACATAAAAACACGATCGCTGTCACAGATCTAAGTTACTCAGTTGATTAAGTTCAGCCATTATTCAAGTGCGTCAGTATTTTTTTTTTGCTCACAGTGAATCAGGTCAGACATAACTAAACAGCCAAATGATTAATTGAAAATGGCCCTCATAACCTGCAGGGTTTTGTCCAAATCTGCTTTGTACACACTATTTGCAGTCCATATTTAACCACGATTATGGCCTGTATGAAATGAAAGGTCATTTGCTAAACATGTATGTGCTTTTCTTCCATACAATGCATTGACTTTTTGTCCTTTTGTTTTTTTGGCGGATGAGGGAAAGAGCTAAGAACCTTCTATTTGACAGAGCACTGTTTGTTTTAAGCATGGCTGAATACTACATGGTTTTTTTTTTTTTTTTTTTTTTTTTTTTAACCAGACCCTCAGTGCTGGGTTTTCCCAGCATGGGCTATTCCAGGAAACCGCCCCACGTCTCCACGTTCCCGCTACGCGGGGCGCTTTGTTAAAGCCGGCAGCTAGCTGACTCATTATCTCTGTGAAAGCACTGGAGCCGTTCCCGAGCTGTTCCGACATCGGACACATTAGGCCAAGCGTTTAACCTCTGCGGTTTTAGCAGCGGGAGCCTCTTTCCCGCCGTTTGACGAGCGCTCCCCCCCGACACTGAGGTGAAGCACAGCTGCTCGAGAACCAGGGAGGGAGAGGGTACCCTCAGCAACACAAGCAGATTCAGCTAATAACTTCTGAATGTTCGGCTTTAAACGTGGCTGTGCGCCAGTAACTGAGGCCACCATAATACATTTCAAATAAAAAGAAACATTCACATAATCAGTGTTATTGGGTTTTTTTTTTCCATTGTGGAGCCCAGTTCCATTTAATTAACTCTTAATTACCAACTCTTAACCTTAGTTAGAGGGTCAACTCCACATCTGCAGCAAGAACAGTCTGTTTTTCCTGTTTGTTTCTTTGTGCTTTGGTGTGACCATTTGTCCTCAATATTTGCAATGCCACTCCTATCGCTGCAGAATCATCATATTATTATATATTACTGTGTCAGAGCCTGCAAAATTTCTGTTCGATGGACAGTTAAACCCCACGGAGGGTGTCAATCAAACGGAAACCTCACAGATCACATGACTTCACTGCGTCCCCATCTCTGCATTTAAGAGTGGGTATCCCCTGACATGGGCTCTTCAGCGGTGACAGCTATGCCACTTAATGCCTTGCACATGATTTTATAGGATGAAAACATAGACTGGCTCAGAATTTATCTCAACCGCGTTGGCTTTGCTCTCGTTGCCATTACATCACTATTTACTCAGCCCGTGCCTGTTTCCAGAGCTGCTTCCACAGATTACATATCACCCATTTACACAGCCGGACTCTCACTGTAGACTCTCACTCAGGTTAAGTACAGTACTCAAGCGTGCAACAAGTGATGGCTCACCTAGGAAACAAACCAGCAACGTTCGAGTTGCAGGACCTGCTGCTTAATGCTCACCTCTATGCTGGCATGTGGATGGGGCCTCACTTAACACGCTAGCAATGCACACACACGCATGCACACACCCCCACTCCCCCACAGTCAGACAGGCTGGGGTGGAGGGTGAACCGTGCCGTGCTGGAAGGAATTATGGGGCTCCGGAACCCCCCCCCCCCCCACTGTCTGGGTCTACCTGCCGTGCCCCGGGTCTCAGATGGCAATTCGGGGTGAACAGGGCCCCGTTTAAGGGTTTACCCCCCGGGCCATATGTTCACAGCCAGTGGCTTGTTTGGCAACGGCATCTCCAGTTCAGCACTGCAGGATTGCTGGAGCTCCTACAGACGCTGAGACGGTGCGATAGTCTCTGAGTGGAAACTGGAATCCTGCCCGAGACATGAAATTTACGCTCGGAGCGCTCTTCGGTCATAACTTCATCACGACTAGCGAATGCTAACCCAGGGGGGATGAATGGACCTGATGTTTGCTTGCATAAACTCTCAGCAGGGTATGAAATATCCACAGAGGACCGTGCATTACCCACGGCTCAACTATGGATAAAATATTGATGTGCTGTGAAAACACTTACGAGCAGTGGCTGTAAACTCCGTACAGGGCTGTGCAATGCTGCAGAGTCTGTGTGGAGCAGCGCTCAGATAGATGAGTAGGTCTCTGGATGCATATATTGCATGAGACACGTTACAGCTCCCCTGGGGAAAGAGAACCAGATTTCAGAAGTCTGACAGATGTGATTTAGTGCAGGGACTTTGCTAATCTCAGCCTACGACTTTACTCACCATCAAACCGGTGCAGCGGAGATGGCTACGTATCAAAGCCACG
This sequence comes from Megalops cyprinoides, assembly GCF_013368585.1. Lineage (NCBI taxonomy): Eukaryota > Metazoa > Chordata > Actinopteri > Elopiformes > Megalopidae > Megalops > Megalops cyprinoides. The sequence goes on from NC_050592.1 coordinate 2,525,424, forward strand.
ATTTACAGGACTCTGCAGCCACAGGTAAAAGGTGCATTAAATTCCACAGTTTCAGGGGCCGTCAGTGAGAGCGTTTATGGCCCCCGGGCCTTGATTTACAACAGGGCTCAGGGTTTCTTCAAACTTGGGCCAGGATGAGAGGTGAGGTTCTCCTCCCTAAAACTGCAAAGCTAATTCCTTTGTGTGCACTCCAAAGCACCACCATCACAGAGAGCGCTGGCTTGCTAATCGCTCAAAAACTGCAGCACAAAGGTTGTGCGAGTGAGAACGCGTGCGTGCATGTGTGTGTGTGTGTGTGTGTGTGTGAGTGTGTAACTGCTCTCGCCCTTCGCTACAGTGTGTGTGTGTGTGTGCGTGTGTGTGTGTGTGTGTATGTGTGAGTGTGTGTGTGAGTGAGTGTGTAACTGCTCTCGCCCTTCGCTACAGTGTGTGTGTGTGCGTGTGGTTTTTTCTGTTTTTTGCTCATGAATGGAAAAGAGAAGAGAGGAGAGAAGTCAGCGTTCTCAAGGTGCATCACATGATCTGACTTCCTTTGTCTCATCAGAGGTGCGCAACAGAGATCACCACCCACGACAACACAGTCACCGGAAAGAGAGGGCCCATCCAAACACCCACCCAAACGCCTACCCACATCAGATCGGTTTCTCGTTTGCAGTCACCTGAAGGGTGGCTGTTGCACGCACTAATATCCTGTTCCTCCTGATGAGCAGTGAATCTCTGCTACAGGACTATTGAGGAGATGATGGTGGGGTATCTCTGTTCCAGGACATTTAGATTTACCCTCAGCCATGTGGCAGACGCTCTTATCCAGACAGACTTACAAAGCCGGGGCACATAAGAGGCTGTCTGAAGCACCCAGAGGCTTTTCCTCTCATTCTCTCTGAAGGTCTGTGGCAGCTCCGTGGGGAGAGGAGATGAAACCCGCTTTGAAGGTTCGTGTCTGGAGAGGGGCTACATTTAAAAGACCATCAGCACAGTGCTTACAGTATAACGCAACTGGGAAAGCGACACTTCAGGGGAAAAAGGCATATCTTTGCCTAGCCTAGATGCTCACCATCTTGGCCTGGATAAAGAACTTCACCATTAGAGAGAATCAGCTTTACTCAGAAAAGACTGCTGTAAAATGCCTACCGTGAAAACTCTACATTTCTACCGCCCTTGGGCCAGAGTGAGCCTGAATTCCTCAACCCAACCAAGAGGGAGCGCTGGAGGTCATTCAATCTCACACCTCAGCAGAAACATTCATGCAGTCCCAAATGAGTGGTTTATGATTCTAGTTTGATTCATGCTTTAACTCTCATTTTCAGTTACAAATTCAACTTTATTTCAACTTTTTTAAATTTCTAACACAACAGCGTGAGTTCCGTACTGCTGGAACTCTGTGTGGAACTGGTACTGTTGTGCTGAGCTCCAGAGTTAAACACAAAACACATCAGTTAGATTGAAAAGAGGATTTGGAGTAGCACCAGTCAAGCTATGTGATATTTCAGTTTAATCACCTCATAGCATAGCATAGTAAAGTGGACTCAACTGCGCTTACCTTACAAAATAAATAAATGTAACTTTTTTTGGCAGAAACCAGTATAAAATAAACAGATCACGTTGTTCAACCAAAAAACAAACCTCACCAAAAGCAAATCATTTGTCCAGTCTGGCTGAACTGGGGCCTGGGTCGAATATAAACTGGAGATCGTGTGGTCTAAGCGCAGCGATCATCGGCAGATGTCCACTTCACTGCCTGTGCTCCTCCACACGGCTTTGGGCTGGTAATTACCCCCTCCCTCTGCCCCTGGACAGTTACGCAACAGCATTCTTCTGCGCATACCCCCATGTGACGGGGGGGCGAATTATGAGCAGATCGGACACCCGGGCCGGCCCGAAACGTGTCAGATGCTGACAGGCCGCTGCTTGTTCTGGTCTGCGGGAGGCTGCAATAAGAGCAGGAGTTATGGGCTGCCAGAGGCTGGCCTCTCCTCCTCTCTCTGTAGAGGCCAGCGGGGTGTCACTGAACCCTGCGAAAAAATCACACACGGGAGGAAGGATTGGAAGGGGGGGGCACAGCACCTGGGTCTGGTCTGTTTCCTTCGATCCTGGGGGTCGGGGGTTGGGGGGGCGTCGGGGAGGTGTTGTTCTGCGCCGTCAGGTTTTCAGGAGAGACACAGGCTCTTGCTCTGGTCCACCGCTTGGAAAATCTTCCAGTGAGTCGGTTCTGCTTCGCTGCGGGTCCAGAGTGCCTCCGACACGCTCTCACATGTCAACAGCACAACACCCAGTCACATTACGTTGCCAGGAGACACTCCACAAACGACAACTCCTTTGAGTCAATAACAGAATGAAGTTGAGGCAGACACAGGGGTAAGGAGCCACAACAGCCCCTATAAGATACTTCAAAACATGGGCCTGTTTCTCACTGTTTAAAAGCAGTCGCCTTAAAAGAGGCAAATATTCAAACAGATGTGTTAAGCATAATTATATAAAAGACTCATTTATAGAGTCATATACAAAAAGACCATTTTTTTTTAAATCACAGCTATGCACAAGCTTGTGACACCAGAATGTTTTGACTGCACTAGCCTCCATCAGAGCTCCGTAAAGTCACTACAGCTGGAGTCTGAAGCTGTTGTCTAGCTGTCTTTCACTCATGAACAGTGGAACAGCGGTTAGCGTGGCCGTGGTTTGGGCGCCCTACTCTCATGGGTTTCAGTTGCAGTTTGGAATCATGAACAGTTAAATATTATGGAATTATTGAAAGGATATTACATGAGCGGGATACTTAACCCCTAATCTGAAATCCGCCCTGGTCAGAAAAAACCGCAAACATCGACGCTTGGGTTCCGCTTGTAAGTCGATTCTTTTCAGTGGCACCTCTGAACAGAAATCATGCACCACAAGAGCTCCCCGCCTTACCCCCCTGAAGGATTTATGAGGACCTTCACAACTCCATTACCTTTCGTCTCGGGTTAAAACCCCTTTGGTCAATATTTTATAAGCAGTGGCCGTGGGGAGGGTTTTAATTCTCGTTTTATTATTCTGTCCTGTGTTGCCCTTACAGTTTAGTAAAAGAAAGCAAAAATACAGAGAGAAAGCAATTCCTGACCAACATAAATAAATTAGGGGAATTTCAGTTAAACCAGCGTTCTTTGATACTCTTTCCAAGAGCAGATTTGGCAGACCACCGCTGTGAAAGCACAGTGCGCTTCGTCGGGGGCTGCGTTTTAAACCAGCGGCCTGCTGTGCCCCAGAAGCCTAGGGGCAGAGTGAGCAGGGCTGCAGGAGGCCTGGGTGCAGACCTGGGCTTGGGCTTGGGCTTGGGCTTGGGCTTGGGCTTGGGCTTGGGTTTGGCTGTGCTAAGCTCACCACTGGCTACAATAAATGCACAAAGCCACAGCATTACATAAAGCCTCACAGCATTTGAAGTCAGTGAGAAAAGGCCTGTATTTTCCCGACTGCACATACCCTCTGTGCAGGTGGTGGTGATCAGGTGGCATCTTTAAATGCAGTCATGGAGTATGCACAGTTACAGGCAGGTTCAAGATGAGCAGCTCTGACTGAAGGCTTCAAAGGAGAACACCGATGGTTCTCAGTTTGACAACACAATGTGTTTGACTCTATTTTCTTATTTTCCCAAAGTCAGAATGCTGTAAATGGGATTAGCAGATAAACATGATATCAGTTCACATATTGATAAAACATCAACACTGTATAAGAATTTGGACACATGTGTCCATGTCCTTATACAGGCTAAATATTCATTATTGAGACACGCACTTCTCAATACTGAAGTCTACGGGGTTAACACAGAAAACAGCAGACTTCAGAGTGGTAGTGAGACAGCACACGCGCACACAAAAGAACAAATAAATATTCCTTAGCTCCCCTCCTGGGCTCACTGAAATACAGCAGCAAACTGAAATAACTAAGACAACACAACAAACTCAAACAAAAACCCTGCTGCTGCCTTTTTTTACTTTTCTTTTTAAGGCTGTTTTTCTCCTACTCCTCCTCTCTTTTTTCATACGTTTTCCCTGCTGGCCTGGCCGGATTCCCCATCCCATCCCCAAACTGTCCAGCACATCACCACTCTGTTTACCCAGAGAAACAAACCCCTCCCTCCCCACCTAAGCTGGTGTTAGTTAAGCATTTTGGCTGCTGTGCATCTCTCAGGTTGGTCTTATTCCCCTGTTGTAAAAGCACTTTGATAGGTATGATGAGGTGATATATTCATGCAATCCATTATTACTGTTATTATTCTTATTAGTATTAGACCTGCCTGATCTCCGTCTGCCTCAGGGTATCACAGAGGAAAGTAAGCTCAAGCACTGTTCTCCGATACTTTCCCCTCTCTCTATTCCCTTCATGTTTGCATTACAGTAAATCATTGTGGATAAAAAAAGTATACAGGCACAAATGATGAAACATAATCGAAATGTCTACATTGTACAAGATATATATAAAATGAGAGAATCGCACCTGATATGACAATGTGCACTGTCACATGGAAAAATGAAAAATCCATACAGAGAATCAAAGACAAGTTACCCCTATTAACTCCAAAACTACTTTGTGGAAAAAGAAGAAGAAAAAAAGTTTCTCTCTTTTATCTGGCCAAGTACCCAGCTAAAATGGTCATGAAATCTCATGAAATGTTGCTGCAATGTGTCATTGTTGGTGCTGCTGGTACAGATGTATTGGGAGAGCGTTAAGTTGGTGGCTCGGGCGATTTGTGTCATATGACAGCCGAAGAGAGGTATTAAAGCAGAGTGCCTCCTCGTGGGTCTATTTGCACACGGCGTGAGGGGCGGCCGGCTGTTGTCTTTGGGCGCAGAACAAGGCCACCGCTTTCAGAGGAAGCACGCGCACACCGGGCCTCTGACTGCGCCAGGAGCACAGCGCACAGCTGGAGGGCCACACACACATCTGGATAAGCTGGGTCATTTGCCATCGCGAGCCAGAAAAAAAAAAAAAAAAAAACTTCCTCATTTCCCTCCAAGTGGAAAACAAACGCTAAGGGGGCTCAGTGGTGACTGCTTCAGAATGCGACCTGTGACTTCAGACAGAGGGGGACAGGGACATCAGCAGATAGCAGCTCCAGCTGTTGAGGACATATACGACATCTGGAACAGGCCCGGTCCCTGGTGATCGTGGATGTCCGCTGCCAAATGTGGCTCTCTCTGCTGAGGAGGGTGGGAACAGCTCTCCTGTGGACGGACACATTGCCAATCATGACATGCTCTGACGGGCGGCCTCCGAGGGCCGGGCGGGGCCCTGCAGCGCAGCAGCATATCCGCCGTAACCACAACAACACTTGTTGCTATGGGGACGGGCCGTGGGATAAATACACTGTTTGGCGGCCTCTGGGTCCGAGACCCCCCTCGAGATCACATCATCTGAAGCCTCAACCTGACCTGGGGTCAACCGCCTCCATTGGCAGAGTGCTCCGTGCCTTTGTGTGCTGACTATGAGCCTCACCCCAGATCAGCTGTAAGAGCTCTCGCTGCCTGTGTCCGCTATGCTGTAACTGACCGCCAGGCGTAGCTATAACCTCAGGCTTGCTCCTCGATATGGACTAATCCTCTTACTGTACCACTGCTGCGCATGCAAGTCTGCAAACATCAAACAGCAGCCAAGGCGGCTCTCTGTGAAAAGAAAACCCAGGGAAAGTATTTGGCTGGCCATATCCAGCATTTCTATGTCAGCCTCAAGCAGGCCGCTGGCACGGTGCGTGTCACATGCTCAGTTCATCTAAGTAAACACTGTCCCTTTGGTTCATATAGAAATGTTTTTAAGATCTTTCCTCTCAAAAAACTAGAGAGCTTGAAATGTTAATTCCAAGGCATTTTGAATATTAATTTCAGGCTTCATGTAAATGTAAAACTACTACTGCAAACCAGTGATTTTTTTTTTTTTTTACGAAAAACCCATAGTGTCCTTTAAGCAGACTGTGATATAATCAGGGTTGATTTTACATGGAAGCCTGAAATGAAATACCTGGAAGTCTGGCATCACTTAGGGATTGCTCTGAAGAGACACGGCAGCTCAGGAGAAGGCACCACTCCCTGATGTATTATGACTGGAACTGTATTTTTTTTAATGTCGAGATCATCTGTTGGTGTGCAGCGCAGCCAGCACACATCACCGAGCCCCTGTTCCAGGACGGTCACTTTGCACCTGCCTGGCTGCAAGCACCTGGGCAGCAGGTTACCAGGGCAACATGCGTGAGATGCCAAGAGAGGACAAAGGTATTGTCAACCTGCATGCGCAATGAGAATTGGTGCACAAATCCCAGCAAATACGCTCACACAACGCTCACACAATGTCTCAACAATGCTCCTGGCTCAGCGACTGCAAGGAAACTTTTGATGTGATATCTTTTGACGTTTGCATGCACACGGCAAAAGATATCACATTTTCTTTGCAAAGATACCAAAAAATGTGCATGTGGTCAATGATTTTACCATATAAGACTGCTTAGAGACATAGAGACATTAGAGAATGAGCCCTGCTTGCCTCTAAAAGAATCCCCAGTGTTACCCCTGTTTTAAAATGAGACTTTTTGGGGGGGGGGGGGGGGGGGGCTATTTCAAAGGGGTTGACAGCACAGTCATAACCATTAGTAGTTTTGTCTGTTCTGTTGTCCACATGGGGGGGTGGGTGAGGGGCAGGCTCGGCGCCCAGAGAAAATACAGAGGGGTGCACTTGCAATCAATGGGGAGGTGGGGGGGGGGGGGGGGGGGGCACAAAACGTCATATTTTAAAAAAATGTAATAAACACAATGTAGACATCGAGATATAAGGAGACAATCCCTAAGCAACCCCATAGCACCGGCCCTGGAGAGGGGCTCGTCCCACTGCCTAACTCCACTGAAGAGGACATGTTAAAACCAAGGCAGAAATTACACACGAGCCGTAAATCATAACGTCTGCTCTCACCCTCCCTCCGACACACGCAATCTCTCCTTTGTTCTCTCTGAACGATAGCATAAACCACCCATTGTTCCCGTGATCGCACCTTAATTCTTTTTCCTTCAGAGTTCCCAAACACCTGAGCGATTCATTTGCCTTGGATTATCTTCAGAGACCACTTCTCCCCTGGTCAGGAATGACATCACCTGTTAATTACCTGTAATAGAGAACTTGTAACAACAACAAAAAAAAACAAGAATAAAAAAAAAAAAACAAAGAACCAAAAAAAGGAGCTCCTGTCTGTAATTCAACTGAAAACCTCCAAAGATTCATCATGCTTCTGTCTTTTTTTTAATGCAATTGCTTGCACAAGCGTATCAAATGAAAATTAGGCGCCTGCCGGGTTATGAGCGCTCTTCAAAGGCAGAGCCCCGCCCACTTGGGCCTGTAACGTACCCTGCAGCAGGAGGGGGTATCCTGTTTGGGCAGGACTGCCCCACCAGCACCGCAATGTTCCCATCTAACAGAGGGAGCCTGGGGCTGTATCTGCACCGCAAGCCTCTCAGGTGCTCTGCAGGAGGTCTCCGGGGGAGGTGGGAGGTGCTGTGCTGGCCTGTGCATGCAGCCTGTGCGCTTCTCCCGCAGAGCCTGTGCATGCAGCCTGTGCTTCTCAGCAGATCCTGTGCATGCAGCCTGTGCTTCTCCCGCAGAGCCTGTGCATGCAGCCTGTGCGCTTCTCCCGCAGAGCCTGTGCATGCAGCCTGTGCTTCTCAGCAGATCCTGTGCATGCAGCCTGTGCTTCTCCCGCAGAGCCTGTGCATGCAGCCTGTGCTTCTCCCGCAGAGCCTGTGCATGCAGCCTGTGCTTCTCCCGCAGATCCTGTGCATGCAGCCTGTGCTTCTCCCGCAGATCCTGTGCATGCAGCCTGTGCTTCTCCCGCAGATCCTGTGCATGCAGCCTGTGCTTCTCCTGCAGATCCTGTGCTTCTCCCGCAGATCCTGTGCATGCAGCCTGTGCTTCTCCCCCAGAGCCTGTGCATGCAGCCTGTGCTTCTCCTGCAGAGCCTGTGCTTCTCCCACAGATCCTGTGCATGCAGCCTGTGCTTCTCCCCCAGAGCCTGTGCATGCAGCCTGTGCTTCTCCTGCAGAGCCTGTGCTTCTCCCACAGATCCTGTGCATGCAGCCTGTGCTTCTCCCGCAGAGCCTGTGCTTCTCCTGCAGAGCCTGTGCATGCAGCCTGTGCTTCTCCTGCAGAGCCTGTGCATGCAGCCTGTGCTTCTCCTGCAGAGCCTGTGTCAGCCTGTGCAGGTACTGCTTTGGGAAATATCTGCAGATATCACAGGGGGGTCTGTACTTTGGCAGCTGCTCTGACTGGAAAGAAAATCATATTCATATGCACACTGGCATGTATTTTTGCTTTATCAAAATAAGCCACCTCTCAGCTGGAGCTTGTTAAACAGCCTGTGCTCTTAAGCGTATTTGAAGCTGGTCTTACTTGGGGTTCCTGAAGGGATGTCAAACACATTTTTGGATTCGCTGAGAGACACGGAGTCTACTTTTGGAGAAAAGGCACCACCTAGTGGACAAAGAGAAAGAAGCACTCTACAGTGACGCCCCAGTATGGCCTCTGGGGAACTAGACGTGGATTCTCAGAGAAAACTTGGCCATGCTGTTGATACCTAACAAAAGACAACTTCCCACTCTTATTATTTACACCGAACACTCAATTACATAAAAGAAGCCAGTCTATTTCCATATGAAATTTTTTATTGCTGACATGCATGTAGAGATCTGATGAAGTACAAAAATATGTCTTTTATACAAATTTGTTTCATCTCTATACAATTACCCAGTTTCTTCTGATACTCGTCTGACCAAGCAGCTCTCTGTGCCATAATTTCTGCCTTTCAACAATTTTTTTTAATCAAATCTCTTCCAACATCATGATCCGTTTTCCAGTTTAAACAAAACATTAGGCATATCAAATACTGATACACTGCAAAACAATCTTACTCTTTCCATTATAAGATTATATGCATTAAAACAAGAATGCATGGGTGATTAAGTGTTCTGAAAATCATGCTGTTACCATTCTTCTCAAACGTTAAGATTCTTATGTTGGGAAAAAAAGATCTTAAGGGAAAAAAAAATTGAAATTACGTAGCAAGAGAAAAATGGCAGTCATAAAAAGGTTTTCTCTCTCTTACAACAGAAAAAGTGAGATGTTTTTGCAGTGTATTTTTGAGACGGTAAACTAACAGCACTTTGAACACCAATACTGTCCCGATGTGGGGTTCACCGCCCGTTTCTGACATGGCACACCTCGCTAGTCAAAAGCATGCACCGATCATATCTCGACATGGAGCAACAACACACAGATTTCATGCTGTAAAAGATGCTTCAGTTTCTTCCACACCGTCTCCACCCGACGCTTATCGACTGCCTTCACGGGGAACATTTTTGACAATGAGATAAGACAACAGGCAACAGTACAGACATGACTGCCTTTTCTTTAGTAATGGGGACAGATTACACACCTACATCAACATTTATGTCATTAACCTACATAAATAACATGGTGTTGTGCGCTGGCGCCCTCTGTTGGTCAGATGGAATAGGGGCCGCAAGTTACATCATGAATTAACACCAATCAACACCAAGGTCGACTGTTCCACAGGTGGAAAGAGGGCTGCTCTGTTCACTAAATGCAGTTTTCCCAACTGAAAAACCGACACAGACCCTTTTAAGTTTTAAACTACAATACTGCTTAACACTCAACTCTGGAGATTCACATTGCTGTTAGAAAAAGCAAACATTTTTATACACGGTGGCAAGACTACTCAGAATGTATGGGTACCCTCTGACCACGAGGTCAGGGCGAAAGGGGGGGTCACAGATCAAACGATGTCATGTTTTCCAAGATGGCTGCTGACTGGTTTGCACTGGATACACCCACAGCTGTTCGTTATACACAGATGAGACAGTGCAGCATCGTATGAATCTGATACATTACACAGAATTACTCAAATAATTTTAATGTGCAGAATTTACTTAAAAAAATAGACCTATGCAAAAGTTCTGTCTTACTATTAGTGTAGCTTAATTAACCACTGGTTTGTGGCAACCAAATTTTCAAACCAAACAAGAAAAAAAAATCTTCTTCATTGAAGATAGCTGAAGGAAAAGAGAAATCACAGCGATAGTTAAGAGTTACCATGTTAAAGGAATCTGTGAAACAAACTTGCTTTGCAGACAGGGAGGAGAAGGTGGAGTTCAGAGTCATTACTACACAGTGAATAAATAAAATCACAGAAAATGAAAAAAAAATGTCAGAAAAAATTTCTAGAACCTATAAATATTTCCACTCATGCAGTTTGTCAGTCTTGATGCTTTGTCACTGAGCACAAAAAAGCCATATGTAAGTTCAAAAGGAAAAGTCTGAGGATGAGTAGGATGTCTTGATTCTTTACAATAGCTTGGACAGTCTGGGAGAATTCTCACTATGCTCCTGCTGTAACGGGCCTGGGGAACCGGTGTCTACCTGACCTACCAGCCCATTCCACGCTTAGTGCCCACTACTGTAAAGCAAAAGGCTGTCACAGGAAATCAAGTAGCCTTTGTCAGAGAGACTCCGGTCCTCAATAACAAACAATGAGTTGTGGTTATAGGAATTACGGTTGGAATTCAATTTCTACTCAGAAAATTCTTGTGGCAAGAGGGGCATTCAAAGTAATCGGATAAAAACTTGGCTTTAAGGGGTTGCAAACTACCGTACATTTACTCACAACAATCTTTAATACCACTCTGACTGGGAATTTTATTCGATTGAGGGTCGACTTTTCCACTCTCTGTCAAGGCGGCTCGGTGTGGGGGAGACCCATGGCTCACCTCGCATTTCTCAAAGAGCACCTTCACCTGAGCGGAGAGCGTCGAGAAGCAGCACAGGTACAGGAGAGAGCCGACAGGGCGTGGGGTCTCTGGAGCCGAATACCCGTCTGAAGGGGCAGCCGCACCTCTGCACTCTCAGCTGTGGCCAGATCTATTAACTGTATGTTAGATGTACGGTCTGAACCCCTCAATGTCAAAGCACTCAGAATTCAGGGGAAAAAAGTGGCATGAGGAGCTACAGGAACCAAAGAACACACAAGGTGAACTCTGACTCTGAACGGAGCCTGGATCCCTGCATCTGGGGTACCACCACTCTGCTGTGGGACAGAATCACCTCTGCTGGCTCCCCAAAAAGGGCAACGCCTCCTCAAACGAGCACCGCCGACAGTCTACCCACTCATTCACATTTACACGTTATACCTGTACCATGGTGACACGCACAGTTCAGAGGGACAAAACTACACATGGCATAAAGTTAAACATAATAATAATAATCATAAAAACCCTACACACAGGTGGAGGGGTGGGGGTGGGGTTTTCCTTGGCAAACAACCACTTTAAAGAAGCTCCATATTTGGCTATAAATATCGAACAGAAATAGCTCATGCTGGCTGATTATAATCAAAACAGTCCCGGGAAAAAAAAAAAAAAAAAAAAAAATCAAAACATGCCTCATTAATGGAGAACACTTGGAATTCACAGAGCTCAAAGCCGCCACTGAAATCCTCTAGAACGTGGCATTTCCCCCCCACCCATGTCTTGGCAACCCCAGTTTTTTTTTTTGAGCGAGTGAAAATAGCTGCCGAAATGCAAAATGATTAGAATCATATCAAACCTGGAAAAACCATAGGAGAAAAACATGCATTCTGCAATATATTTAATAAACCAGAAGTTGTCAGTGGCCTGAATGAGTTTTTTTAAGCATCTTTAAATGCGACTGGCTAGGAAGGGCAGAAAAGAAAAATGCTACCTTTTTTATAAAGAGAAAAATAATAACGAAGCTTATTCAGATTGCGTGGGGGGAGAACGCCACCAGCGCCAAACCCCACGTGACATAACGCACCAAAAAAGAACTCTGCTAATGCTTTGCCACTGGCGGCAACTTCACCTCTGATACATGATTCCTAGTTTAAGAAGACTGAAGGTCGCTGTTAAAAAGAGAGAGACAGAGAGGTAGATTTGAAGTTGTGGTTACAGAAACCGATGCAGATCGTTTTTTCAGGGAGAGGAAAGCTGGACTCGTGGCAGTGTGACGTCCGTGGTCAGGTGATCTGTGGATCGGAGGCGGGGCCCCGAAAGTGCTGGGGATGAGCTGCTACATGGTTCCACTGCGGGACACTACTGCACCGGCCGCCCGAGGGGAGGGGGGGGGGGGGAGTGGGGATCAGGTGTCGTTTCAACCCAATCTCCAACATGAGCTGGTAGCACGAGGCCAGGATTGGAACTGTGGGGGTGGGAGTGGGTGGGGTTGAGGGGTGTTAGAGCAGGTGGGGGGGGGGGGGGGGGTGTTGGGTGGGGTTAGTGGGTGTGAGAGCAGATTGGGGGGGGGGGGGTGGGGTTAGTGGGTGTGAGAGCAGATTGGGGGGGGGGGGGGGATTGGGTGGGGTTATGTGAGAGTGGGTAAAAGCAGGGGGGTCGGGGGGAGGGGCAGGGTTAGTGGGTGTGAGAGCAGATTGGGGGGGATTGGGTGGGGTTATGTGAGAGTGGGTAAAAGAGGGGGGTGGGCAGGGTTAGTGGGTGTAGAGAGGTGAAGGGGTCCTCGCCCCAATCCCGGGCCTCTACCCTCGAGCAGCGGGGGGCCCCACGAGGTGTCCTTCGGGGTGTCTGGGGTGGGGGGTGGGGGTGTGCGGGCTGGGCCGGGCTGAGGAGGCGGGGATGAGTTTTTCTGGGTGCCCCGCAGGGCCGGGGGGTGGGGGAGGGGAAGCTACTTCCTGAGGAAGCGTTGGGCCAGGATGGCGGCGTCCAGCGGGCTGACGGGCTGGGCGTCGTGGCCCAGGCGCCGCACCGGGGGCACGCTGCCGAACTGCCGCTTGCTGAGGAAGCCCTTGGCCTCGTGGATAGTGTTTTTCTCCTCAGCCAGCAGCAGCTGCTGGCGCATGTAGTTCTCAAACTCATACTGGGACGACTCCTCCATCACCTTCGCCTGAGGGGGGGACAGCACAGCAGCATGGCAACCCGTTACACACCTCACACTCACCCAGGGAAACACTCTGCCTCTCTACACACCCCCCCCTACTCTCTTACATACAACAGCTCCATTCATATCCGGCCGGACGTGGCAACTATCTGTCATAAGCAGAAAACGCAGCCCAGCAAACTCGCTCTGAGCCTGGTTAAAGGTCTGTGCACATGTGCTCCGAGCATGAAGGGGGCTCACAGCCATGTTACAGGAATCACTGAAACAGGTTTTGCACTTGGATAGATCCCCCTCTTGTGATGCCATTAAAAGAGGCTAACAGCTATGTATTATGATTAACTGTCATAATATCTTGTCTGAAGATGCCCATTTAGCAATAGCTTCATCCAAGTCTTCTGATTTATTACAGAATTAGAACTGTGGTCAGAGATTCATGAATCCCAAAGATATTTAAAAGTATCAGTGATGATATCAAAGCACATCCCTTGTCCAATCATTTGTATCAGATGCCACTAGCAAATCTGCATTTTCAGTGGAAAGACCCTCAACAAATGCAGCCTGCACTATGAATCACTATAGGCATGCACCACACGGGGGCGCAAAAGAGCAAATCCGTTTCACGCCGCGGGCGAGAAGAGTGAAAGTAAGGCTGCATTGCAAACTGCGTCCCTGCCTTCTCAGCACCACTGACCTCTGATCAGCGCTCAGTGAGGGTTCAGCATTAGCAGCCAATCACTGCGGCGCCGCTCGCTGATCACAGATCAGTGTAGCCGTGGGTTGTGCGGTTCACTCACCTCCTGTAGATGCTCGGGGTGGTTCACCTGGTCGTCGATGTCTGGAACCACCTGCAGCGGCCCACAGAGAGAGGACACCGACTGCCTGCAGGGCACAAACAGGACGCAGGCCGTGAGCAGGGGATTCTGGGTAATCAGGGCAATCTTTAGCATTTCATGTTTATTTTATGTGTAGTATTGTGATGCACTTTGATTCTGTGTTGTATCACAGTATACTTGGTTTCCGTCAGATTGCACAAGTTAACTGGTCTGACACTGCCGCTTGTTTAAATTGAATGGATACACTTATGTTCTACTGTGCTGGAAGTCGCTCCGGATAAGAGCTTCTACTAAATGCATGTTGTGTAACGCACTGTAATCTCCCTGAGCCCGCAAACCTCTGCTCCCCTCCCTGCTCCCACCCTGCCCGGCATGGCCACCAGAGGGCGCCCTCACCAGGAGGCAATGATGCTGCTGAGGGACTCCAGCACCTCTGCCGCGGTCAGTCTCTGCTGGGGGTCCAGGACCAGCAGCTTCCGGATCAGACACACGGTGCTGTCCGACACACGGCCGTCCCTGCAGAAACACCCCCGCGTCAGAACAGAGAGCAGAGACACACTCTGCGGCAGTCTCTCACAGACCAGTGCAGAAGTGCAGAAACCACATTCATATAGCATGGGGGGGAACTTACAGGTGCACTACGGGAAAGAAGGCATTCAGAGAGGAAATTCTACTTCAGAGCAGTATTACACCATTAAAGACCATTTCCACTGTGTCATGCTTTGGTTCACATCATAACTGTAGTCATGCTCACAGCAGAACAAATACAGATGCTATCAATAAGCTCTGCCTCAGTGCAGGCTGCAGTGGGGTGATTAGCAGTGCGGGACAGGAGAACAGGGTGTGGATGCTATGAAATGGGGCAGACAGGAGGTGTGTGGACCCTTGGGATGTGCAGACCAGACGTGTAAGAGTGTGTATGAGGTGGGGTAGCCTGGAATGGTGTAGATTATATGTTACAGAGTTCTGGTGGTAGGTGGTTCTGGTGCAGTCTAGGGGCTGTGCAGACCAAGGTAAAGGTGTGAGGTTATGGGTGGGGGTATACGCACTCCGGAAAGTTGTGGATTATATGTTGTAGAGTTTGGGGGGGGGGGGGGTGTAGGTAAAGGGTGCAGGGGGTACAGGTGGGGGTGGGGGTATACGCACTCTGGAATGGCGTGGATTATGTGTTGTAGAGTTTTGGGGGGGGTGTAGGTAAGGGATGCAGGGGTACGGGTGGGGGTATACACACTCTGGAATGGTGTACTCAGCAGCTTTGATCTTGCGGAAGAGCTCCTGAGGTATGCTGTCGTAGAAGGGGAACTGCCCGTACAGCATGGTGAACAGCACCACCCCCAGGGCCCACATGTCGCTGGGCTTACCGCGGTACGGACGGCCTGTGGGGGGAGACACCGAGATGTCAGAGCCGCTACACACGCACACACCGAGCTGAGACACACACACACTAACACCCACACCCACACACACACACGCACACACCAAGCACGCCGCGCTCCAGACCCACACACTCACACGCGCACACACACACGCGCGCACACGTGCACACACGCACACGCACTCACTGCACACCAAGTATACTGCACCAACAGCAGAGCCATGTGAGACACATATGCGTGCACACACACACACGCACACACACACACACTCCAGAACCACCCACTCACACACTGCAGATCCACTCTCTCTCACTCACACACACACACTCACAGCCACGCCGCCAACACAGAGCATTATATGGAAACAGCTCGCATGCACACTCAAAACCAAACTCACTGCCTCCCCAAATCCCACACACTGTGGCTGAGAGAACGGCAGTCCATTTTCTTAGAATTCGTGTGCCGTACTGCTTCTGTAACATTTTAACAATATAGCAGTATTGTTTGATCACTGGCACCTATTCAGGACATGACCCGTGTGTAAAAACAGCATGCTTACAGCACCCAGACATACAATCATCCTCATTACACATAAAAGCCAGGACAAAAAAAATCATAATGATTATTATTAAGAGCGCCACTCCTGCAGCTCCATACAAAAGTGCTCCGAGAGGCCGCAGGGCACTGCCTTAAAGGGACCCAGAGAAAGCCCTGCAGACATTCCCACCCATCCCTGCAGCTTACAGAGCCCCACACACAACACTATGCATGGCCTCAGCGAGCTGGATGATCACGGCATGCAGCGGAGCATAGAGACCAGGCTTCTGGAGCGAGTGGATTTTGGGATGGGGTGGCGGTGAGGGCGTTGGTGCGAGTGGATTTTGGGACGGGGTCGCGGTGAGGACTTTCCGCAGCCGTTGTGGCGGAGGGGGCCGGGGAGGGCTGATGGGAAGAGCATGAGAAGCAGAAGTGGCTGGGAGTAGTTTCCCCTGTGACTCACGCCAGTGACTCACCCCTGCACAATTCATCACGCTGCGCTCACGTTCGGCTGATTTACCGCGGGGCGTTATCGCCGCTTTTCACATGGAGAAAAACAAGCCCTTCTCGTGCTTTTAGGGTTCCCTGCTCTGTGGAGCTAAGGCTCCCATGGACAGAGCTTCCCGAAAGGGAGAGACCTGTCGTCTGCCTGCAGTTTATCCAAACAGGGAACACGTCCTGCTGTCTGTGGCGAGACAAATTTGCAGATTCCACAATGAACTAACCTTCAGTTTAAAATGCACATTTTAAGAAAACCCATTCCTTACAGAAAAGCATGTGATCAAGATTCTGATCATAATTTTAAAATTGTAAGGATCCCGCACGTGTAACCAAATGCACGTATTTTATGCTGATCATCTTTAAATGGCAGAGTAATGAAGATGGGCCAGAAGTCCTACAAACACTTATTTATTTACACGGGCTGCAGTTTTTGAGGCCATTTCCTGGGTTTGTGAAATATCTATTGCCCAATAATCTAACAGGAAGGCTAAACGCGGGTTTTCCCTTTAACCGGGGTTATGCAACGGCTCGTTTGTACACTTCCTGGTAGGAACACGCCTGGAATCGCACTCGTTTGACCTGCGCGTCTCTCTGCGAGACCAGGCTGCCTCTGCATGTCCAGAGTCACACTACAACACAACAGAACACGGTGCACTTTTCACAGGGTCAACCGTGTGCAGTGCGGTCCGTTTCCAGCACTCTCCATTCATGCTCTCATACGAGAGCGCCAATGAAAAAAGCACTGTGTGTCAGAGGCTGCACGGTCACCATATCAAAGGTCACTGCAGAAGGAAACCTATTAATTAACAAGCCCACCGATCACTGATTGCAATACTAAGATGCAATTCCAAAATGGTATTGCATCATATATTCCCCCCCACCCCACACCCCCCAGGGAAAAAAAAAAAAAAAAAAAAACAAACAGAAGAAAAGAGAGGAGAACGGCGTCAGAATGGAAAGATGTTGACAGCAAAAACAGTGAAATTAGTGCTCAGCAGCTCCGCGGGTGGGTCAGAGCTTTGATTCACTTAAAGCAGTGATACCAGTGATGACTCATTGTGTACTTGCCAGTAGTTACAATAAACCGGGGGATGACTCCCTCTCCCTGCCTGTTTTCTTTCTCTTTCTCTCTCCACCCCGCTTACCCCATCTCTTCCTTTCCCTCCCTCCCTCCTCTCGCTCTTATGCCATCTCTCTCCTCTGTCTCCTTCTTTCACTTCCTTCTCTCCCTCCTTATGTCCCCTCTCTCCATCCCCCCTTCCATATTTCTCTTCCCCCCCCTCCTTATTTCTCTTTCCAATCTCTCCCTCTCCTCTCCCCCTACCTCTTTCCCTCTCTTTCTTTCCCTTCCTCCTGTCTCTCCCTCCATGCCTTACACCATCCCCCCCGCTCTCACCGCTCAGCACGTCGGGGCTGATGTAGGCCGGACTCCCTCTCTGATCCTTCAGCAGGTCGTCCTCGCTCACCAGGTGCTTCCCCAGGCAGAAGTTGGTGATGGTTATCCTGTGAGTCCTGTAACACACGCAAGCACACACGCACAGAGGTAGGGTCACAATCACCATGGAGACCAGAGCACACGGACATGGAGCAGGTCTGCAGTCAGTGTTGCTGACGCTGCTGGTTGATCTACCAGTCCTTCATCACTGACACTGATCCCCTGGAGCAAAGTGGCAGCTTCCAATCCAGTTAACCAAACCTTGGTTCCACAACCACCCCCTCCCACCCATCCCCCCTCACCCTGTGCTGGGGGAGTACGATTACATCCCTGTACTGGGTGTAAATGTGCGGATTTTCTCCTGGTGGCCCCTGTGCCTTCGTTGGCCTGCAGTTTAAAGCTGGGGAAAGCTGGGCAGGGGCCATCGCTACGTGGACCAGAGCAGGGAAAATAAGACAAACAAGTGAGTCAACATGTGGCTTTGGTTTAGCGACCAGATGACTAACATTTCAACCAGTGACACTGTTTTAACAGGGTGCACTTTAGGCTTAGGCCCGTGGGCGCACACACACACACACACACATGCACACACACACACACACACATGCACACACACATAGACACACACACGCTATTCCCCGCCTCCAGTCCTTCAACACTCTGCCCCATAGGGCTGGGGTTGCAGAATCCCAGCGTGGGTCAGAGGTCACACATCACTGTTACAGGCCCTGAGGTCACGCAGTTCACTGCCACAGCCAGCAGCTGATGGCTGCACACACAAGACTTCCAAGAAGGGGAATGGTGTCCAAACATGCACGAAACCCCAAACAGCCATCTTCAAAATGGACCACACTCATTTCAGCACACGCTTTGTCTTTGTTATAGTTTTTTGGATATCAGGACTGGATGGGATGTATCCCATAACCACTACCAGAGCCTGAAACTGCACACATACAAAATGCCCAGCCTGATTTAAAACTTATCACATATTCATGCTCTCCCTCCCCACATCAGACCTTAACATATTCCAGAGAGGAGCGCAGAGGCACGAGATATCAGCACTTCAAAGACCCTCCTGAAGGAGAGCAGACCAAGGAGGAGGCCTGTCCTTTGTCTTCCTGCATCACGACCACCCATTCCCTTTCACGCTAAACCCACACGCTCTACGCTTCTGCTCTCGAGTACAGCTACAGAATAGGGTGCGTTCAAGATCTGCCAAGTCATGTGACCCTTCCCAGCATGCTGTGCAACAAAAACCACCCATTCCCATCAGCTAACCCCTCCCAACCGCAAACCCCTGAAAATTCTCCCGAAGATCCAAAATAGAAGCGACGACAAGAAATGGGTGAAGTCTAGGGCACTGTTCCCATTCAGTTCAGCAAGCTGCTAGACCTAAAAATAGAACAAACCACCCCTTTTCAGTATTAAATATTTTAAACGGTGTTTCTCAGCCCCTGCAACACTGATTGAAGCACATAATGTATTAGGGATTACAGTATGGTCTTAAGTCATGCGCATTAATTAAAGCTCGTGTTGCAGGAAAGGTCACGTATGATTGCTTGCGTGTTTCTGCACAGGCTCTCCGGCTCCCGAAACTCATCACGCCACAAACTAGACTCCAACAGGAGGGGGAAATCGAGGCGAAACTGAAATTTTGCATGCCGTTCTATGGAGATGGCGGTCATGACACAGCTCCCAGATTGCGATTGGAAGGCAAGCGGAGGGGTCTGGCGTGGAGGGGAGCAGGGTGGTGCGGGAGCCATTCGGAGCAGCGTGACGGTCTCGAGGACCATGGGACGCCGCTGCTAGCGTGAAGTCGTTATTGACTGTAAACTACGCGAGGCTCGATGGCAAACAGACGAACAGCGCTGTCCTCGTTAGCGCCTGCTTCGGAAAGCGTCGGCTCGCAGACGGCCGTCTGGGCTGATAACGGGGTGAGGGGAGAGGGGGGGGTAGCCCTGCCAGACACGGAATCGGCCGTCTGCATCGTTTCTTCCACACAGAGTCTTCTCCTACAGCTCTCCTGACCTGGGCTAACCCACAGGATACGGACTGTTTCATTCCTTAAAACAGCCTCACGTGGCCAAAACTCTCAGCTACACCATGTTAAAGGTCCTTCGTTACATTTGCAAAAAGAACATCCCCATCCAGGGATTCTGCTTTGGAAAAAGAAAACTGCAATGTATGACTAAGTAATGTAAAAGCATGCAGCTTTAACCATGTTCTTGACCCACCCACCTTTCCAAATACTGCCAGGCTGCAGATGGCCTTTGCATCTGAATTTTCATTTCGTAATGCATAAAAAAGCCTCCCATAGTAAGAGGTCTAAGGGTGGATAACCTGGGCCACATTTTATCCGAAACAGACGACAGCAGATTATCTGAGGGAACAGGCCAATCAGGGACAGCCAGAGCCACCCACAGTTTCCCCCTTCTTACACAGTCTGGGACACTAGAGCTACTGCCCCGCGTGCAGAGAGAGCGCCGACCCTCAGAGAGAGAGATGGAGAGCGGGAGAGTGAGAGAGAGCGCCGACCCCCAGAGAGAGAGAGAGAGAGAGAGAGAGAGAGAGAGAGAGAGAGAGAGAGAGAGAGAGAGAGAAAGAGAGAGAGAGAGGGAGAGTGAGAGAGTGAGTGAGAGTGAGAGGGAAGGAGAGAGAGAAAGGAGAGAGAGAGAGGGAGAGAGAGAGGGAGAGAGAGAAAGACAGAGAGAGAGAGGGAGAGGGGGAGAGAGAGAGAGAGAAAGTAAATAGAGGCTTGCGTCAGTGACGTCCGTCTGGGTATGAGTCACCTCTGAGCTATGGATCTGCTGGCAGTCCTCAGCATTGTCTTCAGCTGGGACTGACTGTTCCACTGGCCTGCCCCTCTCCACCGCCCGGGCCAAACACTTTCGATTTCATCATGCATTCACACAACAAAAGGAGCGGTGGCTCGCGCAAAAAACTGTGTGTGTGTGTGTGTGTGTGTGTGTGTGTATGTGTGTGTGTGTGTTTGTGTGGATGTGCACCTACGTGTGTTATGCATGTGTGCGTGTGTTGGTATGTGTACATTTGCGTTTATGTGTGTGTGTGTGTGTGTGTGTGTGTGTGTGTGTGCGTGTGCGCGCGCGAGGGGGCTGGGCTGTAGCTCCAGCACACTCTCCCCCTGCAGCCCTGGGCTCGGCAATCTCTCGTTCATTCATCATGTGTGCCGCTCGGCCTGCGTGGTGAATTCTGGGGCAGCGTTGGCATGGCAACGCGTTGCCCTTCCTGTTGTGCACCTTTCGGGGTGTGGTGCAATGAAACCGGCTCTGCTCAAAAACCCGGGGTTCCCGTTACCAAACAACACACCAAACCTCACAACTCCTACCATGCACCTCCCATCTCAAACAACCAAACAACCGCACTGCAGAAACACTCTGAGATTTCAGATCTGAACTACAGCAGTCCTGCTTCAGCAGCAACAAACGCCGCTGCCCTCCCTGACCCGGCCTCCCGGCAGCGGCCCCCTTCCCGCTACGCTGAGGCAGGGCCGGACATCACACAGCCCAGATGCGGCTCTGTATGGCAGGGCGAGATGCACTGCATTTCTGAGAGCCTATCAGATCGCAGAACCTCGCTGACCTGAAACGCACCTGCCTCCCAGCCCGGCGGATGGGAACAAAGCGGGGCACGTTGCACACCATCTGATTTTCGTTACACCCCGTTCCTTTCCACAATAACAAAACCACCAGGATGAATCATGCGCTTACTCAAGAGGGAGATAGCAGCCTGGCTGGAGACTCGCCCGTCACGGCTGGGAGCTCAACCCGCCGCACATTCAGACCAAAAAAATCTCAGATCAAGGCTGAATACCGTCACGGCGGAAAGCAAGGCCAAACAGACAGACTCAACCCCTACCTTTTGTTGAGCACCATGTTTCCCAGTTTCAAGTCTCGGTGCACAATATTCTTCTGCGGGAAAGAGAGAGACAGAGAGAGGACGCGTCACTGCCCATGTCTTTGGGGAAAGTGCATGACACCAAAGTAGCCCTGTGCTGCTTTTTTGTTTCACGGCTTTACTTGGGCCACAACGCCAAAGCCACACAGCCCGTTAGATCTCCAGCTGAAGCTCTGAGGCCTACCTTGTGCAGGGCTTCCACCACTCGTACCACGTCGTAGAAGATGACGATGGTCTCCCTCTCACTCAGACGCTTCTCCTTGATGACGTAATGCTGCAGGTTGATGAGGTCGGCCGTCTTGTCGCTGAAGTCGTGGGCGCACAGGCAGTCCAGCACCAGGCAGATCCTCTTCTTCATCTTCCTCACCTTGTTGGAGTCCAGGTCCTCCACGATCTCGTATGCGCGGTCCTGGTTGGGGCGGCAGAGAGCCCAGGTAGGGTGACGCTGCAGATTTCACAAGACCTCCCACCCCTCCCCCACACCCCCTCCTTTTGCATGCATCCAAACAGCATCCTTTTTTTCTCAATGACTTGGTGTTTCCATGACAAAAGAGAATCAGTGAGTCACAACTGGCCACTTAAAAGGCTTTTTTAACACTAATCACCCACTGTCTACAGTCCAGAATGTGCACCATCACCCATTGTCCATAATTGGAGGGGGGAGGGTGAGCCATTGTGTACAGATGAGAAGGGGCAGATTCACGCCCACGGAGTACAGGACCAGGCCGCCTCTTCAGACAGCTTCTCGCGCCTGCATTGATCTCCGAGGCAGCTGTCATTGGCAGGCGGCGTGGCTGAAAGGCCCAACCTCTGACAGACCGGCAAGGCCATCTATTATTAACCAGCACGCTCCAAGCCGTTTTATAATAAACCAATCAATACGCGAGAGCCACGAGTGAATCACCCCCCGCTTCAATTCACCCAGCCCAAAACAATGCGCCGGGAACAGGCCGTACAAACACCAGAGTCCCCTAGGCTGGGAAAACAAGAAGTGGTAAAAAAAACAAACGCATGAGTCACTCTCTGTGACTTCTGCTGCAGGTGACAACCTGATATTCGGGTACTTTTGTTCAACCTGATGGGAACTGTTGTCCCCCCCCCAACTGAACAAACCTCTTTAACCTTAACTGCTGCAATTAAAACCCAGGTCTATGATTGGGTGACAGAAAGCAAAAGACATTTAACAGTAAGCATTCCCTGGAAAAGGGCAGATGCGGATGCAGATGCAGTGATTACTGAGACTGAAAGGGGAGAAGATTCCCACGCTGGGACCAGCACACCCCTATCTCTGAGGGGGGGGGGAATGACACAAAGATCAAACCCAACGCTCGGCTCACTCAGCAAAAAGGGGAGGAAAACTCCATCCAGGAAATGAGGTTATAAACCGTCTCAATGCTGTTAGTGAGCTCACTTCCAGAAATGGTGCCTTAATGCTCACATATAAGGCATGAGATTAACTTTATTGCACTTCTTTTTTGAAATGGATGGTAAACAAAAGTTGCTGAACGGAAAGTGCTACAGGCTCTACCCGGCTCTGTGTCCAACCATTACGCCATAAATGGAAGAAAAAAAAAAAAAATCAAACCATTCCCGGCGGACCACTGCATCCTGTCTCCAACAGACACACACAAATGCAGGGTTCTGCAGATGTGGTTATCTAGCTGAAGTGCAGGGCGGCAGTGCAGCATAGTGGTAAGGAGCAGGACTCATGATTGAAAGGTTACTGGTTTGACTTCTTGCTGAAGCACTGCTGTATCCTTGGGCAAGGTACCTAACCCAGAATTGCCTCAGGAAACAGGCAGCTGTTTAAATGGACGAAACGTACACATTGTTACGCGAGTCACCCTGGATAAGAGCCTCTGCAAAATGGCTATAATGTAATGGAGTCAGACGATGAACGGGCCTCTGCAGTGACTACGCGACTGACTGCCAGGGGGCAGAGAGGGCAAGCAGCGGGAGATGGGAGACTCACCTGGAAGAGGCCGTGGTGGTGCACCACGCCGTCCTGGCTGTGCAGCAGAGACAGCAGCGAGTACTCGGTGTGCAGCAGCATCTTCCCCTGCCGCTCCTCCTGCGTCTCCGCCGCCGCGTCCGCCCGCTCCTCCAGGGTCAGGATCTGCCGAAACCCGCGGGGGTCAGAGGTCACCGTGCAGACAACGTCACGCATAAACACCGCCCACCCCTTCCCCTTCACCCCTATCGCACACACCCACACCTGAGAGAGGACAGGGGGGAAAAGGGTGGAGGACTCCTCCACAGGGTCAAAGGGTCAAACCCCAGATGGGACAGCACTGCAGCTACTCTTTACTTAGATAAACAGGCTGTGTAAACGGGACCCTCAGTTTGGGATGCTCTCTCACACAAACAACACAACCCCACACAGGGGCGGGGCGGCAGCACGGTTTGCTTTAGGGGGTCAGGGTTCAAACGCTTAGTGGCACTGACACTCCAGCTCCAGTCTGTACAGACAGCAGCGTCCACAGAATGGCTCCAGGTGGGTATTTTGGAAAGGCTGAGGAGGAGGTATGTGAGAACAGCAGAGAACTGTGATGAATGGCGGTGAATGCACCCACCTTCAGCTGATAGAAATCATCTGTCCCATCTTTTCTTGCCAGACACTGAACTATGCTCTGCACAGGAGAATTCCCCAGCCGAGGTCCTGCAAGCACAAGAGACAAAAGAAGCTTAGACAGACAATAGCAATCAACCTCAAAGTATGCACACGCAGCCGCAAATGCAAAACTCACAACAGCCATTGTCCAAGCCAAATCTCTTTTGTCTAACCATCATGAGAAGAGAACAACTGCAACAGCCTGCTGGATTTGGTACAAACGGAGCACAGGCAGACCTCGGTCCCCATGTGTTCCTCCTCTGTGGATTTGCAGATACCCCAGCAAACGGCAATCAGACATTTCTCACTGCGATGCGGGAGGGGGAAAAAGGCCCTGCACCCCGCTGAGCTGATCCTGAACTGCAACCACACGCTGCAGGCCCCGTCAGCTCAGGGAAAAATTCCACAGATTCTTGTCCGGCAAACACAGAATCCCACACCTCAGTGCACTTAGACCCCCGAGACGCAGAAGAGCAGGGCACTCCCTGCCCCCCCTCGGCCCCCCTCTTCACTTACCGAGGATGAAAGGGCCTGCTCTCTTGGCGTTGTTTCCCGATATCCCGGGACACAGGAGCTTGCTGGCCCTGCCGGAGGTCTCCCCAGCGCCCCTCTCTGAAATGCGTCGCTTTGACATCCTGGTCGAGCTCTGCGCAAAAGAGGCCGGGATCAGTGAGAGAGCGGAAGCCAGACGCCCTACTGAAAGCCTGCCGAGTCAGAACCGAAAGATCACATCGGTCCTGGGTGTAGAAGGGGAGTGGCTACCCATGAGTCATCACAGCTCCACCCCCTTTCACACCTCAACCCACATACCCCCCCCCCCCCCCCGGTAAATAACTGACCGTTCAAGGTCAATTAGCAACTGTTGTGTAGCAATTGTCGATGGTGCTGTTAATCCCAGCAATTTTTCTTAAACAACTTTAAATTCAAACGACATGCTTACAAAACAGGACTCACTTTTCATGGACCTGGGCCAACAAAAAGATACTAAGAGTGAAAGCAAAATTAAAGAAAACAGCACGGCTTCTGACAGCACTGAGACACAAGATGGAAAGAGGACAGCTTCACTGCTGGCAATGGTTTGAACTCTGCTGTGTAATTTGTTTCAAAATCCTGCCCTTTAAAGCGCCTGTAATCCGCCGGGTTTTATCTGAAAATCTGTGCAACGTAATCCCAGTAGTAAGATTTGCCTTCCTTCCTCTTTTAAGATGGTTTCCCATAAACACACCGCTTTCATGAGAAGTAAAATTTACCAATACGTCCTGTCAGCATGAAGGGCCGCTTATGAAACAGAAAGGAGAACTACCATGGCACAGTGAGTGTGCAACAGCCTCCTCTCAACTACCTCTGAAGGGCCTGTGGCAGTTGCTAAACAGATTGGCTTTGTTTGCTGATAAGGAGTTCCTATGTGATGAAATTCTCTCCGTTTCTCTGCAGCGACACGGTTCTCGTAAGGAGGAAGTAGCCCGCGACCAACAGCAGTGAATCACGCCGATGCCCGAGGCTGTCCCCGGCTATTATTCGTCAGGGAGATGAAATGTCAGAGCATGACACCGATGAGAACACAAAACACATCCAGCACGGAAAAATGTGAACGTTGTAACACATGCAAACAATTCATCCAAACACAAGAAAAGAAACAAAAAAATGTGATAATACAAATGGTTTTCTACTGTAATAATACGACTCTGCACAAAGCCAGCCAGCCATCTAAAAAAAAAAAAAAAGTGTTGCAAGAAAAGATCTAGGAAGAAAAAGGATAAATATGAAATATGTTTAGGGTGATACATAGCTATATTTTAAACTCAGCAGCAGAACACCACATTAAAACACTGTATAAAGTTGGGGAAGACCACATCATGCTTCTGTGCAAATGATGTATTGTTTTATTGTACCTTTCAACGGCCCTGGGGAAGAAAACTCACCACCTAACATGATCATAACTGTATTACAATCAGGAAAACCTATCTCCTCTTCCTGTATTTGAACAGAGCTGGTTGGACGGAGCACAATATTCAGCTTTGATCATCTCTGGACGTAGCACACAAGTGACTGCAGCTAAAACATAAAATAGTAGGCAGCCGCTACTTTGGGTAACTCAAACCAGGCTTTTTCAACCACAGACGACCATGCTAATTGTATGTAAACATCCGGCTATCGTTCATTCAGATGCACTAATGCTGGGTCTGATCCAACAGGCTTGGAGGTGTAGCAGTACTACCCACTGAACATGCATGACTTGCAGAACCTCCTTAATTTAATTTGAAACCATTATAATCCTCACACCTTCAAATTGTAAAGGTCTATTACACCCATCAGCAATTCAGCCTGCTCAAATTAATTTAGCACCACAGCGCTAAATTAAAAAAAAAAAAAAAAACACTACTTTTCATTTCAAGGTTAGAGTCTGAAAAACAGCCCTGCAGATTAGATCTAGAAGATAGCTATGTATGCCTGTCAGTGCGAGGCAGTGCAGTGAAACTAAGTTTCTGAGCTGTGATTCATATGAGAGCAATGAAAACAAGCATGCCACTCCCTGCTTTAAACACCCAGCTACAGCCTCCACTCTGCAGAGAGCCAATCACTGACCACACAGAGCGCTCAGTCTGCGGCGAATATGAGCCATTCATATGTCACAGGTCAAACAATGAGAACTCTCCAGATCACTGTATGACCATGACTTTGAAATCCACCTGTAGGCCTAAATGTCATTTATAATGTGTGACAATGATGTGGTGCAAGTGAAAGCTTCTGAACTGATGATGCACTGCTCAGTCTTAACTTCAAAAATATTCTGCATTAGGGAAAAAAAGCAACATACTGCAGCGACACTTCTTTCACAGAGATAAAATGCAGGCATGCCATGCAACGTTTCTGCCATGACTCACAGACACTGAATTACAACTGACAACTGACAGACCAACCACAAGTTCAAATTTTTTTAAAATGGTAAAATAACTACTGAACACAAAATGAATTTAGTGACAGTATCTTATCTGTAGCTGAGCCAGAAATCATGAGAGAACAAGAACACTATGTATCTGATTCATTTATCTCAGACACGATCCAAGACACTCCTGCCTCGTCAGTGAAAATGTGCGCTCTTTAAATAGCAAGGAAAACAGCACAGGGCCCGCTAAGGTGGCTGCAGAGACGCCCACTAGCTGGTTTTAATCGCTTTCTGAAAGACCGAGTCTACTCCACTGCCAGGAATGTCAGAAACTCACTTCTCGCGTCTATAACGCGCTTTAATTCAAGAACAAACTGCAGCACCGATATAAAATATTCAACGCACTGTACTCCAGCACTGCATCAAACAGAGCACGAATGATATTTAAAACATGCACTTTCCAAGCAAGATCTCCAATAAACATGTCAAACACACTGGTCGCAGTACAGTTTGACCCACAAAAGGCATTTCTGCATGTCAGACAAAATGGTCCACACAACTGGTTCGGTTCTTTGCGTATCTCAGGCTGATTCGTTGTCAATAAGAGCTGCAACCCAGCTAAACTGGAAACAAAGAGCGAGTTGACTGAGGGGAGCACTTACACTTTGTCATTTAGAAGACGCTGTTATCCTGAGCGACTTACAAAAAGCAAATTCAATTTTCTACAGACACCAAAGAAGTTCCTCTGCAAAACTATGGTGCTCACGGACAGACAAAAGTGAACCACATACAGACTTCTTAACACATAATGCTATCGGAATCGCGGACACATGGGCATCTTTTCCACATTTGCATAAGAATGACAAGCACCAGTGAGAACTTGCAATGAATTTACCGCAGGCCAAAAGTGCTATCCGTGCAATTTCTTTACACGGTGACCAGGGTGCTCAGATGGCTTGGTGATCTTTTCTTGGTTTCGATATTAGCAAGCGTTTCCTCCCACAAACATAATCGATTGCGTGGCCAGTCAGCAAGCCGCAGCTCCGATCGCTCGCTGGCTCGATACGGACATTTAATTAAGCGGCGTAACTACCCGACTGCCGAAGTTAGATCGCAACAATATCCGAGCGCGTTTGGCCGTGCAAGGTCACCAAACGCACAAAGGGTACCGCCACGACCTAGGGCGCACTGTCGCACTGACCGAGGCGTCAGCTCCAAAAGACGCTTCTGGGCGAGCCGGTTGGAGGCATTGTAGGACACCGTGCATGAGATCACACAATAAAACGGGAAGCCGAAATCGGTGGCTTTTACCGAGCACGCGACCCCCTTTGTTGACTCGCGCTGCTGGCGATCCTCGCGATCACCATTTGTTCGCGAGCCCCGTCGGCTAAGCTGCCTTGATCCCATGTGTAAGAGAAGAGCCTGCCATTTATAGCGCTGGGCCGGCCCGAGTAGCCTTTAGTTTGCCGAGCTGGCTACAATGAAAATGTTTACACTTTCTACAAGCAAATGAGCACGACTGCGAAAAAAACGAGACCCCGGGTGCGAAATATAAAACTTGAACGCGATCAACGTCACCTCTTCTTCTCAGCCCGGCAGCCGAGTCATGATTATTGCTTGCTTGTGATTCCTGAACTCGCAAACCGTAAAATTTCGAAATCGTAGCTAAAAGCGTTATTTCAAGCTGGCTAGCCCTGAGAGTAACTAGTTGGATAGCTACAACTTTAAACACAAATACTTGTGCTACCTGACGAAACTAAAATGTCTGTTTTGCAGTTAATTCACGCATTTAGCAACCATAGTTTTACAACCATCAGGCCCTTTAAAACAAAGTACAGTAGCAAGCTAGCTACATAACTAACTAGCGATCTCTTTCGGTACTATGGGCGGTATGGCTGGAAGCCCCAGCAAGCTGCTAAGCTAGCTCTTTAACAACTTACCTTGAGCCAAAACAACCGGGGGAAATAATATCTTCTACAACACGGGCATTCTCTCCGCCTTCTAATCAGCACGGCGCATTTATATTTGTTTTTCCCGACCAAACGAGAGCGTCGTTTGTAATTTCAGAAGTTGTTTTATTATTACTGAAATGAGCAATCAGAAAAAGCCTCCTCTCTCTGACCCTCTGATCACATCTTTCCATAGCAGCACCACCTGACAACGGAAATGACGCACATTGTGTGAGTGACAGGTCCGCTCATCCAATCGGATGGCGGCTCCGGCCGATGACACTCGCACGAAGACTGATTTTCCTGCCTTCCCAGTAATGTCGCTCTTGCAGGAAAGATGAATATTCAGGCATACGCGATAGCAAGGGGCGTCTTGTAATAATTATTTCACGCCGAGCGCCGCTAATACTCTCACGGTCAGCCGCTGCTCCGCTGTGATCAGCAATAAACAGGTATTTGTAGACTGCGTGTTTTGGAGGATAAAGTAGGCTATCTTACAAAAAAATGCGTTCAGTTTCAAATTACGGCGAAAATCGTTCGGACAAACTGGTAACAAGAGGTAGAAGTAGAAAAAAGCATGATTTCCTCTCTCAGGAAAATACGGATCTTATTGATGAAAGATTTTAATGGCCAGGGTTACGCCTCCCTAGAGGGAAGGAACCATTGGCAGTTGCACTCTCACTCAGTGAAATACAGTAAGCATTACTGCAATCAATGATCCCTTTCCCAAGAATGAATCAGTGGCAAACAAAGCTCTGGCAGTTATATGAATGGAGCACAGTATTGTAAGAATGAGAATCTTGGGACCCACGAGATGTGCAACTGTTTCACTTTTTGGAAGACTGCTGTTTAAAGACCACCAGTGTTGCAGTTTAAGTATTCCAATCAGTCTTGAGTATGCAAAATTAAAACTTCAAAATGAAGTTTTAGTCTAGCTTGATCCCTAACATTCCTGCAAAATTCGTAGGGTTAAGTCTGAGGGATGTGTAGCAGTCACATAGCTGTTCAAATATAATTCTCACCACTTCACAATTGATTGATTACGCCCATGACACAAATAGGGTTTGCAGAGCTGATCTCATTCAAGCAAAGCATGACCTTTGTTGCAGCAAGTGAAGGGCACGGACCCTCCTGCTCAGACCCATATTTAGGCCTTCTCATGCAAAACAACAAGCCCACCCACAATGCAGTTTTTCAAAACAGTGGGCAGGTGCAGAATGTCGCGTCAAACAGAGAAGGGATGAAAAGGGCAGGACCCGATTTGGGTCATGTTGGTCTCCTCTGACTGAGAGTAGCTCACACCCTAAGCCACATGAAATGCTATTTCAGCTTATGGGTTAACGTTGGCCAGCCCACATCTGTAAAGTGGAAATGATGAATCACACTCTGAGAACGCCTGCAGGTGAGGGAAAAAAAGCGAGAGAGAGAGAGAGAGAGAGAGAGAGAGAGAAGAAAGCAGAAAGCAGAAAGCATGATTACGTATGACACGATTGCTTTCATTGGAAGTACAGCGCACACCCCTGAACACAGTGTTGTGCAAGTAGTATTTAGTGCAAAATTAATCTGAAGTGTCTGCAGGTCTAGAGATGTCTCTTGAGAACACTTCTATAAATTAGATTAGGATTTTTCTTTTTAATTTATTAGGATTTTATTGAATCAATAAGTCACCTTATCTCACGAGACTGAAGAAACTGTTATTTGATAGTATTTACTTGGGAGAAGACATCTGTCCTACACACGCATAATCAAGTCAATCAATTCTTGTAATGCAGTGCTTCTGGTGAAATTTAACCAGCAGTTGTACCCAAAGAACAGAAGAAAGCTTCATCATTATGGTGAATTATATTGAGATATTTTCATAAAATCATCAAATCAAATCATAATGCCACAGAAAGCTCCTGGACATATTTGTATTTTGTGACCCATAGAACTGTACCTGCTGTGTCATAATAGCAGCTGGACTGCTCTTCCTGTACAAAGACTGACATTTAGCTAGAACCATACAACAGACACAAGAATGGACACACAGGAGAGATTCGACAGCTAAGAATGAGAAAGGACCAACCTCCTCCCCCCAGCTTTGGAGTCGAGGCTGTCTGACTACAGTCTGACTGAGCGGACAGAGAGGCTTCCAGCCCAACATCATGGCTCATTCAATCTGAAAAAACACTGGGCCTGACACCCACTGTCTCAGAACTTGCTGTCACTCTATCAGAGGGTGCAAAGTGATGAAAGAGTTGCCCCCACAAACTGTTTTTTTATGAGCATATTTATTGGTTGCATTGAAAAAAGTAAATTAATTTGTAGTACACTCACAATTTTAGACTCAAACAATCTTTTCTGTCTTTAGAATTTAATTTGAGGAGTACAGCTCCATACTACTTGTCAGAAAGAAATGACATCATTTTATTTATTAAATTTATTTATATCAGGGACCGCGTACAAAATACATTAACCTCAAAAAGAGGAAAGATGCTTTGTACCAGATTTAGCTACTAACTAATTTCCATCTGTAGTCCCTGCAGTCCCTTGATTATATGCTGTTCAAATAAATATTATGTATGTTAAAGTTATGGGGTTTAGAGGCTTAAAAATGGGCTTTTAGGCAAGTCCAAATCTGAGTCATAGTATTGAAATAGTTGATTTTTACAGGAAACGTCAGAAACAAAGATGGCTGACTTGGTCTAAATAAGTTTACCTTTTTCCATGGGAACATGAAACACCTCAGTCATCACATTATACCATTTGATACCACGGCAGTAAGTTCTGAGATGGTTGGTGTCAAAGCCATTTCTCCTTAGATCATTTGGAATGGAATGAGTCTCATGTAAAAAAAAAATATATATATATATAAACTCTCCTGTGCCATGAGCATGCAAATTATCTCCCCCACATCCTTGTTCCAGGTCTCAAATTGCCCTAACGTGGCAGTTTTCAAGACTTGCTTAAAACCAAACTGCTAAATCAGCTAGCCAAATGTAAACTCCAAATGTCAAGTAAACTCCCTTTCTGCTTCCTTTCACTTTATATCAGTTACTCTGGTAATGCAGTATCTATCTATCTATCTATCTATCTATCTACACTATCTATCTATCTATCTATCTACAGTATCTATATATCTATCTATCTATCTATCTACAGCATCTATCTATCTATCTATCTACACAACAAAAATAAATCAAAGGTGAACTGTAAATTTATAGCAAAAAACGTTTATGGAGAGTGACCCCAAGACCCACCAAAAAGTATGAGCACTTGCAGCATAACAGAAACAACAGAAAAGAGGTACATGAGGCACAGAAATGGGGGAACCCCTGCTCGGTATCTCCCTCAGTAGGGCCACACCCCGCTTCCTGAAGAGGTACGTGGGTGGCTTTCTGTCTTTCGTGAGACAGAAACAGCATTCACTTTAAAGGAGAGGTAGGCCGGGAAGCCCTCTCTCCCTGTAGAATCCCCCACCCCTGCCTATTCTTTAGCGTGTGATGCCTCAGCATGTTTTCACTGTATGGTATGTGGCGCTTTCATGGCTGTGAGTGTAAGTGCGTGTGTTTGTGTTCACGTGTGTATATAGATGTGTGTGGGGGGGGGGGGGGGGGGGGGGGGGCGTACAGATGGCCAGAGTCCCTTTTTGACTTCGCGACAGACTGCACTCAGATAACCCAGGTATTGAGTGCCGTTGCCATGGTGCCCTTAATTGCGGGCCTACGCTGTTTTTCCTGAGTGGGTGGGAAAGAGCTGATGGCCAAACTTGGGAAAGGGTTCGGGGGAGGGGCGGGGTGCGAGTGTGTGGGGCGTGCAAGACTAGATCATCTCTCAAATTGACTGGACTGTGAAACTTTCACAGAACGCAGTCTTGGGGAACGGTCCTCCAGTTCCACAAACACCTGTGCATCCTCTTGGTTACCGCAGAGGTGTGTTTCCACCGTGCAAGCAAACCACCAGTGCATTTTCACTCTTGCTGATCAAAAGCAAAGGCCAGCGAGTAATCAGAGCGACGCCCTTAGAAAGGGAGGGACGTGCCAGCTCGTCAGACCTGTGCGTGTGAGGCGTGTTGGTCGGCATGTGTCACACCTCTTCTCATGCCCCTCTCCAGACGTTGGCGCCGTTGATGGAGGTGAAGCAGAGCTCCACATGGGACCCAGTGAAGCAGATAAAAACATTCACCCCACTGCTCGCATGGCTTGCTCTGCCACCATCCGGAATTCCCTATGGAATCTGTTTTACCAGGGGTCCATTGCCACTTTGACTGACTGCATTCCACCTTGACTAGTTCTCATACTGCATGACATTACATTACTGTCATTTAGCAGACACTCTTATCCAGAGCGACTTACATAGGTTACAGTTGTACATTACCCATTTATACAGCTGGATATTTTACTGAGGCAATTTTGGGTTAAGTACCTTGCCCAAGGGTACAGCAGAAGTGCCCCAGCAGGGAATTGAACCTGCAACCTTTTGGTTACAAGCCCTACTCCTTACCACACCACACACCACACCCCTAAACAACAAAAACTAACAAGCAAACAAAACCCCAACATTCAGGTTCCTTCATCAGCGGCTGTTCTGAATCCAGCCCTTTCTGCTGCCATGTTTTGAGGCTCTTCAGTGGAAATGCTTATTAAGAACATGAAACAGAAGCAAAGCATTCCTTTGGGGGGGGGGGGGGGGGGGGGGACAGACTCCCACGGCTCTGCTGAGGAGCATGGGGGTTTTTTCGGTTTTGCTGTTTGAAAGAGTCATTAAACTACCAGCTTCTCAGCTGCGTGGGTGGAGGAGAGAGACAGCGTGGGAGTTAGACAAGATGACAAACCACATCCCAAGACCTTACTGGCAAATCTGGGCTTCTCCCTCACTCCTGATGGCACATGAGAGACGCCAATGTGTTTGTGCCGGAACCCATCTGAAGCTGGCTCTCTTGAGTTTCCTTTGATGCTCGGCGTCCCCTCATCTAGGCCTTCAAAGCTTCCTCTTATGCGTGGCGTACACACTCTGTTAGTGTGCATTTAACAGTGAAATCACACCAAGCACACTGCAACTAAGGTTATTTATAGTGACTTTTTTTAGGCACTTGACAGACCCTCTTATCCAGAACAACTTACAAAGCAAGCATGCAAACATGCATCTTATGAAGCAAACACGTCTGAGAGTCCATCACGCCGCTGTGTGGTCCGCTGTACCCTGAATGCACTGTTGTTCCTGGCTTTATTAGATTATTCACAGAAATTTACTACATGTTTTTCCAAAGTGCAGAAGAGTCATAATAAATATCCCCATTGCTTTTCCATGAATACCAAGTGGCATTATTAAATGATGATATTTAGATGCGGAGAGATGAACAGGAATTGAGAAAGAGTTGGAACTGGAATTCAGATGTGAAATCTCTGGCTTCTGATGGAATTGCAGTTCCGAGATTCACCGCTAGATCTTGAAAAACTAATATTCTTTTCATTTTTGACACTTATACAATGTATCTATCTGTACTAAGTCTACCTCCAATGAGGTTAAAACATCTTCCATGCAAATGGAAACCTGTAGCACCGGAAAAAGAGATATATTATCATTATTATGCATGGTATGCATGGTATGCGCAGTATTATGACATTTTGCACAGGATATTTTTAAGCAGTGTGTTTACTCATTGCATTTAAAAGAATGCAATATTCACTCACTCTCTTGGGGGTCATGTTCAGGTTGAATACCAGTATAACATCATCTGGGATGCAGCTGCTTTTGCATTGCTGAAAGTACAGAAGACAAAATTATAAATTCCTTGATTGTAGGCTCTCAGTTCTGGCCACTGAGAGCCTACCACCCCCCACTCCAAGGAGGAGAAGCCTGCCAGAACTGAGTTCCTCCAGCTTGGGGGCTGGGTGGTGGGCTAGCAACCTCACCCCTTAAAAAGCCTTGTGCTATAGCAACAGAGACCAGATCAAACCAGTTGTGGAGTCTTGTCTGAGCATTACATGACAGTGGGCATGAAGGGGATAAGTAAGTAAGTCAGTACTGAGGGCCACCATGATCTCCACCTGGCCGCTGGTGTGGACGCACCCGATGTTGTGGTTGCTTAAACAGAGGTCAGACTGACAGCTGAACTGCCCCTGTACATCCAGCAGCCCGACCCACCCCACCGAGGGCTACATCCTCATGAACACACAGGCCCTGCAGCAGGTCAACCAGCCCCGCTCGGGGGCGGGTAGTGTCACCTCCAATCCGCTCCTTACTGAAACCGAAAGGATGGTGACCTTTGAAATTTGGATGACATGGCAGGTGGAGGGAGATTCACACTGAATCAGGCTGAAACAGGTTGCTGTGGAGACTGCAGATAACCTCTGTGGCAGTGACCTCTCAGAATGTCTACCCTATCAACTTTCAGTGGTACTGCCGCGCCTACCATGGTGGCAACATATAATTTTAGATGGAAGAACTAATGTTGTCTGTGTATTAACAGTCCACCAAAATTGTTCATAGGCCAGTTGCAGCAGCTTGTATAGCCATGGCCCGGTTATGCTCTAAAAGATGTGATTAATATTTATAGGATTTATGCAATAAAAAGGCTGGTATATCATCCGACAGCATACAACAACCAAAGCTACATGTTACAGGTAATAAGACCCCCATTTCTCAAGATCTGAGAATTTTTTGACAGACAGTAAATAGCGATATTATTCCATAGCCATTCTACCTCTTTTTTGTTATATATAGTACAACACCATGATCTAAACCATGAGAAACAGATGGTTACTACTCTTGTCCAAGGTTTTGGATTTCGGTTCTGCCCTGAACACGTCATTATGTAAGTTATAGCGACAGATCAGAGTCGTGAACAACGTGCTACTGTTTCGTAGTTCACCAGGACTCTCAGCACGTTGATTGATGGTTTAGAAGTTCAAAAACCTAATGTAAACAATTAACTAACGCAACAATACGAAAACCTAACTATAGCAATATATACTCTGTTAGTATCCATCGTTTGGCAATGATTTCGATGCGCACATTTCACTGGAAAACTAGCCAGCAAGCTATCCGGCTTTTGCCAAACTATAATTAAGGTTAACAAATGTTGCTATTTCCATTCGAGGGTTTAAACACAAAGCTGATCACTCCCGACAGCACGATAATTATGAAATCGCTCTGATGCCTTGAAATCCGAACTGGGGTTTTAAATGTTTGCCTTCCTGATCCTCTGATCTTTTCCAATGCCATGACGTCTACGTAAACCAAGCCTCCGCCAGGAAACGTCATTCGTCACTCGAATTAGTTTTGGCTCAAGGGCGCCCCCTTGTGCCAAGTTCCGTCCAGGCTCAGAAACATTGCGTGCAGTACAGTATTGAACCGAATTGCATCATCGGTCGCCCCTAGGCTCTTTAATCCATGTATCGAACAGAAAATAACACCAGGCAGACGGTAAAGTGTTTATTCTGAACATTGCAAAATAATCTATTTCCGTGAAACAATATTTATCACATTTTTCTGACATGTTGACAAAATAAGTGCACTGAAAATAATACGTGTAAACTTGTGTACATCAATACATAACATTCAGCACGCACATAAACTCGATAATACACATTCACACAAGAAATGCACAAAGCAAAAATGGCCAGCTCATGGTTTCTCACATCTTTTGAAAAATACACTCCACCCATTACAATAATGTTTGTCAAATTAGTAATTGTGTACAGTGCTCTCTTGACTCCAACTCATCATACATTCTGCATCTGTAACCACAAACATGAATATTACATAAGAACCCCTTTTGACACAACGCCTAAACTGCTTTAAAACTGGTTCACAACATTGTACCACACGCATTCACAACAACGTCTCATGTTTACTCTCTTTAAATGAATCTATCAATGAGACACAGAGCTTTTCTCTGAACATCTCAGTGACTCATGTTCCTGAATTACAACTACAAGTGCACTTGAGTCCCGTACCCTCTGTTTCACGCTTTTAAAAGGTCTTTTTTTTTTTTAATACCACAGTGGTTCATGAAGTGATTCATTAAACTCCTTGTGCAGCCAGAGAAAAAAGGAAAACAGGACAATGTCAATACATGACTCTTGCTACAGCTTACAACCCGCGTGAGCTGCGACTGTAGTTATGTCAAAAAACATTTTGAGAATGAAAATATGTATCCCACAATAGCATCTATGTACTGCATATAATCATCTCCATTTTCAAAATAACAAATCTACATCACAGGAAACTCTTTATGGCATAGCATCTGACATACTGCTACAGACACATATTGGCCCCAGAAGGAGTAAGCAGTGAGGTGAATGGAGTTTAAAACAACTCATTCTCAGGAACCGCTATGATGATGGGAGTGTACATGGTTAACCAGACCCATAATGACAGGAAAGTACCTAATGGCTATGCGTGTCCACATTCGAACCCAGGCATTCTTCTGGACACAGGACATATCAAAATACGTCAATGACTTCTCTCTCTGCATCCACAGTTAAATCCACAATGTACTGGATTTGGCATGGTACAAACCCATCAAGATTTTCCATTTAACACATCCTTTTTCACAGCAGTACGTCATGAATCTATGTGAAAGACTAAGGTAGGGTTCCTGGTGTGGGTGAGATTAGCAGCCTGCTTTGGCGGTGAGGGTAACCGAAGCGATATCCCTGGCACGGTTCCTTGGCCCCGCCCCTCAATCTTCCACTAATCAGGGACAGGTCAGTGGCATCTCAGAGTCCATCCATCATGGCCAGAAGGTCCTCCCCCTTACTGCTGGGACTCTCCGACGGCGCCCCCTCTTCCTTGAACTCCCCCATGATCCGAGCCAATTCGGCACTGGCCTGCTGGTCCTGACAGACAACCCAGACGACCAATCAGAAGCCTCGTCACACACTCGTACCTACCCACATCTTGTGCAGGAAGCTGTCTGACCCTAGGTTACACGTAATCCTTCGTTATTCAATTAGACCGATTATGCTGGCTAGAGAGCCGGGCCAGTGCCCGGCTGGCTTACAGAGTCAGGGAATATTTCCGCTTCCGCG
Organism: Megalops cyprinoides; assembly: GCF_013368585.1. Taxonomy (NCBI): domain Eukaryota; kingdom Metazoa; phylum Chordata; class Actinopteri; order Elopiformes; family Megalopidae; genus Megalops; species Megalops cyprinoides. The sequence goes on from NC_050592.1 coordinate 2,563,412, forward strand.
GTGGGAAGCAGCTGGCCGTTTGGCGGTGTCAGGACCGCGTCCAGGGACGGTCGCACCGTGGGGATGCGAGTTTTTGTTCTGCCCCAACTTTGTCTGCCAAATTGTTTACTTGAAGTCATTATTTGGAACGTGGCCCTCCGGGACTGAAAGTGCCAGCGCCAGGGACAGACGGATCCCAGCCATAAGGTCTCCAAACTGAGGCCAAAATTATTTAACACCATGTGCACAAAATCAGTGGGGCTCCAGCACGTCCTCACACTACGAGAGCCTGGAAATACTGACTTTGATGCACTTTCATAAAACTGGAGATCCTCTCTGGGTCTTATTCCAGCACTGCACAGACATTGTTCTCTGTCACTATTATAATAACCATATGAATGGCTAGGTACGTGTTCTCTCCATCTCTGTGTATATGTAAATATGTCCTTTACATTGATCTGTTTCTTAGTGTTTCTGTAAATGGTGACGTTGACTTGCCATCAGTGGGATACATGAAATTACACTGATTTACTGATTACTTGAGTGATATCACTGAATGATGTAATGCGGATCACCACAACTCTTACCTTTGTTGCTTGGATATTTATGACTTCGTATGAGAGCTCTGCAGGTCTGGATATCAAAGCTTCCCTGCATGAGGAAAGCACAAAGTCACTCAGAAAGCTACTAAAAAAGCCTCCTCGGCCATGTCCTGAACTCTTCTTTTAAACCACTCAAGCGAACAAACCAAGCTGATAAATCTGCAGCGTGGCACAGCGGTCAGGGAACACGACCCAGAGGACCGCAGGCGTGGCACTGCAGCTGTGTCCCTGAGGAGGGTGCTGACCCTAAACCACCTCATTAAACATGCAGCTGAATAAAGGGCTAATGTGTGAGACCCAAGCTGTGCTTTGAGAACCAAAGGCTCCGGATACAGAGAGATGAGGAAGAACTCACTCCTCTTCCTCGTCGGTGGCGAACAGGTTGACCCGGAACCCGGTGTCTGCGTTGGTTGGTTTCTGAACCTCCAGACCTCCCATCAATCGAGCGAGCAGGTTCAGCTCCTCTTTAGCCAGGGGGTTAGGGGCTGTGTTCACCTGGGAAGCAACAGTGAGAAAGCAGGCCTTTTCATGGTAGTACTCATTGTCTTTCATCACTGTCTTAGCAAATAAAATGTCCTAGAAGACTGCTCTATGTCCAACAGTATCCTAATGTAATCTCAGCCAGTTTTCTGGTAAATCACCTGGTCTTCCTTTACAGGACATCTGGATGTGTGATTAGTTCTCATGTGCCAGGGATTCAAACCCCCGGTGCAACACTGCTCCACACTTCCTCCTTAAAAACCTAGCGACACCAGCGCAGTTAGATTATGTAAAACGCAAGCACTATAAGCCGACTTTACTGAGCTTAAAATACACGTAGACCGGGCAGCCCAGGGCTACAGAGCCACTCTGGAAGCTGCAGATCAGGCCGCTCTCACCTTGGTGTGCTGGGCGGAGTTTTTCGCTGTTCCTGACATGTGTGTCTCAACTGGCCGACTCACGCTGTACCTGAACGACATGACACCACACAGCACAGCACAGGCAAAACAACAATCAGACATTAGTAATCAATAACTGGTCACGGGCATGGGGGGGGCGGGGGCGTCGGGGTGGGAGGGGTGTAGGGCTGTTTATATGCTAACAAGGGGTAGGGCTGATTATATGTTAATGAGGAGTGAGGCAGTTTAAACGTTAATGGGGGTAAGGCTGATTAGATGTTAATGAGGGGTAGTTCTGATTATATGTTAATGAGGAGTAAGGTTGTTTGTATGCTAACGAGGGGTAGGGGTGATTATACGTTAACAAGGGGTACGCCATTGGAAGGCCCAGCGAGGCCGGCGGTGCGTACATGTTGGTACCCAGTTTGATGACTCGTTCTCCAAACAGCTCGAAGGAGCCCTCCCGCAGCGCGCTGGAGTAGCTGCCCCCATTGTGGAACTGCAGCCTCTTCACCTCCTCTCCGTTACAGCTGAAGATCCTGGGAGAAGTCAGGGAGAACACGGCTCATCCTCTTAATCACCTTACTCCCTGTTTCAGCGCTTGCGCCTGGACACTGCTCAGCAGGGGTTAGAGAACTGGACTTTGATCCTTGGATGAAGGCTTTGTGCCTCAACTGCAACACTTGTACCCTTACACAGCTTATACAATAAAATGAAGCAATACGGGTTATTGTACACCCTAGACTTACATCTCAAATAAGATCTTTTCTATTTATATTATTTACTTCAACACAAAATTTCTCAAAGGAGGCTCTGTAGATTTATAGTCAGACTGAGACAGCCAGACTGGCATTTTTGTAACCAATCAAAGGTAGGGAATGAGTAAGTAGTCAAACCAAAAGACTCACATTGGGATTTTTTAAGCCAATCAGAAACAGGGAATAAGTAGGCAGTCTGACAGAGAGCCAGTCTGTGCTATTTGTAGCCAATCAGATATAGCAAATGAGCAGGCAACCTGGTCTGTCTTGGAGGCATCCCATCTACAGTTTGTTCCAACCAGGCTCAGATGCACTTAACATAAACCACATGGCAATGGCTACAAAGTTGTATTCCTGCTGGCCATTGCATTATAACGCATGGTTTGGTCACTTCATTGAAATATCAGATAATCAAACATGCAATCACTACAGTCCCTTTAAAATCCTACATGTTATTTCAGGACCAACAGAATCCTCATTCTACCATTATGAATTGGACAGTGAATCTACAATGGATTTGGAGACAAAGTAAAATCATAATTAAACATTACTTACAGCAATCCTGAATACTCACCATTCAGTTACATATTCATTAATGAAACTGTAGCCACCTAGTGTATTACAGTGTTACATTTATGTATTAACTCAACACTCATTCGAAGCACTAAAGATGACCTGCCATTAAAAAAAAGGGGGATTATTTCCAATAAACTGGTGACATTATTATACAAAGCAGTAATACTCTGCCATATCAGAGGATGCATAAGCGTAGCAACCCCCCGTAAGTGTTTTTTACACCCTGTAACTCTAACACTGCGCAGGCTGGAGGTAACCACGTGGGGCTGTGCTCTCTCTGCGTGAGAAATGTCCAAAAGTTTTAAGCATGGCTGCACACAATCCTTTGCCAATTACAACCGAGCTAAAAGAGGGCCCTTCTAAATTTAGACAGAGGCTGAACATGCAACGCTCTCTGGCTAATGCAATTAGACGGCTGCCAATGAATCCGTCTGACAGACGTAGACAGGAGAATGGCTGCAAATGAAATGGCAACAGAGGCCAAAGAGCACAGACTCTGTCCGCAGCTCAGTTAAAGGGAGAGCGAACACCGAAAAATACTGAAATGACACAGATAATGTGTGTTTTCTTCTCCAGTGAGTGCTGCTGCCTGTGTTGTTATTGCTATTATTGTAATGTTATTAACAGAAGGAATCAAGACCTCACAAAACAGCGAGGGGAAATCAGGCTTCACCTGGGCCCTTAATGGCGTAATCGAATCAGTCGGTTGATTGATGGGAGAGTTCAGCTCCTCTCCCTGCTCTCAGTAAACTGGGGGATGTAGAGAGACAGAAAAACCCGGTGGAACAGACAGACGACCTTCAGGCTCAGATTCGGGGAGGCTGCTGTATCCGCCGGGGTGTAGGGGTGTGCAGTTTGGCCTGCTGTAGCGGGCAAAGCATACCTGATTAACCCAGGGACCTGCGTCCCATACGGAACGGGCCCAGAGGTCGGGAGGACGAAGCGTCCGTTGGAGTTCTGCACTTTGTCCTTCAGGAATATCGACACCTGGAAGAACATTTCACCCAATATTTTAGTGTAATATGCACTGGTTGCTCTTTGGCTTTAGAGATCATATCATGTCATTTTAAACTGCTGTGTAGACAGAAAAAAACAAACACAAATTTGCACTGTTTGCATACACAAGGAAAATCATTTTCAACAACTATATTGACCACAACTGGATCAGGCCCCCTCTCCATCCCAATTCCTGTCAGTTCACACACTACTACTGAATTCCAATGGCCTACTAACATACATACATCTCAAGGATTACTGACCATAAAAATGCAAGCCTGAAAATCAACTCCATCACACACATTCCCCCCTCTCACAGGTTTGCACAGCACATTAAAGATATTACCCCAGCAAAGGCTCACCCGAATGTGCATGTCTTGAAAGAAAATGAGCAGTGTTTGTCTGATCAGCTGGAATTCTCCTCCAGACAGAGGTGTGTAGATCTACAACAATAAGGAATAAGAACAAAAACAATCATTAGTGAATGGCAATAAAGATATGATCCTGCACACACGTCTCATGTAGACAAATTCCATATTCCAGTTCTCCTCTGAACCTGAAATGCAGGTTGCTCTGTACCATCTGCAGGACTGTGACCTACTGCACCTTCTCCTACTGCATCCCCAGCTCATCTGTCATTCAACATGATTGACAGGGATGACACGTTTGGTAAAGACTGGGACCCACAACTGTGCAAACTGCTAAGATCCTCCTGGAGAGGGGTATACAAGCCAACAGGCAAAAAAGTAACTTTTGAGGTGACCTGTTGCAGACAAAAGTGGCGGAAATACTGTCATTTTGTCTGCTTATTCAGAGATTCTTTTCCGGGAGCCTCCCCCAGTGAAAGTTTCCAGATGTCGTATTACTTTTCACTAAACACCAGGATTAATGATTCATGACCATATGCTTTTCTGACCATTCTTCATAGTCAGCTGCTGTTCCTCCAAAATGGATACTGCTTATAACAGACTGGCACACATCCACTGTCATGTGGAGAGGTTTCCTACCTCAATCAGCTGTCTGTACGTTTCATCCACCTGGTTGAGAATGCTGGGGGCGTCCCTCACAAAGTCCTTGATGGCGTCCATGTGATTGAAGGACACCAGCAGAATGTCTTTGGGCCGAGGACAGAGCAGGACTTGGTACTTGAACGCCATGGTCATCAGATCATAGAGCTACAGGGACAAGTCACAAACAGCCACAGTCCATTAAAAAGCAAATACACTACAAACTAGTGTTTTCCTGTAAAACATGAATGCATTTGATGAGCATTTTGAAAGTATTTTGAAATCTTATATGATACGGACATGGTAATAATAATGCTAGGAATATGTCATATAGTCCTAAATGTGCAACATTTTTCCCAAACACGTGTTTTAAAAACAAAACTTACCCTATATTTACAGATGAGTCAAAATTGATAAAGCTAATTGATAGAGCACATTTGAAAACCTTCTTACAGGTTATGCGTCTTCATAGAAATCTACATAAATGATCGTAATGGACATGACTGGCACCGTGATTAATAAGGTAAGGTCCCTTTTATGTAACTGCTCATTAGAGAAAATAAATAAATGAATTCCTACCAGCCGGTGAGTACTCCTGGGGGAGCTGTGAGCATGCTTTTTCTCTGCTCTTACCTTGTCCATGCTGGCCTGGTTGAGCCTCATGATGGACGCGTGGGCCAGGCGGTCAAACACAGTCCTCAGGGCCTTCTTAGAGTACAGCTCCTGGGGCTTAAACAGCTCCTCCAGGAACTTCTTATTGAACATGGTGGTGATGATGTCATTCATGACTGCAGGAAGAAAAAAGTGTGTCTGGGGTGTAAAGGGTGAAGCTGAAATTGTAAACATGCACTGTGAACAAGATACAACACTGTCTTATGCCACATGGCATGTGAAATGGCTATCCATACTCTACATCCTTACTTACTGCAGGGCAGATGACTAATAGAATTGTGGGATTCTGCCTCTATGTAGGTTTATGAAAACCTAAGAGCCCAGGACTACACCATGTTTTGTTGCCTGGTGACAGCTTCACAATTTCTAAACCGACACAGAATTACTAAGGTTTTGAGCCATGTGGAACTTCTTCCACGCTTTTCCCATCCGATGAAATCTCCCCCAAGAGCCAGCATGAATAATTCTGTCAAAAGTGGATGTTTAACACGACCACCCCTTGTAATGCACTCCAGTCTTCCTAAGTTGGATGTACTAGTTGAAGAGCTTCGTGTCAGATAGTACGGAAAGCCAGGGTTACTGTAAAATTAAACCCAGTCATCACTTTAAATCTTCGGAAAAAATGTGTTTGCCACATGCTGCTTGTTGAATGCATTCAGTTAACTTCAGCGTCAACCACACAAATCTCCATTCGCAGGGTGGATTACGAACCTCTATGAGAACACGACATAATAGATTTGCCTTAGAAATAACGAAGCGATCGTTTACTTTATTAGTGTGCAGATGTACAACAAACGGTACTCCTGAAAGTATTATTTATCAAAGACAAAATACAGCCGGAAGAGATTTTTTTACCACTGCATTCAAATATTGACAGTAGAACATTCAACCCACGTAAAGCGTAGACTGGAAGCGATCAAGCTAAGTTTACCTGGAAGACAGCCATACTAGCCTGCAAACTTGTTAGCTAGCTACAAATAGCTCGTTGGCTATGGAGCAGAACAGTTTTCTCTTTGAACCAACTAAACGAGCTAGTTAGGAAAGTCGCACTCCATTTTCGAATCGCTGCCAGATATCTGGGTCTAGCTAACCATGGCTCCGGCAAATGCATTATCCGTATTCATTATCCGTCAACTATTGCAACCCCACGTCCAGCTTTTTCAGTGTGCTGTAAACGTACTAAATGTAACTGGTGTTGGTTACTTAGCTAGCCAGTTAAACAGCAATCTATTACTTGTGAATGACTGATGGAACCATTAGCTAGCTAGCTAGTCTCGCTAGCTTGTTAGCGTGCGTCCCCCTAATATCATGCAGCTAGCTAGATAGCGTTCGTATTTTGTCGTTTAGGTTTAATTTCAGGACTTGCTAACGTCACTAAAACGAACATTTACAACTAGTCAGCGAGCAACCAGGAGATCAGCTAGTCTACCTTTCTTGGCTTTATCGGTTGGGATGTTCTGTGCTCGCAGACGTTGATCCAGGATGTACAGCATTTCTCCTCCAAGATTAATAAAAAGCAGAGGTAACGTCCTCGACGACATCTTTGCAGCTTATTCGTTTATTCACTTGAGAGCTAAGCAACATTAACAATGGGGAATTTCACTTCGTTGCGTTCTCTCCACAATATGCTAATATGTATTACCGGACAGTTAACTAATTTGGCTATTTCGGTACCCTGTGCGCGCTAAGCAGCGATCTGACTGCGGAGGATGAAAGCGTCTGTGGGATGCTACCTGGTTGCCAGGTCACGATGAGCAAGAACCAATCAAAATGGCTGTTACTGCAGCATCAGAGACGGCGCTTTTGCTGTTGTTTCAACGCGTCATACAAGAGGAGGCGTTGCGCACTAATCCTACCCTGGTGTGCCTGCGTAATTTTTCCATCTCCAAAAAACGCTTTAAAAGTAAAATTACTCAAACGTGTAAAAGACGTCCTCTACACACCTATGTCGAAATGAAGACAAGCTTCACCAAAAATTGCCTGCATTGTCTCGCACAAACTAAACACTGTTCCAGGACCATGTTACTCAGAATTCATGATTATTTATTTATTTTTCTACCATACCATCTGAAAAGAATGCGATCTGTCAAATTTTGTGTCTGATTGAAGTGGCAGATGGAACACTAAAATAAGTCTGGTCCTTTGTAGTTCATTAATTGACAGTGGGAATTATGGGGCCTACTTGGTCGCCTTTAGTGGACAGTTGTGAACCACCAGGTAACTGTCAAAATGAAAGACAGACGAGGGATGCAAAGTATATTGAGAACAATTGCTTCCACACAGACGTGGCTCCTGAGTTAATTAAGCAATTAACATTCCATCAAACTTAGGATGATATATAAAAATAATAAAATAATGGGCCCAACTGCCCATTATTTTGGCCATCATGGGTGGAGGAGGAGATCTCAGTGACTTTAAGAGAGAGAGGTGATTGCTGGGACACATTTGACAGGAGCTTCAGTGACAAAGACTGCTGAACTTGCTGATGTATCACAGCAAACAGTGGCTAAGGTGATGTTTGCATGGAAGTCTGAGGCAAAACATAACCACCTAGGGGCAATTGTGGTCAAAACTACATACTCCTTGACCATGATGTCTGTACATTAGTTTGAGATTCAAGGCAAAACAGACAAGCAACTATGAGTCAGTTTACCGCAAATATCACTCTAGCGTGTCAGCACACAGCTTCTTCAAAAACAGTCTGAGAATTTCACAGAGAGGGATATTGTGGCTGGGCTGCAGTGTATTAAACCCTTATCACACCTAAAATGTTTCTGAGTAAAGTGGTCTAACGAACACCACTGAGCAGTGGAAGAAAGTCATACGGTCAGATGAGTCATCCTTCACTCTGTTCTCAACACGTGGACAAGTGCATATGTGGCACACGCTGAAAGAAGTCTGCAGGCCTGAGTGCATGTTTCCCATGGTGAGGAACTCCGGTGGCTCTGCTATGGTGTGGGGTGCATTCTCCTGGCATGGTTTATATCCACTCAACCCCTTAGAGGGAACTCTAAACAGCGACAAATGCAGAGCCATTCTGAGATGTCAGCTTCATCCTGCGATGGAGCATTTCTGTCCTGATGGGAGAGGTCTCTTCCAGGATGACTGTGCCCCCATCCACAAGGCAGGAGTGGTTGGTGAATGGTTTGACGAGCATAACAATTGTGTAAAGCAAATACCATGGCCGTCTCAATCGCTCAGTCTTGACTCATCTCATATTTACGGGAGATTCTGGAGCGGTGCGTGAGACAGCATTTTCCACCACCAAAAACAAAACACTAAGTGTTGTTATTTCTTGTGGAACAGTGGCGTTACATCCCTCCGGCAGAGTTGCAGATACTTGTAGACTCAATGCCAGGGCACAACAAAGCTGTTTATGGTGGATCTGGTGGCCCAACACCCTATCACGATACATCAATTGTCGATACACCAGTTGTCTGTACTACTTAGTGCAGTTTTTAAATAGTAAATGATAACAAATATACCCCAAAACCCTCTCTAGGAATGGGGTAGGCCCCACTGACACATCATCTTGGCAGATGAAATAATCTTTCCACTGTCAGTCCACCCCAATGACACAGAGACCGGAGTGATCTGAGTGCTACACGCATTGAGCTCATGCCCTTCAATAAACATTGAGGGAAGAAGAATTTTCAGTGGGTCTAAAAAAGGACAGATATAGGCAGATAATTTGCAGACTTGCAGTTTAATATGTTGACAATCTCTGATACAAATGTGATACACTGCAGACCAAGGGCTATTACAGGAATATTTACTTAATGATTTGGTGAACTTAATTAAAAACAGATGTGTGCTTTCATCACAAAAAAAAAACAAACACAAGAACTCATGATACCTGAAAAAAAAAACAGACCATGGCGTACTCAGTAAAATATGCAATATGTCAAACTATGCATCTTTTTTTTTTATGCATCTCCATTCCGGATACGTATTTCTCTCGCCATCCGACACATCTCACAGAATCCACAGCAGAAGGTCATCAACGCATCATTGCATATTGTGCCCTGAAAGAGAAGTTGATTGCATTTAAAACCACCAACACATATTCACTCACAAGCCCCTGTGGGGAGCCAAAGAATGGTCAAAGCCATATTAACCCTTTAGTGCCCAGTATCTTTTCCCCTCTTGAGGTCTGCTTATTCTTTCAAATGAGTAGTTTTGTTCCTGGGCACAATTGCAATGTCTATAATGTGGCTATAAAGTACTACTCACACATCTCACCCTAACTGTTGTAAAAGAAAAAAAAAGCAAATTTTCACAACTTTGTTGTCGTAATTATGATTTGGTAACCCTGGACATGCCTTACAGCCCTTACATAATAACAGACGTTCATTGCAACTGGAAACAAAAGTTGAGCAATATTTCAATTTCATTTCCATCTCACCACACTCTTATCAAAACACCCAGTAGGAGAGATAAAACTACTGTGCGATTCTATGCAACCAGACCCCCTTCAAGCAGGAACACTGTTGTATTTTCGGTGCTCAAAAGATGTTTTGAAAATGGTCTGGCCCAAATCTTCAGCTCCTGTTGTGAACGTGACATACCTGGATACCATATGTCAGCCGCATGTGAGTTCTCATAGCGGTCATTCCTCCCGGGATACAGGCCAAACAGGCATTCTCTCCGTACTTGTTAGCTGTATAGCAGCCCAGTGCAATTGGGCAGAAGAAGCCCAGAGCACCTACACAGCCAAGACAGCAGAAAGTGAATAAAAATCACCACCACAAAAACATCATAACATTCAGAGCTCCTAGAGAGAAGCCAAGCCTCCTACAGACCATGACTGAGCAGACAAGGTAGCTAGCTTACAACCTTCTCACAATGTTCGTACAACGCTGTGGCTATGTACTCATACTGCGACCATGTTTCAGTGACACAGCACTGAAACCGGGATCCTCTTTGTCCCCAGCTGCTCCTGGCTTGAAAGAGACTTCTGCAGTCCCTCTGCTGCTCTATTTAAACATTTGCAAATATGTCTAATGAATTAAATGTGGAAAACGGCCACAGGATGCCATTTTGGAGTCCATACTTACAGACCAGTAAGTCACTACAGCAGGAGCAGAGTCCTGTGCTCCACTCTCCTGTCTGCACGTTGGTTCCGTACTGCCCTCCGCCGGGCTGGTGGGTGATCGCTGGGTTCGACATGTCAGCCAAAATGTGCAGTAACGTCCTTGGAGCACCAGAGAGAGAAGAAGAGAATCAGCAGGAAACGGGTTAGCCTTTGAATCTCAAACAGGACGCTAACTAAAAAAACTAAAAAAAAAAAAACAAAAACAAAAAAAAAAAGAAGATAATACTGATATTGATTTGATTGATTTGATTCAGAAGTCATACCAGAGGAGGGAATCCACTAAGAGAAAAAACAGCAACTGCTACCATACTCCAACAAAGAAACACAAACACTCAGTGGAGTTGAAATGGTGGTAAACACTACACAGTACATGTCGTTATTATAAGGCAAGCAGATGTAATTGCTTCCATTTTTCCCACATCACAGAAATTCAGTCTATCAGCACATTTATGCTCATTGTATCAGTGTTCAGTGGCTTTATTTCTTAAGGTGTTTACAATACAGCAAAGCTTATTCAAGAGGTTCACAGTTTTAATGTGGTGTGTCACAGAGGCAGATTTCAAAGGAAATGCAAACTCTGCTGCACCTCTCAACTGCAAAGCAAACTTTCCTTTTGACTAAACAGCACTGCTCTGTCATCTTTACTCTTAAACTTGTATTTCTCTGCACATAAAGCTCATTTAGAGAAAAATGTAACCCTTTTAGATGGTATAGCAAGCACATTTATAAAATGAATAGCTCCATAAGACCAAGGGAGTTAATAAAGTCTGAAGGAATTGCGAAAGTTTTTCAAAAAATCTTATTTATGATAAATCTGAGCAGCAGTTTCTCTGCAATGATCCACAATTCTTTTCAAATCTCATTCTCAAAGAAAGCAATCTGTTTGCACCATTATTCAAATGCAGAGAATGTGAGACAGCATTCTACTCTTCCTCTATTACAAAAAAAAAAACAAAATACCCCAAACTTTTACATATATGAAACTCTGATCTGTCAAAATCACAAGCAACTGTATGAATATGCCAAAAACATGGCTACTATTCATAGCAATTGTAGTATTTAAGCACTACCTTTAACAGTTGGAGGTAAAAACGCCAAATCAAGAGCTTGAGGGGAAGAACCCTTCACTTACCGAGCACATCAGCTGCACTGGCCCTCTTAAGATCTGAATCAGGACTTCAACAGGAAGTTTCATCACACATTAGCGTTGCACAGAGGTGGTTACTCACTGCGTTCTTTTTTTTCCGATGAAGGTCAACACTCAATCTACAGATAACCAGAGACCTGCACAAAGAGATGCGTGTAAAGCGCTCAGTGGGTGGGCTGCTACATGGTCATTTTAGAGTAAATGTAACACAAAAGTAACACAAGTACTGTGACTGCTCTGTTAGTCTGGCAGTGAAAGACAGCTAGATTGATCTTACATATTAGATATTAATCGCCATTATGTGCATCCTAAAAAGCATATTGAATTCTGGGAAGATGAATTATAACTCTGCTATCATGACACTTACACATCTGTTTTAACCACAGCCTCAAAATTTGAAGACTTGCTTTTCCGGAGACCGCAAATGGCTGCCGATTGTTGCATTAGATTAAAATGCCTTATCTACAATATGAGCAATATGAAAAACAGGGCGTGGGCAAACACAGAATCTGTAAAAAGGACAGATAAAATTACATGTATATGTATATGTGTGTAAAACCATACATATCTGAATTACTGTACCTTTGTGGCACAGCCCTTGTCTAATAAACAATTCTTCACATTCCACGTGAATGAAAACAACAGAGAAAGGAATTGGAAAACTTTTATTAATGTCATGTATGATGGATTTGCGCAATTTGTCCATACAGTGAAAAGCTGTAGTCCACTTCTGTTGATGTTGAAAAGTACAAGTTAATGTTGGTTTGTCCTGACATGGTTTATGATGCAACACAATACATCAGACACCTGACTGCTGTTGAACAAACTCAGTGGGGGAAAAAAAAAAGATATTCTAGATATTAGAACTGTGCTGGTCAGAAAAAGTACAGGTCAAAAATAAAATAAGTGAGACATATAAAAAGTAACGGGGGGGGGAATAAGAGCTTCACGGAGGGGGGGGGGGGGGGGACAGCCTGTGTCAGTAAAGCATGCTGTTTGTTTCTTGTCTGTGGCTTCTTCCCACTGAAGCAGCCGTGACCAGACATAACCAATCAGTTCAGAGTGCTGGAGTATCCATCCTCATGCTGCACTTTCTGGGACTTCAGCAGGCAACTTCTCGGCTGTTTCTGCCTTTGTAGCGGCGGCCGCCTGTCTCATTCTCAGCCTCTGCTCTTTCTTCCGCTTCTGAACCTCCTTAAACACCTGAGGAGAGAAAGAGGTATCTGTCACCTCACCACAATCCACACTCAACACAGGAGCTTTCTGTGCAAAAGCCAGCCCGGCTAACGCATGACAAAACCCACATCTCGTCGCTTTGAAAGTACCAGTGTGGAGTTTTAGTGGTGACGAGCACTGATCTGATACATGCATGAATTTAAACACCACTACTGTTGGTTATACTGAAAACATTCAAGTAATGTAGCTTGCCTGTAGGCACAAAAGCGGTGATGAGGAGAGTTCTTCACACTTAGGTCAAAAGGCAATCATTAATCAATAAAGAGTCAAAGAGTTGTGGGTCTGGATAATGGCTCACACATCAAGGGCTACTGAATAAGAAAGTTTTCTGTCTGAATAAAATAGTTTGTAAGTGTGGACAGCACCCTGTGCTGTACAGCTTTAGCTGAAGGAGTTTCATATTCTGATTTTACTGTGCTCTCTTATGGAAATCCGTTCTAATGGTGATCAGCCAAGAGAGTAACGGGACTAGAGTATGTTCAGTTCAGTGCTCATTTGTAGAAGTTGTAGAAGTTATCCCTTATGTGAATCCAAGGTGCGTACACTGCAAAGCTAGGAATACCCACTGGCAGCACCTCATACCTGTGCCATGGTGCCATGAGCCGTGAACACTTAATCTACTGGACGATATCAGACAGCAACAGCATTAGCTGACGGAGTGGGGCCTGATGACGGCTCAGGTGCTGACAGTGTAGCATAGTGGTTAAGGAGCAGGACTCGTAACTGAAAGGTTGCCAGTTTGATTCCCAGTGGGTCACTGCTACTGTACCCTTGGGCAAGGTACCCACAATGGATAACATTGGAAAAAAAAAAGAACTGTAACTGATGTAAGTCGCTCCTGCTAAATGCTAATGTAAGGTAATGTGCCCTCAGTACCTTGATGCAGAGGGCCTTCTTGGCCAGCCAGCGCCGGGTCACCTTCCTGTAGTACTCGGGGGGGAAGGTGTAGGTGATATCCAGCTGCTGGCAGACGTGCTCGAAGGTGTCGTAGCGTGTCCGGCGCAGGTACTTAAGCAGCTTCTTCCTCCGGTCTATGGCCATCAGCATCCGCCTCTTGTTGGCTTTGTCCTACCGTGACACACAACCACAGAGGCCAGAGGTCAGAGGTCAGAGGTTGCTGCTTGCCGCAGAGATGCAAACCGAGCATGAGCCACACTGCCATTCGCGATTCACGCAGCCAAGCGACTCGATATTTAGTCCCTCCGCCCCCCTCCGCTCACCTTGGGGTGTTTCTGCAGGTGCTCCCGGTAATTCCGGATTCGCGCAGTCAGAAGGGCCACTGAAATCAAAACCGAAAGATTTGCATCCCATTACACACCCCTGATGGACAGCCTCCATACCGGTCTCCATACCAGGCCAGAGTGCTCCTCTTTATCCCCTGTCACCATGGGAACCTACCCTTCACCTCAGTTGAGCTGTGGTCATTTTCATGCCTCCTTACTTTGGCCACCAGCTGTTCTTTTTTCACGGTCAGTTTCTCCTTCTGATGATTGAAAACACAAGACCCACTTGGTGACGTAACATTACATTTCGTTGGATCCAGAGCGACTGCCATAGCTTATGTATCATCCATTTATACAGCTCGATGTTTACTGTGGGCAGGTCAGGTCAATTCCCTTCCTCAAATGAACAGCGTTCCACAGCAGATATACATACAGAGATTGGGAATTTTTATATATATATATATATATATATATATATGTATGTATGTGTGTGTGTGTGGATGGATATGTATTTCCAGTCGTATTTAGATGATACAAGGTAGAGTTGCAGGTAGCGATAAATTGAAGGTAAATTCATGTGCATTTAATTGTAACTGAGTAATTTAGGGGCTTACGTGGCTTGCTAGCTCCAGTGTTAAGAGCCTCCTGACCACGTCGTCCGTGCTGAAAAGAGAAGAATTTCAACTGCATTGACAATTCAGGCATGACGCAGCTGTGAAAGGCAACACTGAGGTGCATATAACTGTGGTGCGGTTTTGATCCCAACAAAACAAAAGCACACACCTGAAACAGATGTTTGTTGCTGTATCAGGTGTATCAGGAATGGTCTGGATTCACACGTACAAAGAGCTCATTCTAACAAAGCACTAACCAAATAGGTCTGTCATTAAAATTACTGATGTCAAACTGAAGCAAAGTTACAACAAGTTAAGTTACACAATGTTTCCTGTATTCCTTCATGTACACTAGCCCTGAGTTTTCCTATATGATTCTAATGTGTACAAGGAAACTGAACTCGATTTCCTTGAGCTTGAGACCTGCCTCAGAAACTCAGTTTAATGTTGGCTTTGCAAATGAAAGTCTGTGGTTGTCTTCAAGCTGTTACATTAATGCCAAGGTGTGAATTTGTATGAGCGCAAAACATGCATGACAGCTGCAACTGGCGTGGAGGCATGGGTGGTTCTGTTCCCCTTCACATCTTCCTCTTTAGAGAGCAAACATGAGAGCTCCTCTCCTGCAGTAACTCGCTAATGTCGGGCGCTATTCTGTGATTCCAATGCCTTGCTCATTGCTTATGACGATAAGATTCATGCAACCATATAACACATTAGACTACTAGAATGGCACAGTACTCACTCTAAACCCTCTCTAAAACACACAAGTGACATCATACAATAATGCAATCAACAGGTGGTCAATACGTTAACTTACATCACAATAATGTAATAAGCATGTGTAAAATGTCAAAATAAAAGTGTTCGTGTGGTGATCTGCAGGTGTCAGAGTAAAAGCTGCAATGCTATCTGCATCATTCGGGAAGACGAGAGAGAGCGCTGGGGATTCCATTCTAATTCTCAGTGCCTGTGAACGCTCGCCGAGACGGACTTTAGGCCTTTAGGCTGAAAAGTGAGAGGCAAAGACGCAAACTCACGTCTGCGCCAGAGGGACCGGGGTGTACTCCTTCTTCAGCAAGGTCGGGGGGAGATCATCCAGCTGACTCTGAATCTCTGATAAAACAGAAAATATCAGAATATCAGCACCCTGAGGGGGGAGTCACCAAGCTCAAACACCCTCCCTTTGTCTACCCCATTTACACAGGGCATTCAACGCGACATGCCGCTTCCAGCACACGTCAAACCCGGGATTCTAGGGAGGATGTGCATGCTCCCTTTCAGCAATAGACCAATTCTCCATCATAACTCACCTGCCTTTCTTCTCGTGGCTCTGGCATAGTGTCTCACTGCTTGCACAGCAAAGCTCCCATCACCTGTCGAAATACAGGTGACATATAAAAACACACAATAAACATAAAAAAAAAAACCCCAAAGGAGACGAATTTACTGCACAGTGGAGAATTCAGGGGTGAAATTATATCCTGACACAGACTCTTTGTTTCACAGAATCTCAAAATTTCAAAACACAACTCTGCTTGCATTTAGCTCGAAACAAACGTTGCCATTTTCTGTACTTCAGCTCGGTAAAAATGCATTCGGCCCTGTGTGCTGTACTTGGCTGTTGCACGTTCTTGTACGGTGTGCTACACAGCTGAACATGGGAGTGTAACAGCAGCAAAAGTAACACAGTAAAGTGGGGATCCCTGGGGCTTCCACAGGCTTCGTGTGGACGCTGTGCACGCATCTGCACACCCGACCATGCACGCTACGGAAGCAGAGGGGGCAGCTGGGTTTGCAGGGCGCCTGTAGCAGCCAGCAAAGAGACGCTATGGTGAGAGCACAGCTGACACTTTGGGCTGGTGGGGGGAGGAAGCCAACTCGCTGGTTTCCCACATCCTCTTGACACACTAAGAGAGCATCTTCCCACCCCTGAGAAACGCAAGCATTTTTTTTCTGGGTAAAATCTTCCATTGCAACACATATCCGCTTATGAAAAAAGTAACAGGTTGGTTTCCTGCTCAAATTGATATGTCTCACGTCAGCAAACAACACCGGAGGGCAAAGTGACTCTGAGGAGTTTCGGTTTGATAACGCAGCAACATCCACCAGGGCGATCAGTCTTCTAGCTAATTTATACACTAGATTTTAAAATACAGGAATCTGGACTTTTCAGGCTTGGCAATGCACTTAACTGTAATTCCTAGAGTTTTACATTTACATTTACATTTAGCTGCTTAGCAGATGCTACTACCCAAAGCGACTTACATAGGCTGCAATTTTTACATGTTATCCATTTATACAGCTGGATATTTACTGTGGCAATTCTGGTTAAGTACCTTGCCCAAGGGTACAACAGCAGTGCCCGAGCAGGGAATTGACCCAGCAACCTTTGGGTTACAGCCCTACTCCTCACCACTACACCACACTGCTACTACATTAATTACAACTGTATGCACAATCTTTTAACTGTAAAAATGTTTTTTTTTTTCTTTCCCATCTTACCAGTTTGACTCAAAAGCTGGAACATATGGGGTCAATGACAGGACACTCCATCACCCACATGTGCTACTACAACATTACATTGACCCGTGTGCTCCACTTACCCTCTGAAGCTGGGCTTTAAAAATGTACATGGCCACATCCCAGCAGGCCCCCCAACCCACTGCTTCTGGGCCTGTTTTCGTGAGGAGTTTAAGGTTTTAGTTTTAAATACAGAGCCACAACAAGGCAAACAAGGCTGCAGAAGGGTTTTTGTTCTTTTTGACACAAAAAATCCAAACCTGCAGATGCCTGATTGCAATTTTCAGCACCTCGTCTCACAGAGTTTACGTTGAGAGAAGAGCGGGGGAACTACCTTTTTAAGTGTGGTCACACTCAGTTTGGGCTGAGCGGTTACGTTCAGCTCTGCGCTGTGTTTTTAACATTGGACAGCTCACCAGGAGAAACAAGGTTTATTCTCTGAGCCGACTGTCTTGTTGCCTATAATTTATGGTTGAGTCTGTGGCAGCCTTTAAGATGATGATCACCCACTTTCAGTCTCACAGACAGCCACACAGCTACCTTTAGCTCAGATGTGGAGGCCCTGATGAGCTTCAAGAGCAGGGAAAGAGTGCAAAGCCTAGTTTTTGGGAGTCACAACAGTAAAGTCTCCATATAGGGACACAGACACAGAGTGGGTTACTGAGGTAGAATGGTGCTAGGTCAGCAAGAGAATGCAAGCCCTTACATCAAAGACCAAATTATTAGACAAAGTTTGCCACCTTGGCAAAAAAAAAACCCTGCAGCCAGCCCTGAATAGCATCACAGAGAACAGACAGAAATGATGCTACATGAAATATATTACGATGCTATCACCTTACGGTAATTCTGGATATTTTTGGATAATATCTAATAATTCAAAGATCTGGTGTGATGGATATCACTGAATGTGACACAGCTCTTGGTGTATAAAAACTATAACCCAGTACAAGGGTAGCAAGGCATTTTTTTTGCTTCATATTGGCATTCGTTTTAAAATTTTGTAATTTCAATTTGAATCCTCAGCACATATTCATTACTGTATCCAGGCTTTGGCCAGTAAGAAGGCACCATAATGTGAGAAATAGCCTGGTTGCCTCTGACTTCCTCAACGCATAACATATACCAAGTGTACAAGTGAACGAGATCCAGATCCCTTCATCAAGCAAGATTACAATCCACAGTAATAAAATAATTTCTGCATAGCTACATTGCTAACCATGTGGAGACCGTTCCTTAACTGTTCCATAGTCAAATGCTGCATGAGAGCCTTTGTTCTTAAGATCTTAAATCCATTTTGACAGCTCTCATAGTAATACATAATCTACTATTCCAATATTAATCTATTATTCTATTAATCTGGTTCATTCCCAACTCTCAGCTGAAGACAAGTGTTCAAGTTCATGTATAAACATAAGAAAATTCTTTAGTTAATAATGTAACCATAACTGAAACCAAGAGTCAATTTTGCTGCTCTCATCAAAGTTGGTGAAGGAGAGAACAATGTTAAAAGAAGGAAGTATGGACTGTTGGTAAAATCAAAATCCCCCTTTAAAAAAGGGGGATTTTGGCAGAAACCACCGCACACAATAACGCTGTCCTCCCTCACAATAACAATACAATGAGTGAGAGAAGTTTTAGTACTAAATGTATAAAATCACTTCATATCGGGCCAGTAACCAGTACTGTATAAATCGCTATTTCTACAGACAACAAACTAACTGCATTTCTACTGTTGTCTGCGCAATGTCCAAAATCATTGCTGTAGCACCGGTGCAACATAGTTTTGTGCTAAATAATAAAACATTTTCATATCCTTTAACCTTTAACTGATTAGTGATATTATTAGGCTATCTCTTTGGTCACCCTAAGAATAAATCCAATCGGTAAACCCTCCCCCCCCCCCCCCCCCCAAAAAAAAAAAAACTGGCTTGGTGGATCACGTTATGGGTAGTTTCCCGTCGTCTATTTTGCAATATTGACTAATGTTACTTCAGTCTACCAGAAAATATTGTGGTATACCAGCACGCAAGATAGAGCCGGAGTCGGCCATCTGCGTAGTCGCGTTGCTTCAGCCCACGTTTGCGCTGTAAGCGCTACGATAAACACTACAGGAAGAGAGAACTATGCCATCGCTGATCAGGGCTAACACACAGGGACAGATGGAGGCAGATCTAGTTGGTTTATATGGAATCTTTACATAGCTAATACGGTCAATACGGAATCAATGAAAAAAATTGTCTGGCCTTGGATTAGATTAATTTCGGCTGGTCCTCTTGATTTGGCCAAAGGTCAGTATAGACTTTAAGGTCACGTGTTGCAGCTCTCGGATACATCAGTGGTACTGTAATTATTCTGTAACGTTTGGTAGCTAATTTTTTAGGCCAGCCAGCTTCGTATGCGGCCGTTTTCTCGTCTGCAGAACGCAGCTCGGGTTCCTGGCTTTTACAAATAACGTTAATGTAGAGTTTTTACAGTTACATGATTACATTTTTTTTCAAATATTCTAGTATTGGACAGGGAGTTATTTAATTCAGTGATCAACTTTAATTAAAAATTAATTAGTAAATCAACAAAACAATACTATTTGAATATTTAGCTAACAGTCCTTATCGAGTCTGCAGTTGTCTTGCACAGCATAGTAGCTGGTAACATGTTTACGATGACCCAGCATCTGTACGTAAGGAATACATGACGTCTGACTTTCATTCACCGATCTAGCGTAAATAGCCATACAGCTAGCTACATAATGAATTTCTTTCTGAAAAACACGTACCTTTCACCTCTTCAGAATCTGAAGCCCATCTATTATGAAAGCAACTTGTTAAAGGTCGCACAGGTAACGCCACTGTGCGAAAAGCACCGTGTTTAGAGACAATCTCCGCACAGTTCAGCTTCTTGCTGGAAACAGCGCTGCTTTCCCGCAGAACGGAAGATGCGGATTTCAAAGCGCACCTTAGAATCATCCTGACGCGTAATAAATACCAATAATCTACCTTTTCAAATCTGGAGATACATATGGCATACAAAATGTCATGTCTCCTACAAGGGGCTCGCCATTTTGACCAGACCTAACTATCAGAACTAACGTGTCTGCACCAGCGTCAAAGGAAAACCAATCTATTCCAGATCAGCTTTCCCTCGATACTCGGGTACTCGATGAGTGAAACGTTAAACAATAAACATGGTTGAGCGTGAAAAAGGGAAGCCTATATCCATATTTTCTCCCTCCACACATTGTAGCCCTTGTAAAGCCACTGAGAAAACTGTACGTAAGTCTCACACATATGCTGGTACCGTTTAACTGTGAATCTAATATTGGTCAATGCATTCCCACAGATGCCGAAGTGTCGTCAACCCACGCCATCTGGTGGTGACGACGCGCACCGCTACGACGCTATACAGCTGGATATTTACTGAGGCAAGACGTTGTTGTACATGAACGAGTTTGCAGCTTTTGGCCATTCGAGTCTAAAATTATTCGGGTTTTTTTTTTTACAGTGGCGATTGTTTCTTGTAAGTATAGCTGAACTGAGGTGTGTTCAGTACTAACAAACTTTGCAAGTACTGCATGAGAGAATTGATTATTGCTAGCATATAGATATCTCACTGGCAATTTAGGGTCAGGGTTAGGGTGTGATTTTTCATAAAATTTCCAAAAACGAAACAAACAGTCCTTTCACAAGAAATACGTTTTTCTGGTTCTACATAACATTAGATTTATTCAGACCTTCCAGTTCTTTCATGCAGTAGTAGCTGGAAATCACGTCCTATCGGTTCTCAGGAAATTACGAAATCCTAAAGCCACCAAACCCCAGTCTGCCAATGCAGAAGACAGTAACATTACCACATTCTAGAGCACAGTTACATTACCACATTCTAGAGCACAGTTACATTACCACATTCTAGAGCACAGTTACATTACCACATTGCTGAAACGCTGAGCTTCCTGAGATGGAAATGACTGGCTGCATTGTCCAAAGAGCCTGAAGACTGTAGACTGAAGGAGGCCCATCACAATATCATGATGCCACCTTGATCCATCATGCTTGCATGGTTTGTCTTATGATAATTATGAGAGCATGCATGAGTTACAGGATTGGTTTCCTGACATAAAACAGCCAAGCCATGTGATTGCAGAATGTATTTCTTAAAGACAGTGACAAAAAAGTGTTAGTAAGTGTGTAAATGTGAGTTAGTGATTGTACGTGGTGACCTGGGCTGTGATTTTGTGGTCCAACCAAAACCATTAAAGGATGCCATTTTTTGATGTTGCGTTCACTGTGCAGTCTGTTGCACAGGGTGAGTAAGAAATAGAATTAGGAGGTATAACAGAAATGTAGTGTTATATCAGGGTCATGCGAACACATTTCACAATGCTTCCACAGACAGCTGAGCTCATGCTCCTCTTTGGTTTGAGTCCAGAGTGTTCTGTCTGGGATTCTTACTGATGTCCTCACTTTTTGTGGATGAACTCCTGTTACTCACTGAGGCCTGTGCTTGTGTGTAGATATTTTCCTGCCTTCCAGCAGCATATATGTTTTTTTTTTTTTTCTGAGGATTTTGTTAAAAAAATGTTGCAGACTGTTGAATTTATCCACGGTGACATCACATTATAGAATTACTTGTTTGTTACAGAATGTTTCAGTAATCTGGGGAAATTTAGTTTGTAAGTTTTTCCATTTTATTATTTTTTTTTAATTCATGCTTTCACTTAAAAACAAAAAAATGAAAACAAATATGAAAAGCTTTAGAAATACAATCAGGAGGTAATGCAAACTAAAATACTGCTAATCATTTTAAAATGCATAAAAAAATAAAATGGATACATTTCAATAATGCAAACTTTACATTTTACATTTTACTTTGACCAAAGTAAACTTATACAGTCCAGTACCATAAAACACAACACATTTGAACACAAACCTTTTTCTCACAAGCAGCAATTGATACCTGACCCATAATAAAACATACATACATACCAACATAAATGTGTTTACCATACCTGTGAACAAAATATACCTGTAAATACTAGTATTATATAAAACTGAAATAATAAACCACTGAAATGAAAAAAGGAAGTAAAAGAAAAACATACACAAAGCAATGGAAAAAAGTAAACAAAATGCGAGAATGTAAATATATTAAACTTCATTGTAGTTGTAGTTTATTGCTGGTGTTGAGAAATATTCCATCATTGATATATCACGTGTCTCAATACAACTACATCATTAAGATACAATTTGTTCAGTGAATTCTGATGCTATTTACTATTCTACTAAATGTGATGAATCAAAAGTGACGTTGACGTAATGTCTTTTACATTGCCTCTTCTGTTAACATCTGTACATTTTATGTACTATTACAATCAATCTTTAGTGCAATCAGAAGCCTGCACAATAAATGGTCACTCCTTATGTATTTCCTCTTGATCATGTTTAATGTTAATTTCTTGGAACCAGATATTTTCCACAAGAATCTGAAACAAGATTTACAAACTGCCCAACTAACTCAGCACCAGATGTATCCTTTATGTATGTATACAAACAGATAAGAATCAAGAAACATTAAAAAATAAAGTAAAAACAGCACCATATTCATTGCCATTAAGTATTACAGTAATTACCTTCAGGTATCTCTGATGAATTCCTCTCTAATTAGATCATTACATCTTTTCACTGTGACACCTCTGTCACAGTGTAAAGATGCAATGATCTAATTAGATGATCTAATGTTTACAAGCAACAAAACCCATTCCCACAGATAACCAATCCCTCCTTTTTGTATGTTGAAAAAAAATCACCATTTCCAAACGAAGGCCTCTCTTTAAACATCATTAATCTTCAAGGCACTGAGTAGAGGGAAGTCTTCCCAGAACGCACTGCTCTCTTCCTGGGCCTGGACACACCCCCCGTCCTCTGCACCCTCCTGGAAGTGCAAGTTCTGGTACTGCCCGGGGCTCGGGGGCTCCTCCTCCAGGAGGGGCTGGGTGGAGTCGGACCGCAGGTAGATGGGGGAGGGGGCGCGGGCGTGGGTCCGGTAGGGACAGGCGAACACCACGGTGGCGTAGGGGACCGAGTCCCTGTGCCCCATGCTGTTGCACTCGCTGGGAGGGAGGGAGGAGCCGCTGAGAGACTCGCCCGGGCCGCTGGTGTCCCCGCCCTGCAGCCAGCGCTCGTCCCCGGTCTGACTGTCGCCTTTCTCCGGCCTCCCCTCAGGCACCTCCAGCAGGCTGAACCAGGACAGATGCACCGGCGTCGGGTCCTGGATGTCCTTGGTGCTCTGGAAGGCAGGGTAGTTCTTCAAGGGGAAAGTGACATCCTGAACTCAGTCAGCCTCACAGGATCGCAGTGTGAAACACACCATCTCACAACAGACCATATTACAGGCCTCCGAACTCAGAGCGCAAGTGGATAATGCTTTCAAAGGATCTCAGCTTCTGTGTGCTCCAGAGAGCCGTAATTAAACACAGAAGGCAGGCAGGCAGTGAAAATCTTCTGTGAGAATGTGTGAGTCATACAATCGCTTTATTCAGAGCGGCTAATGGCTCTAAATATGGGTGCTGCTTCAGGGACCATGAAAAAGATCCAGCTCAGATCCAAGTCAGAGGAAAAGCAAACACACACACAGAAGTAGAGAAACTGGCCATATCTCAGCATTTAGACTAGATCTGATGACTCTGAATTCTGAAGCTCTGTTCAGATAATGGCCTACCTTCAGAGTGTCAGCCTCTGTCCACATCTTAATGCTGCTGTTGGCAGGGTCAGGGATGATGGGCCAGAAGTGCTTCCTTAGCCTGGGTTACAGGAGAACAGGGCCACACCGTCACACAGGAACTCAGAGCGAGAACAAGGCCACACGGTCACACAGGAACTCAGAGCGAGAACAGGGCCACACGGTCACACAGGAACTCAGAGCGAGAACAAGGCCACACAGGAACTCAGAGCGAGAACAAGGCCACATGGTCACACAGGAACTCAGACCGAGAACAGGACCACATGGTCACACAGGAACTCAGAGTGAGAACAGGGCCACACGGTCACACAGGAACTCAGAATGAGAACAAGGCCACATGGTCACACAGGAACTCAGACCGAGAACAGGACCACATGGTCACACAGGAACTCAGAGTGAGAACAGGGCCACACGGTCACACAGGAACTCAGAGCGAGAACAGGGCCACACGGTCACACAGGAACTCAGAGCGAGAACAGGGCCACAGAGGAACTCAGAGCGAGAACAGGGCCACACGGTCACACAGGAACTCAGAGCGAGAACAGGGCCACACGGTCACACAGGAACTCAGAGTGAGAACAGGGCCACACGGTCACACAGGAACTCAGAGCGAGAACAGGGCCACACGGTCACACAGGAACTCAGAGCGAGAACAGGGCCACACGGTCACACAGGAACTCAGAGCGAGAACAGGGCCACACGGTCACACAGGAACTCAGACCGAGAACAGGGCCACACGGTCACACAGGAACTCAGAGTGAGAACAGGGCCACACGGTCACACAGGAACTCAGAGCGAGAACAGGGCCACACGGTCACACAGGAACTCAGAGCGAGAACAGGGCCACACGGTCACACAGGAACTCAGAGATGGGACTGGACAGTGGAAGCATGCAGGACACAAATGCAATGCACAACCCCTCACCTTTCCTGCTTTGTAAAGCAGGCGAATATGGTGACGACAATAATCAGCACAAATCCAACGCAGACCGGCATCACCGTGATCACCACAGCCCAGGCATCTGACATCAAGTAACAGGGACTGTTATTACGCTACACCATCAATTACATTACATTACATTATTGGCATTTAGCAGACACCCTTATCCAGAGCAACTTAAAAAGATTACAATTTCTTATGTTACCCATTTATACAGCTGGATATTTACTGAGGCAATTTTGGGTTTATTACCTTGCCCGAGAGTACAACAGCAGCGGCACAGCGGGGAAATGAACTGGCAACCTTTCGGTTACGAGTCTTGCTCGTTAAAACTATGCTACACTGCCACTCAAATCACCCCAAATTATTTCCTTTAGCTAAAGTTTAAGCACCTAAGTCAGAGTCCTTGTAAACAGTGTGGATTAGCCTGGCCTCCTGATGAGCTGGACTGGCCTGCATGCAGCCTGTACAGAGGCCAGCAGAAATGATTCTGTGGGGGTGTAAAAGAGGTGCACTGACCTACAGACGCTGTTTTTAGGGTGACGATGGTCCCGTTCACGCTGCCGCCCTCAGTGCTTGCCACGATGAAAGCCTTGTACATGGATAACGCTCGCAGATCCCTCAGCATCACGCGCCTCTCTGCCGGCCTGGCTGTCACAGCTGACAGTGACAGGGACAGAGCCACGCATAAAACCATCACACAACATTACGTTACTGTCGTTTAGCAGACGCTCTTATCCAGAGCAGCCGCTGTAAGGTTAAAATATTTACATGTTATCCATTTATACAGCTGGATATTTACTGAAGCAATTCTGGGTTAAGTACCTTGTCCAAGGGTACAACAGCAGTGGCCCAGCAGGGAATTGAACCAGCAACCTTTCGGTTACAAGCCCTGCTCCCTACCACGATGCTACACAACCATCTTCCACAAACAGAACTTGCACCTAAGAGGGGGTGGACCGCTGTCAGCCATCTGACTAAAGCTTTGCAGGTGTCACACCTCACTCTTTGGCTGCGTTTCCGGCCCAAACCCCCACGCCCCCCTCGCACCTTCCGTTCTGCCCCTCTCGTCCCAGTAGAAGATGGTGTAGCCCTGGATGATCCCGTTTCTCTGCTCCAGAGGGGTGTCGTCCCAGGTGAGCTCCACGTAGGTGTGGTGGATCTCCCCCACCCTCAGGTTGGGAGCCACAGATGGAGCTGCCATAGAGTACACAGCACCTCAATACGCAGGCTACCTGGCACCTGAAACCTGCTTATTACCTGCACTAGCACAACAGTACCTCACAAGCAGGACGTAAGTGCTGAATATGTATTCATGTATCAAATTCATAAATATAGGTTGAAGGAGAACTAAGGCTATATATCATAGGTCTGGCTTGGGATCAACAGCCTGCCTGTCAGCCAGATACACTATTCAGGATACTGCTATGGTTAGACACAAGGCAATTTTCACAAGAAGGACCACAAAAAAAAATAAAAATAAAAAAACAGTCTTGTGTAAGCTGATCCGGACTTTGTTTCTGTATTTTGACCACAATGGGAGATGCAAGTGAAATCCAGCTGGAATGGATCTTAATAGTGGAATACAACAATGCCCAGATTTTTGCTATGGGATTGTTCTGGTTTTAATTCTGTCTCTGAACACATTATTTAAAGGAAGATTAAATGTCCGAATTAATTGATACTATGCGCTCTGATGTAATTTGTAGTCACCTCTTTCTGTTCATGGGCAAACTCTGGCAGATATTAAAGAAAAAAAACAAAAACAAGCTACAGTTTAATTGGAACAGCTGTTGTGTCTTCAACGCTGGGTAAAGTGCAATATGCTTAGTGGCCACTAGAGGGAGGAATTGTACCAACTTCAAGATAAAACCGCAGCCGCAATTATAACTCACATCATGTTGCCAAATCAGTTACTCTGTGGCAAGCCACACCTATTCTCTCTTCTGTCTGCGCTTC
Source organism: Megalops cyprinoides (assembly GCF_013368585.1). Lineage (NCBI taxonomy): Eukaryota > Metazoa > Chordata > Actinopteri > Elopiformes > Megalopidae > Megalops > Megalops cyprinoides. The sequence goes on from NC_050592.1 coordinate 2,590,345, forward strand.
TGTCGATATCTGGATATCGGGATGCACATATTTCACACCCACCTTTCTGTCGGGAGTAGCCCTCCACTGTGCGAGGAAAGCCAATGCCCTCCTTATACCTGGGAAGCACTGAGATTCGGTAGGGCCTGTACGGCTCAATGCCGGCTTTAAACAGACAAAAGAACAGCAAGGAAGAGTGTTTTTAATACCCAACTTTTGCCTCGTTCATGTTCTGCATGCAATGTTTATGTCCTGAATGCGTGTGAACAGCAGAATAAATCAGGTTGTGTTCAGGCTGTGTGTTCGAATTAGTGAGATACTGATGTGTGACTGGCTGTTTGAAAGCACTGCTCTCCTCGCTTTTGTAGACCCCGTGATATGCATTTTAATGTATTTTGACATGATGCAAGTTTCTCTGGATTAGAGATGTGCATTTTGATTAATTTGATATTCAAATATTCCTTGGCTCACATGATTGAACATTTGAATACCCAGACCCATCTTTTTTCCCAAACACCATGTGAAACTCCAGTTCTGCGTAAATAATCACTCACTGCAAGGAGATTTGCACTCACTCACACTTTCAACTAGGAAACACAGGAACAGAAATGAATTATCTGTTATTTTATGCAGGGTCCGTAGGCTCATCTTCATAAATATTGATGTAAATTCCTAAAATTTCTTAGCAAGATTTTTGAGTATTGGTACAACTAGTCTACTACTGATATCATGTCTGAATATTCTCAACTACCTGGTTTTCCCCAACTTCAGTTAGGAGCATATTCTAAGATAAAGAAAGAAAGAAAGTATGCATTCATGTTGGTATATGTGTATGGAAGTATGTACGCATGTGTGTAAGAACTTATAAGTATGCTTATATGTATATCCATGTGTATGTATAATTGTAAGATTGTGTCTAAGATCTGTGTGTACAGTGTAATCTGTCTGTTTGATGAGCGGAGCCCCTACCAGAAATCAGGAAGCTGGATTCATTTCTGCCCACCAAATGGAAGGCAGTGAAGCGAGGGTCAGTCTCCCAGCTGGGCCCCCACTCCACCACGTAGCCAGTGACAGCAGGCGAACCCGGGCTCTGCCAAAGGACCAGCAGGCTCCTGTCCCCCACAGGGGACACCCTCAGGTCCGCGACAGGGGGTAGGCCTGGAGAGAGGGAGAGAGAGAACATGGAGACAGGCTGCACACGGTTACCACACACACACCCGCACACACGCGCACACGCACACACACCCGCACACACACTCACACACACTCACACACACACAAACACACCCGCACACACGCACACACACTCACACACACACAAACACACACACACACACACACACACACACACACACACACACACACCCGCACACACGCGCACACACTCACACACACACAAACACACACACACACACACACACACACACACACACACACACACACCCGCACACACGCGCACACCCGCACACACGCACACACACTCACACACACACAAACACACACACACACACACACACACACTCACACACACACACACACACACACTCACACACACACACTCACACACACACACAGACTTGGCTACCTCGGTGCTGGTAGACTGGCACTGGGATGGGGCTGGACTCCCCAGCGGAGTTTTTGGCCATAATGTACACCTTCCTGGTGTTTTTCGGGAGCAGGAAAACGCAGTGGTCCTCCAATGTGGTGCACACGTTCTCCAACCCTGCTTTGCCAGGGTACCTTTGCATGAACACGTGGTATGACACATTCTTGCCATTGGCTCGGAACTGGCCTGACGGCTGTGATTGGCCGAAAAAAAAGAGGGTGTTATGGTGGATGGACAGGGCTTGTGAACAGACAGAACATGGAGTTTCTGAAGGTACTTTAGTTTCTGAAGTCTTATTTTGAATCTATAGGCAAAATCCAGTAACTTCATCAATAATCTTTGAATTTAACGGCTCTGTTTCATCAGGTCAACTAGTCCTGACACAGTAGCAAAAGACATTGGATGCTACACAAGACCGATTCATCACAGCACTGTTGACCACTCGGCATAATACACAGATATCAAGGCACAGTGTCACAAAATCATATTCCATACCTTCCAGGAGAGCTGCACTGAGTCATGGGCTGGCAAATGTTCATCCAGCACTTTTAACCACACATTCAGTCTGCCAGTGGGAGCTAAAACAACAGAGGGTAATCAGCCGCACATCCAGACAGAACTTCTGCAATCTGACCGTGGTGGGCGGTCATGAGGACCGTGCCAGCGTGGTGCAATCAGAAGCCAGACAACATTCTCTAGAAGAGTCTTTCCCAACCCTCCTTCTGGGAAGAGGGGGGGAGCATGGTGTACTGGTTTTCTCTCCCACTGAGCTGTAATTAATTACATTAACTAGGTCTGTTTGAGCTACTACGCTGATCTGAACCGAATGCCGATCTTTATTTGACATTGCTACATTTAATACACAGTGTGAAATGTGCTGTTGGATGTGTGTCTTCTGTACTTATGTAAATGTGAAGTTGTTTAACATATTTTTATTCATTTCTATCCAAAAATTAGAAGTGGTGGTCTTAATCTATCTTAATTGGTTGTGCGATTGATCTTCATGCACTATTGATCGAATGATTCCTCTAAGTAAAGATGAATATTTTCTAGATTATTTTTTATTGAAGAGGGCTCAGATTGATTGAATTTAGCAGAGACACATTTATCTGTATCCTTCTGCAAAATGCACTTCTAAGAATCCATATCTGTAACGCAGTACGAGTGGCAGACACTTCTTAAGCAATGTCAAATACAAACCATGGTTAAATTAACAGCTCAATCAAACCTAACTGGAAGAGAATTCAGCTCTAGAGAAACTAGCTGGGCCATCAGACATGGTGTGCCTCCAGGTTCAGGGTAAGGGAACAGTATTCTACAGCACATGTTACAGCCCGTAAGTATATCTTACATTTCAGGGCTGGGGAACACTGTTACAGAACATATGATTTGGACACAGCTTCTGAAATCTGACCATTACAAGCAGTCATGACGGACCGTGCCCCTGTGATCCAACCAGAAACCATAAAACATGACCGACGCTGTGGAGTGTGACAGGATGCGTAGCGTACCTCTCTCGAGGGTGCTTCCTGCCTGGCTGTGGCCCCACTCACTCCAGGGGCCCAGCCCGTACCGCACCCTCATCTGCAGCTGATACCCTGTCCCGTGACTCAGACCGCACACCTCCAGCTCCCTCTGCAGGTCGCCTCTGGGTATGGCCTTCTGCGGGACACCAACAGCACCATCAACAACTTCAAGAGCGGTTAGACTGGACTAGAAGCTTATAAAAATGTCAACAGGGGAACTTCAGGGACGGAAAGCATCTTTGGATAGACTAGTTTTAATCTAATGGATCGGTAAACATATGCGTCTTGGATAACCTAAATGTGTGTTTCTTGCAGAACAGTTTGTGTGTACTGTAACTAGTAAGATTAGTAGTACTAAGCTTAGATTAGTAGACGTTTAATTGCACTTTATTCTGAAGGCCTGATAGATTGCATTGTATTAGATATGAACTCAATGAACTGTTAGTTACTAAGTTAGTACTAACTTAGTAATATGACATTTTGAAACGGTCAATGAACACACAGAGAACATGTTTTAAACACATTTTATCCATGTTTTTAGGAAGTGACTAAATTTCATTTAATTTCGAACCTGGCAATAAATCAAAACAACAGTTCTAAAAATATGAGAAGTACATTTTTATAATAATTTTTAGTTTTTTCTAAATGTTTCTAAATAATTTCATATTCAAAAACTGGAATTTTGTTACCCATTAAATTTATGCTCATGGGTTAAAAATGTCCTAGTTCATTTACAGGTAAAAACATGTAACTGATTATTACCAGGCCATTACAACACAGTGAGAGCCACAGAGTGGAACACATAATAAATATGATCAGTTCTACTGTGTTATGTTTTCGTGTAACTGCTCTGTTATATCAATTATTGTTTCTATTATTGTTACGATTAAAAAATATAGACGCACCGTTTCGGAAGCCCACACTTCGCTGTCCTGCACCCTGAAGCGTATCTCCACGGTGAGGGCCTGTGTCACCCAGGCCTGCTGACGGGACAGCCTCCAGGGCAGCTTCAAGCAGCCGTACCTGTGGGGCTCCGCCCACACCCGCACGATCACGGGGGGGTCAAATTTAGCTGCACAACAAACCCCAAAAGGAAGACAAACACACAGGCAAGGAGTCCTTATAAGCGCAATGGTCAAAGAGCTGCTCTCCTGATCCTTCACATCCGTGGACCCCAACAGCCCATGTCATAGTAGTTACAATGCAACTCTGGGTTCAGATTATGACTGGACCACTACTATACCATGCAAAGTGGGGGAGATTCACCTTAATTCTGCCAGTAAAAGAAAAGGACAACTGTGGGTTGACGAATGAACTGCAATAAGCACTACACCTCTTGAGCAGGTAGTCAAGTCAGGATTTATGTCAATAACATTTAAAATTATTATGAAATTAATACACATATATGGTAGACACTATTATCAGACACAATCTAAAATATACACAAACAATGAAAAACAAAAAACAGGCAATATGTGCCAGTCAGTTAAGAACAAAAGACACAAAATTAAAAAATGAATCATCACAAGTCATCTAAATGAGGAGTAGAGAGTGCAAAATTGTAAAACACAGTTTTAAATACACATTACCAGTGCTGCCAGTCCCATGCAAGTGAAAATAAATCACTTGGTACGGTCTGTAATGAGCACCCATAAGATGGTTAACTATTCCACTGTTTTACAGGAGTGACTCTTGACCACCTCTGCCTGAGGTCAGGGACTCATTTTGCTGCAGCCTGTTCTGGGTTTCCGGTTTCATTGTCTGCCTCAGTCAGAATGTTCTCTCTCTCAGCACATGGCCACTAACGGACAGTGAAGCCCAATGAGGCGGGTCTGTACCGGTCTCCATGGGGTCCAGGATGAGGGGTTCTGATGAGGTGCTACCCAGAGCGTTCTGCGCCGTCACCCATATCCGCATGGGTCTGTACAGCGAGAGGTCCGCTCGGGGGATCGTGTGACTGTGCACGCCGGCCGCCAGTGGGTAGGCTTTCAGCTCGGTTTGGTAATCCCTGGCAACAATGGCAGAGTGTGAGTGAGGAATCCGAGCAATACAGCAACGCTCCTGAGTCTGTTCCTGCTGGCTGCTAAGCGAACAGTTTGAAGACGAAGAGCGCTGTATTAATTAACTGGTTCATACAGGTGCTGGTGGGAACTCAGGAACAGCAGGAGGGGGCTACCCTCTCTCTGCGTACAGGGTGCGCTTTGATTGGCTGGAGGAGGCTACCTTCTGTCTGTGTGGAGACAGGGCTCTGATTGGCTGGAGGAGGCTACCTTCTGTCTGCATGGAGAGAGTGCTCTGATTGGTTGGAGAAGGCTACCTTCTCTCTGTGTGCAGGGTGCGCTCTGATTGGCTGGAGGAGGCTACCTTCTCTCTGTGTGGAGAGTGTAGTTTGTTGGAAGGTGCGTCTCGCTCCCAGGGTCCCACTTGCAGGACAGGGTGACAGACTTGGTGAGGTTTGTGAGGCAGGTGAGGTTCTGTGGCGCAGAGGGAGGGTCTGCAAAGACAGAGAACATGATCCAGCTGTCAGGACTGTGCTGCACGTTCACTGAATTCTGTGTAAAAAGGAAGTACAGGACAAGATAAGGAGGCTGTGGAGTTGACTGTTGCAGTGCTGTGGCTATTTTGTCATGGTTGTCATTGTGCTCTTTGGCACATTATTTTATTTTTTTTTTTGCCACAGCAGACATGGTGAAACCTGACGATGTACATTACTTTACGTTACATTCATTTAGCAGATGCTCTTATCTAAAGCGAGTTCCAGCACAAAAGAACAGAAGTGTATCCATTCAAGCTGAATGAGCAACCGTGCCAGACCAGCCTAATAACACTCTCAGACCAGTCACTGTGAGCATAATACTATTCAAGCCCTACCACAAGTTGCCCCATGGTTGCAGAGTGTAGTGATCTTGGCCAGAGGTGGAAAACCCCGGCTTCAGAAAGTAAAAGTCCTACCATGTATTTGTTCTAGCCATTCACTGAACAACTGATTTCACTAATTAGCTCCTCTACCTGGCTGAAGAGTTCTGCTAATTAAATTCAGCTGGTGTAGTGCATGGGTGGAACAAATACGTGGCAGGACTTTTACTTTCTGAAGCCGGGGTTTTCCACCTCTGACCTTGGCAGAATATAATTTTTGAAGACCGACTGCAGGTATGAAGGGGCTGTCCAGTGAATGACTGTCCTGTATGCCAGCACCAAGATTTTAAACTTGTTGTGAGCAATAAGAGGAAACCAATGAAGGGGGTTGAAGAGGGGTGTAAATAGGTTAAGGAATGAAGACTGCTGTAAGCTGTTTTCTCCACGATGCTCTTAACTTCATCACTCACATCCTCCTCTGATCTCCAGCCCCTTCACAATCTGGCAGTCAGAGTCCTGGCGGACGCAGCACGTCAGGTAGCCCCTGGTGTCCGCGAATCTGGGGATAAACACGCTGGAGATTCGGCTGCTCTGATTGGCTGGGATGTGTCCCTCCAGGAGCTGGCTGTTGAGGTGCCACTGCACCTGGACGGCCCGCCCCTTGGTCAGGGTGCAGTCATCACTGAGCAGGCAGGAGGCATGGAGGGACGATCCCAGGTGCACCACCGCAGCCTGGACCTGTATCTCAGCGCAGGTGGATGCCCTCACCACTATAGGGTCAGAGAAAAGGAACACCATAGAATCAAAACAGGGAATTACACCAAATGAATCTAACCATAGATACAGTTCTGCCAGACTCCAAATTAAGTCTTCGCTGTACAAAAGAGGAAAGACATGTCTAATTGAACCTTGAAATTATAAAGTGTTAAAAGTCTTCTGGGGGAAAAAAAAATCAACAATCAAATGTGATCATAATACATAAAATTTAATAGGCATTCAAAGATAAACTAGCCGGTTTTACAAGCACACAGCTTGTAAATGGCATTCACAGGGCTGATTTAGAAACACTTCTGCAAGAAAACACTTTCCATGAGTTTCATTTCTGTAGCATAGCCTACAGCGAGGCGTGTATGCTGATTATGTGCGCATGTTCATAAAACAGACCATAAATGCTCTTCCTGAAAAAGGATATTGTGTGATTTTGTTTGCAGCGGTAGTTTTTCCATTAACACTACAGCTACACCTACAAGCCTGAGGATTTACCAGAAGAGACAGTTCAACATCACACCCTATATTAGACTCTTCTCAAATCTCTCCAGAAGAGTGTGTACACCATCTCTGCCTGTTTGCCAGAGGATAATAAACTTTCAGGCACAGCACTCCAAACAATCACTGAGTGTGTGATGGTGAGTCGGTTTCACATTTCTAGGCTTTTGAGGAAGTATAGATATCAACTGCATTAGTAATAAATGCATTCGCAATTAATCAAGGAAGCAAAAATCCAAAATTTGTATCACCTTTTTGCACATAAAAGAGTAAAAAACAGTTTAATGATAGGACAAAGCTATTTGGTTGATCTAGGCCTGTCATTTTGCTTATAGCGTGGAGTGTGCCTGTGTCAGCCCTGGTCTCCAGCACTTCACGGATCTTTTTTTCCAGGGTGAGCTCTGGTAAGCTATTCCAGAGAAAACTCTTGACAACTTACAATCAACCAACCTCCAGGCCAGTTGCCCTCCTCAGCCACTGACTCCACTGGCTGCTGACCCAGCCCAGACTGAACCCAGAGATCTGGGCAGGACTACCAGAATGAAGGCCTTTGTGACCAAGCCCCTGAGCTGAAAATAAAGTCTCATTCTAAACAGGCTCTTCCTGGAAAATGAAGGCATTATAAGATAGTAAGTGAATCTGGGATTGTTTTTTGTCTCTTGCTGTTGAAGGGAGTGTGAAACACTGTTGCCCTTCCTATCTGACCAGGGCAGACAGCAGTTCTCCTTTCATAGTACATATTTCAGTACAGCAACAATCTGTTTGTTCCTCTACCACTGAGTCATACAAAAAACGGATTTTTATCCAAAATACAAGAGGCTTTTGAATCTGTTTTTGTCACATATATTTCACATATATAACACACCTAAACTGTTTGTGATGTGAAGTTGTTGCTGTATATATTTATTTATATACCAGAATGTTTGGGGTGTAGGAGGAAACACTTCACTAGAATAGATTTGGAAACATTTGACATGAAAATGAAGAAAGCAAAACTGAACACAGGAACCGCAGGGAATATGACTCACTCAACACACACCATCAAAAACTGCTAATTAATTGATATTCAGGCAGTAGGAATTCACACAGGGAACAGGAAGATTGAAGAGCTACTGCAGAATGGTCCAAAACAGTCATGTAAACAGAGGCAGACACAAACTTGAGCGTTCTTAGGAAAAACATCTTCGCACTTCTGTATCTACAGTGGGCTGGAAATCATTTCAAAACCCGTGGCAGCTCCGTGTTACAAAACGTCAACTCCGAAACCGCAGACTGATTGTCTAATTGACCTTCTCTGTAACTGCTGGTAAGTGGTGGGATCTTTTCTTCCTCATCAATACGCACCATTTTCAGTTCGAATTACAAACGCGAACAAGACTGCAATTACTGGCTCCTGCAGCAACTCCATGGTGACGAGACCTGCGGAAAAAACACAAAGAACACACACACATAATCGGTACACGTGAGCCAGGCAAGACTGTTATTTCATATTTTATGAAAAATTATGATCCTTCAAAAGATAAATAAATAAAAAATAAATCTTTGAATCAGAAATATAGTCCATTTTAAAGGCCGCTATGGAATTGCTTATTACAAGTTTCTTACATGAGAGCCTGATTTTCTCCAGTGCTGGGCCGCAGGCCTGACCACCTCCCCCCTCCTCCCTTCGTTCAGGTGAGCAGATGGGGGTAGCTCACCGTTCAAACCCCCAGCACTCCAAAGCAGTGCCTATTCCTGCACTTGCAGAATGCTCCACAGGGCTAAAACTTCTGAAAGTCTGAAAAACAAATCAGACCCAGTGTGCAAAACAGCAAGCTCTGGAAAAAACTGAAAAATAGGGGCAACAATGCACAGATAGTATGAATAATACCTTACATGTTTCAGTAGTCAGAATATATTAACAGTAGAGAGTGGGATCCTGCAAAGTTAATACAAACACTGAAAAACAGTGTTTAAATTCCACATAATCACATCAGTTAACACACACAAAGCATGGTACTTCCATATTAACGTCAAGTTAAGCTGTGTTTATGATCTCAAAATGATATCAGCTTGAAGGATATACCTAATAGATTTTCACATCAATGCAGGCGGTTTCCCACAAAGCCCACATGAATGTACAGGATTTATTCAGAAATGATGAATAATTACAGACATGAAACAGAAGAACAGACATGACAGGGGCCAAATATCCCCTGTTTCACACTCATATGCCTCTGAGAGTAAAGTGAAGCATACACACAATATGAGTATCACTGTATCACGGTGGATTTTGCTGTAGAGGGTTGAAACAACATGCTTTAAAGGCATATAAATTAATAAATAAAAATAAAATAAAAATATAAATAAATAAATAAATAAAAAGAAAATAAATAAAAATATAAATAAATAAATAAATACATAATTAAAAATAAAACCATGAAAAATTCTCTAATACATACTCAACAATACATTCTCAAATTTTTAAATTCTCAAAATACATTTTGACAAAGTTTCTGTGTCAAAAGACACCAAAACAGACACTTTAAAAACAAAGGACACAAATATGAAACTTACTGCTTTGCTGATGTCAGGATCTGAAGGTTAAAGTTCCCTTTCCTGATGCCTGGAGGGGTGAGTGAACCACACACTCAGAGCTGAAAGAGAACTGATATTCTAGCACATTCTGGTCATGTTCGCCGTGCGATGGTCGAGGGGGGAAGTCATGTGCACCTCGAGGAGACTTCTCTTCCCTTCACACGACCTGCAGAAGCGGCAGGGGCCTGCCGTTGTGTACAAATGTTGCGTTATCTCCCTCCTGAAGCGCATGGAAGATAGCGGGCCAGAGCTGCCAAACCACACGCTTGTGAAATGTCCTTTGTCTGCCGAGCACTCGCTGCCAGTCCTCAGGCAGTCAACGTTACAGGCAGGGCTTCGGCCTGCTAGCACCGCAACACCCAGGCTAATGACATTGTTCACAAGCCATTAAATATCATCTCTTATTTATCTGACCACATGTTCTAAGGTGAGAACTTTAAAACTGTGTGAATGAAAGGGAGAGGAAAAGCACACAGCACACTGATACCTTTAGGATGCTTCTGCTGCCCGGGGTTTGAGTCACAGATACACACACATAGACACACACATGTTCAAGCTTATCTCTGGTCTACCTTCCTCTCCATCTATCCTATCTATCCCTATGTTCTATTTTAAAAAGCACTATACACTGGTTTAGCGCTTAACTCAGTATCTTACTGACCTCTTGTACTGCTACTTATCGATAACTACTCTTAGCATGGCAATGCACTTATTTGGAAGGCTCTGGGTAAGAGTGTCTGCTAAATAACGTAATGTAATGTACACATACACACACACACAAAGACAAACACACAGATACACACACACATTGAGACAGACATATAGGCATACAGGCACACAGACACACATGCACACACACACACACACACATACACACGCACACACACACACACACACACCCACAAACGCACATACACACACACACCCACAAATGCACACACACACACACACCCACAAATGCACACACACACACACACACACACGCACGCACACACACACACACACACCCACAAACGCACACACGCACACACACACACACACACGCACACACACACACACACGCACGCGCACGCACGCATGCACGCACGCACGCACACACACACACACACACACACGCACACACACACACACGCACACACGCACACACACACACACACGCACACACATACACACAGACCCACACACACAGTGGGGCGGATGAGAGGAGCTTGGAAATGTCCCGATGAGGTCTCTGTCAGGGATAATGATACGAAGGCCTGTTTTTGCACCCCGTCTCCTCCTGTTTCCGGGACCTCTCCTTACGAGAGCACGGTGTGTTGTGGAAATCTGAGAGCCGCTCTCAGTTCGGTGTGTAAACCGCCGAGCGTTTGCTCGGAAAGCAGGAGAAAGGAGCATTGAACTTACCCTCAATGCTCTGCTTATCAGCATCCTGCATAAAGGGCCTTCGCCGCTCTGAGCTGCCTCTCAGAATCCCTTCCCGGTGTGGAAGGCTAATTGCTTGTGGTTCCTAAATGTGCTTTGCAGGCTGTAAAATAAAGAGAGAGAGAAAAAGAGAATTGTTGTTAGGGTCATTTCTTTTCTACATTAGTGAGGATTGTTGCTCCAGCAGCATTATGATTTAATGTGTTTGTAAACATTATAATTGAACCTGCCGCCATTTTCTCATATTCTGGAAAAACAGATTTGCCGTGGTGTTTTTTCTGTTTGTTTTCAATGGTAATGGCGCTCATTGACAAAGAAAAATAATGTAATCATAAAAAAGGAATGTGCTGGAGCTTTTAAAAAACTATCAGCAGGCCTGGAAAGCACAGAAGCATAATGTAAGGTAATGCAGAAACAGCCTCTTATGGGACTGGCCTACTGTGACGATGTTCATTACATCCAAAGGAATACCGATCACTGTACTGTTGTACAAAACAGTCTACACAACAGTTAAAGAGACCCTCCATCAAAACAATAATAACAATACACACACCCACCCACACAAACAAAAGAATACACACACACACAAACACACACACTCAGAAAGAAGAATACATGCGCGCGCGCGCACACACACACACACACACACACGCACACACACACACACACACACACGCACACACACACACACACATAAACACATAAACACATAAACACACACACTCAGAAAATAGAATACACATACATAAACACACACACAAAGAAACAATAATACACACACACACACACACACATTTCTGCACTGGTATAGCCCGCACTGGGTTCAGAGCAGAAGAGGAAACTCCATCCCATAATCAAGTGATACTGAGATCAATGTGAAGCACTGCACTTGACTCAGGGCCCTGATCTCATGTCAGGTTTCCTTCTCCTTGTCAAACCCTCCTCTTTGTGGGGCTGATTCAGGCTCAGAAGCTCTCAGAGCATCTTCTGTGTACCTTATAACGCAGATCTTAGTTTTTCATACAGAAACTATCTGAACTAACACAGACACATTTCTTTTACAAGGGGAGATACAGAGCTGCATGCTCTTAGTGCATTCCTTTTTCCCTGGAAAACCACGCCTCATTTCCCACAGTCTGGGGCTGATGGATTTTCTCATGGAGGTCATCTTCAGTCTTGCGGCCTCTCTGCCGAGGCCCTGCCTGCCAGACACTCACAGCTTTAATGCTGAAAGCCAGGGGGATATTACTGAAAAATTAATTCAGCTCTGGAGCTGAGATCGGTTTGTCGAACATTTCTGCATAAAATGGTCAGTAAAAAATATGTGAATTAAAAAAAGAAAAAACTCAATAGCCTCAAAGGTGTTTCTCAGAAATTAGTTATGTAGATACAGCAACAGACAAGAGCAGCAGACAACATGACAACAGACAACATGGCAGCTAACTGTTATGGACTACAATATTTGACAGTGTTGTCAAATTGTTTAAGAAACTGAATTTTATGAAGGCATCTGTGTGACGTAGCATCCCACACAGAAGCTGGTGAAGGCATCTGAACCATTGATGTGTACCTTAGCTAGACTGACAGCCATTAGCTGAGCCCTGACTACTACCATGGCAATATTGCGTCTTGGTCACAAAGTATTCTAGCCCATAGACTAACACTGGAAAAACTACAAGATCACACATCACATTATTGTAATTTAGCAGATGCTCTTATCCAGAGCAATGTACATAGGTTACTATTTTTACATGTTATCCATTTGTACAGCTAGATATTTACTGAGGTAATTCTGGGGTACAGCATCGAACCAGCAACCTTTCAGTTACGAGCCCCACTCCTTACCAGTATGTTACACTGACACCCTAATAAAAAGCACTGAAAAGTTGAATAATCATGTTCTAGGAGCTCTGTCAAAGATAATGGGCCACAGAAGAGATTCACTGTGTTTCATTTTTTAGGGAGATGTGATTGTAGTAAAAATGAATATTTGTTATAACCATGACATGTGTGATCAGGCACACCAAATCAAGATTTAAAAAAGTACGCCATACTAAAAGCTGTATTCACGCTCACTCTCAGCAGCAGTGACTTAAGTCAGCTCACTGTGGTGAGTGTGCACAATGGTTTATTAAGGAGAACAGGGCCCTACACTAAAAATGAGCCTGGAGACCAGACCTCAGGGGCTGTGGGAAGTGATCTCAACCCTCCTACCCACTGGTGGAAACGAGGCCCTTCAACGTGTATGCACACAGACAAGGAATCCAAGCACTCTGTCACAGCTCAGAGGCAGAGAGGAACCAACAGAGCTGGAACTGCAAAGAGTTGGAGCAAAATCGTGCAGACTTTGATACCTGCTCATATGAAGAACGTCGTTATGGCTACATTGTCATATATTGTCTGTCCTAGTAATACCGAGATTAATGCTTATGTAAAGCATAATGAATCAAGTGTCAGGCCACACAGAGTCTTATAATTATGGGGTCAAATACCACATTAAGCTAACACTGGTACACGCTCGCATGTATTAGAAATATTGAATTTGGTGTACAGTAAATATTAATTTAGACAGCCAGCTACTTTTCTAGTACAAAACACCTTTTTCCCATTTACTCTCTAACTGCATTCAAAAAATGCAGCGCAACCTGAAATGTTAATACACGAGGAATAATGAAATAAATTCTAAAAATATGATCTCATCGCTTATCAAAACTAGCCTTACAATACATTACATTACATTAGAATCATTGTATAATTTATACATTAATCAATGCAATTTATACATTTATACAAGCCTGTCGCTCATGCTGACTGAAACCACTAGGCCATGAAGTGCTGTGGAACTGCTCCAAGCGTTATGTTGGCAGTATGTGAACATGATATAGTAGCACTCATCGCATAAAGCGAATCACTACCCAGCTATTAAATGCAAAGGGGACAGAGGACCTCCAGGGGACAGGAACACAGGCGAGGGGTGGTGGGGGTGGGCAGAGGGGAAGTTGACTCACTGCCCCACGCTCCATCTCTCACAGTGGGAGAGATTGCCACACATTTCGAAACATCCCCCCCGTGAAGCAATCACAACTTACAGGAACACGATGACACGCTTCTCCCACGTCTTCACCGATTTTCAAACTGGAAATTATTATAGTGGTACATACTGCATCTTCGTGATTTTAAACAACAGATTGTAAGTGTCTGTTGTCCTGGGAAGTTCACTTTTGAGTTAGGACAATTCACTTTATCTCCCGCAATGTGACTGGTCTGGAGAAAATCTCAGGGGTCAAGAAAAATCTCTCTCACATCCTCTTTTGGCTGAGTCACAAGAAGTCTGATTCAAGGAAGTACTGGCATGAAGGACCCATGTATCCACTCCAGAACACTAACCGTCCAGGGCATGTGACAGAGTACCGACACCCATGACAGGTGCTGCCGTTCTTCTCTTTCCTGAGCAGCACTTTGAAAGTAAACTCACAAAAAAATAATAATGATAATTTACTGTGGAGAGCAAGCCACAGCTTAATCATGCCCGGAATACAATGGGGTTTTTAGTGAATGTGTGTGTGCGTGCGTGCGTGTGTGTATGTGTGTGTCTGTGTGTGCCTTGTGTGCGTGAGTGGGCACAAGAAGCTTATCTAAATGTTTCAGTCAGGATAAGAACTTTCTTTGAAAACACATTTTCACTTTAAATGAAATCATTAAATAGATCACCTCTGCATGCTTTTGCTAGTCACTTTTTACTAATAGCCAAAATGTGAAACAACCATGGAATATACAATATAAATATTTAACCTGAAGGATGTTAATTTTAGGTAAACTCTCCTCAGGATTTTGTTTGATTCAACCAGAAAACACCACATCAGCTTCAGAAGAAATGACAGGCAGCAAAGTGAAGCAAAATGATTCATGCGAGAGACAAAAATCAAGCAACAAAACAAAGTAAGAGACTCAAACGCAGTGCTGTGTCTATATTTGAGTCCGCTCGCTGGAGCAGCACAATATAGCTCTCCTGCACAGTGAAGGATCCATCCCACTGATAGCGGCTGAGTGGGAGAACCTTTGTGTGTGCATTGCGATAGAGCGATAAGAAAAAGCAATCACTGCTGAGTAATGCTCACCAGACGCAATCCCACCTCTGGAAAAAAAAAAAAAGCTTCTCATTGCTTTCGGCCCAAACGCAATGAAACCGATGAACCAAAACAAAGAAATATATATTTAAAAACAAGACCAAAAAAAAAAAAAACAAAAAAAAAACCGAATCTGTCTGATAATCTGCGCCAGCCTCAATTCCGGAAGGGTTCAGAAACTCCAAGGATCTGGGTTATGAGTAAAAACCACGTGAATGGAGACGACGGGGGCGAAATTAAAGAACCTGCTCTGGGTTTTATCAACACTAGGGGCAACACTCTCCCTTCCTGCAGAGCCACGCTGGCCAATCTGGCAGGCTTCAGGAAGACAGATAGGGGAGGAAGAAGGCAGGGGACAGGGAGGTTTGCGGGTTTCACCCAAACCGCAGCTTTCACCCAAACCAGAGCTAACTGCCACTCATCACTTTAGTGCTTGGGCAAGAAATTATAAAGAACAGCATGCAAGAAAATGAGTTAAAGCGTCCTGCTTTTGGTTTGTGTGTGAGTGTGAGTGCATGTTTGTGAGTGTGTCTGAGAGTGTATGAGCGTGTGAGAGTGATTATGTTTCCTCTCTTTTGGGCCTCAGATACGAAATCCAGCTTTTGTTCCCAAACGCTGCACCTGTCCGACAGCCTGGCATCCCTCTCCCCTGAGAGTCACACATTTGGTGCATGGGCAAACAGGTGTGCGTTTGACTCTCCGCTCTGCCTCTTACTGAAGACCTGCCCACTCTTCCTGGGAAGCACAACAGTGCAGGAACAAGAGCAGGTTTCCCCGTGCCAAAATACCAGCAGGGAATGAATAACTGCCATGCTGTGTGCTTTCTTTTATTTACTTCAATGCAGTTTGTTTTCCTCCTAAATGGTCACCCAGCTCCAATTTCTGTGTGTTAAATAAAACACATGTAGATTCAGTATTAAATAACTGTGGTTCAGTGCAGCAGTGGACTCTCTGGTCAGTGACTTGATGCGCTACAAGTTTTCACGTAGCCTCCTTTTTTCTGTCAATCTCAGAGATGGAAAGATGTCAATCTCGGAAAGGAAAGAATGGAAAGAAAAATGATTTGTGCATCAGTTCCATGACAGCAGTACTGAAGGATGAGAACAAACACCTTCACATTGCAGATTACAGCTGGGATCTTCTAAATGAGCTGGGGTTGGATGTTATCATCCTAAAATTTGGAGATTTGTTACAGGCTTACAGGCTCTAAGCCAGTATTGTCCTTATAAGGGAAAAACATGTACCTTTACCCTGTGCCTTGAACCATGAGGGCATAAAAGCTGCTCAAATAAACTTCGGTAGCCCCATAATTCAGAAAATTACTTGATGTCTGGAGCTTTCATTTTTGTCAGACGGTCAACACACCCACACGGTTCATCTTCACGATACTCTCCGATGAGAGATACTCAGCCGTCGATGGGAATAATGACACGGCAGCTGCAATAAAGAGCAGGGAGGGAGGGATTTAACGCAGGCATAACGAAGCGAGAGCCAAGCCACACACCGAGAGGGAACCAGACACTAATTAAAAATACATTAACTGATTATCGCCTCGTTGACATATTTTACTTGATCTTTCCTCTAATCAGCGGTAATGAAGGAAATGCTCTGAATCTATTGGGTATTACACGCCACGTCTGAGTGAACAGGAGCTATCACTCAGGGCCTGGAGGAAGCCAGAGCCGGGGCATGCTTGATTTGCCTCTCGACAGAGTACATACCTAACTACACGCTGCCTCGCCAGGAATTCAGATTAATTCCTGCCGACCAATCCCAAGACAAGCTGGTGGGGAAAAGGGAGAAAAGAGAGCGAGGGGGACGGAGATGTGGGGGGGGTCACCTTTAAAATATATTTTAACCACTGGGATCAGGTGTACTCCTCCTTCGGCAGCGATCAAAGTGAAGAGGTGCACAGATATTGATATCATCAGCACCTTCGGCGCGGGCCTCGGGAGATAACAGCCCTCCTCATTCATGCATCTCATCACGTCCGGCCGATCAATGCCTCCAAAGGTTCCAACGCATCGACCACAGGTCGGGAATTCCATGCCGGGAGTGCGGAGAGGAAACCGGGGGTCCTTTCTGGGACCGCATTTGGACAGGTGTGTGCACCTGGAAGAGGAGAGCGTGTTCACCCAGGTGTCGTCCCTGTTGCGTTGTCCCTGATGCGTCGGTCGGATGCAGACATCGTGGGTGGTCACTGTGCTTAATGGCAGACACCCTCCTGCCACTCTCCTGCTAGGCCCCACTTCATCTTTAGTTGGCTGATAATGTGATATAGATTTTTCCTGCGCGTGTTTCCTCAGCTGTCCGCAGAGGCCGGCGGTATTGCTATTGTTATCATGGTCATTGATCTGCGCGGTTTGGCGTCCCCTGGCCCAGGCCAGCTCACTTCCTGTTTGTTCAGATTATCTTTCAAGGGGAAATTTTGCCAGCAAACCATAATTTCATGTTATGTTCTCTGCCTTTAAAATGGCTGATATTTTTATTCCTAACCTCTTCACTGTTTCAAATCTGACTTGGTTACACAGATCCACGCTGGGAGAGAGGGCAGGGAGAGAGAATCAGATGAGAAATCCAAATTAAAGATAAGTGAACTCCCCCCCCCCCCCCTCAGGGTGGTCTCTGGACACTTACTTTGGTTCTGGAGTAGCTAGCTTGATTAAATAAAGGTCATCACTAGAACATTTTGCTAACATAGAATTTAACAGTATTCAGCGACTCTCTGGGGCCCTAACACCAGAAAGTATCTTTGGGGTCCAAGCATCAGTCAGTCAAAGTATATTTTTTGTAAGTGTCTTTCCTGTGTAGTCATAAAGCCCTGGACAAAGTGCATTTTGTAGAAGGAAACCAGAAAAGAACCAGAAACCAAAAAAAAACAGAAAAACTAAAAATTATTCATTAGATAATTTGTAAAGACCCTCAAGCACAATCTTGATTTTGGATGGAGTTCCTATACATCTAATGAGGCTGCCTTTATAGCTGCCAACATGATTGTAACTGAATCTCACTCTTTTGTCAGATTCACGTTTTTCTTTTTTGCGATTAACGTCTACACCTCCACATCCATCCACAAGCCGTGGCAATCTGCTCATCGCAACACCTGTTCAAACGTCTGACAGCTTCCGTATTTAGGGTCTCATATTACGTACTCAGCGTTAATGAGAGGATGCAGGCTTCTTACACCTGATAGCACTGTGAGAGAAGCAGGAGAAGGAGGAGGTGGGGGGAGTGGGGGGGGGGGGGGGGACAAGCTGAGGCTCTCTCTCCTGCTCCTTACAAGGACCCAATCCACTCCTATCTGGTACCTGTCACACGCGGACTGCAAAATGGAATTGACTATTGATTTCCCTCTTACCACAGGTCAGTGCTGCTGGCTGGCCGGCACTTTGAAAACAGGCCGGAATGGGGGGGGGTGGGGGGGAAGGGGGGGGGGGGGGGGGGACGGATTGTGTGAGAAACAAGAGAGGTGAAGGAGGAAGAGAAGGAAGAAAAAAAACACACTCTTATTAACTGCTCTGCCACTCCTGAGTGTGTGCACTATTAAGGGCAGGATGAGGTGCGGATGGAGAGGGGAAGTACTTTCGGGAGAGGGGCAGTGGGGTGCGGGGGTCAGCCAGAGCAGGAAACTGTTTTGGGGGTGGAGGGGGTCAAGGGATTTGGGGCGTCATTCTGCCACTCTCTCTACACACATTTGTGGAAGTAGACTTCATGCAAGGGGGGGGGCCACAGGGGAAAAAAAAGCCTTGTTTGAAGAAACACAGCAGTGGCAGGAACAACTGAACACTAGTAATCGAAACCAATACCAACGGGTCCCCCAGAGGGAGACACAGGCACACAGAAAAGATGAGGGGGCAAAATCTGAAACAAAATTTTGTCACTTTTCCAGTTGATAGAAAGGAGAGGGCTCTGGCATTGGTAGAAAGAATTTTGTTGAGGCGCCAAAGTGACAGCTCCACCCCTGCCCTACTCCAGAGTGGTCTTGAACGTGTGGGGGGTGTGGGCAGGTGTGAGACAGGTGCAGCGCTTGGGGGGGGGGGGGCATGCACTGTGTTGGGGGTCTGAAGAGAGGAAGCCTCGCACTCATCTTGCATGCATCCAAAGTCAAGGGTGTGACACTGTTTTGGGAAACAGGTCCACAACACAAATATGCACTTCACTCCTGAGACTCAATGCATCTCAGTACGTGCTACAGCCTAATGTCCGCTTCTTCATAGAAGACATTGTTTAATGTGTTACTTTAGTGAGTTTTATTAGAATTTCTCCAGTTTTACCAAGGCTAATAAAATCCAGTTATTTTATGATTAGCCGATTTCTTTTCTCATATTACATAAGACTGGGTCATGACCTGATCCACAGCAACAGCAATTAAAGGTATTTTCATTTGATCCTTCACGGTGAAACCCATTACCAGTCAGTGAGCAACAGAGACACATTGACTCACAAGTTGTTTATGCATTATACATAGTTTCATACGTGTGCTGTATGCTCATGCGCACTCTATATAGGCACATATATTCACATACACGTATGGCACTGTTTCAGATGTTCCAGAAACACTTCACTCAGAGCAGGCCTGATTTAGTGCCATCTCACCTTTCCAAAGGAGGACAGTGTGCATTTCCCTCAGAGGGAGCGGTCTTTCATGCACTGTGACGGCTTAATAAAAGCCATCAGAAAGAAAACGACTGTTCACACATAATCTCTAAAAATTTCACCTGAAAAGTGGCTACGGCAATTTAGTCTTAGGTAAAAGGGTGATGCAAGGCGGTACAACCTTAGAGTTACTGAGCTGTCTTCCCAATGTTTTGGGAGATGTTTATAAGCCTTTGCTGACACTTACCAAGGCATAAACGGGCGCTAATGGCCCCTCACCATTCGCATACACAGCAGAAATATTGTCTTCTTCCGCTCTGTTGAGAAATTTAAAGACGACGCTGTATTTTGGCCCCGAGAGGCAGGTCAATATATGCTGCCCCCCGGTGTTTGAAGCAGGAAATTAATTTATTTTATCTGCTATGCCTGGTTATGGCCTATTGCCTCTTACTGGGCAACGTCTCTGGTATTCTGGCTGCTGTTATTGATTTAAATGAATTGTCGTGAGTGCCAAATTAAAAATGGCAGTGGAGCATGTTTGGCCCGTGGGCCGTGATATGTACATCTGTCCCGTAGCTGCGCCTCGGTGCCAACTCCTCTTTGGTCCGCTCTGCGGCAGCCACGGAGCTCCGCTTTGACACATGATATATAGCTCTACCTTCCTTTTCCCAAACCGCGGCTAATTGCATTACTTTGTTCTGTCACTTACTCTCCCATTTGCGTGCCGAGGGTCCATTCATGCCGGGGCGTCTGTTTGGGTAAGATTGATTTATGAACCTCTCTGCCTAACCTTATCTTTCTCTCGGTTTGCACTTCTGAGATCCCTTTCAGCCGGAGATGAAAGCAGGCAGCACCAACACGTGGGGCCCTCACAGACAACAAGGGAAGGAGAGTCTGCTTTAATTAATCAAACGCACCAGCAATCCTTTTGTCCCACCCCCCCACCCCCACCCCATTAAGGAAGGGATAAATGAATGCATGTCCACTGTTCATTACATGCAAGATACGTGCGGTTAACTTGACAATTAAGTGTTCTTTACGTGAAAAACATGACACCAGCAATCAGGCATCACACTGATGAATACCTGCTTTTGTCTGAGTGTTTGGAAATACACCTGCAAACGGGAAACATATAACTCTTTATCAAACATAAAACTCTCAAATGCTACACGATGCAGGCAATCACCTAAACTCGAGGCATTTCCTAGCAGATCAGAAGACTTGCAGGGCGAAATCTTCTCAACATCACATCACATCACAAACCTCTGACATTTCAGTCTGACTGAATAAAGCTAAACCTAACCAATAGATGGCACTCTGGTACCACCTGGATTGAAACAGATCACATTCACAGTTGGGTGTAGGAAAAAAAAGGAAAAGATAAGAACAATTCACCACATATCAACGGGCATTCTGGAAGCACATGCCGAACAAGTTGATATTAATGAATTAATTTTCACTTCTTTCTTATGAAGCAGGAGTGCTCTCAGTCTTAGTGACAGATCTGGATATTTCCAATTATATGCCCGTGCTCTGGGAATAGACTACAGCGGCGTAAGTTATCTGCCCTGGGAGAGCTTTGATTTACAACATGTTTGTGGAAAGTTCCTCTAGTAAATAGGGTCGTAACGCAATCCGACAGGGTTATTTCAACTACCGTGCTTAGGCATGTGTGACTTTCACATAATAGTTTAAGGCCCAAGGATTATTGTTTAAAATCCCAGGCCGCCCCTCGAAAGGCTCATGAATGTTTCAGTCTTTATTATACAGAAATACCCTGAATATTCTGCTCAGCTGATCTGAGTTGCCGCTGCTCTGTGGATGGATGTGTGGTCACACACACACGCCTGCAAATGCACAAAATCCGTCATACAAACTGGCACACAAATAAATACACACACACGGGCTTACACATACAAATACGAAGTCCCTCACACAAACCAACCCGCAAAACTCACACACACATATGCACACTCTCTCTCTCTGACACACACACACACACACACACTGTAATGAGCATACTTGACTGACTGTATGGCATATTTACATACATACATACTTACATACACATTTGATTCCTTTCTCTCATGCAAACTCACATGCAAGCACACACACACACACACACACACACACACACACAGTGTATGAGGCATGTGGGATTAACTGTCACGTAGCAGATGTCTCATACGAGTGACTGCCACGTCGGTACTTCACTACAGAAGTCCCCCTGATCTGGCTGGTTGGAGTTCGGACCCATTTGGATAAGAGAATGATTTTTCATCCCAAATGAACAGAAACCAGAGAGTGGGCACACACTGGCCACAGGCACCGGCGAATGGACACGGTAAACCCAAAAGAAAAACTGAGCTGAACAGCCATGGTCTGGATACTGTACAATGGACACGCTGGAAGAATCATTCCACTGCCAGAGACGCTTTCATGTGTCATTTTAAACTAGTCAGCTATTAAGATACCAGGGTGTTTTTGTCAGGTTATGTCATCTTCCTGATAAATGCTCATGTTCGTCTGCCACTGGTACTTTTGTTGCCAAGCAACTTTTTAGACCTGTTATTTATTCATTTATTTATTTATTTTGTGAAAGCCTAACTCAGATCTAGGGCTCTTCAGAATCAGACTGGAAACTTTGCAAAGCGAGTATGTGGGAACAGCACAGATATACCCCCCCACTCTGTCGCCCCCTGACACCCCCCACTCTGTCACCCCCCCAATCTGTCGCCCCCTGACACCCCCCCCCCACTCTGTCACCCCCTGACACCCCCCCCCCACTCTGTCGCCCCCTGACACCCCCCCACTCTGTCGCCCCCTGACACCCCCCACTCTGTCGCCCCCTGACACCCCCCCACTGCCTCTGCGTCATTCTTTGGGGTTGGTGTTGCTTGAAAAAAAGGTGTCATTGGCTACTTGTTGTAGAGTAGGTAGCTCTGCTTCTCTGAGAGAGCCCTGCTCTTAATTTACTACATTAGCCTTAAGATTGGGCCACAGATGGTTTATTGGGAGCAGATATTCAGCTACAGCCCTCATTCTGTCCTCTGTCTAGGAGATTCCAGCTGGTAACATGAGTTTCCGGTGCCATACACTGGCTACAGATAGCACAGTACTGTACACTGATCCACCTTTGAATTCGCAATGCACTCACAGAAAGACAACGCTGGGCTTAGATATGTCACCCAAAGGTGTAAATAATTACTGCTGCTATTGTCATTGCACTTACCCATTGTAAAGAGAAAATCTTCTTCATTCTTTTGCTGTCAGCAGCGCCTAAAATGGTGACATTCTGTAAGCTGAAGACCACTGGGAGACTGGATTGCTGGTTTCCGCACCCATGCAGTGATAGAGTTAAGAATCTATTTCTGAGATAAAGTATGTAAAGAGGTATGAGTTCCATGTGCTCTCAGACAGACATATGTAGACATCCATTAATGTTCACAATGGTGCTGACGATGGGACAGAAAATCTACTCTATGCGCTCTGCTACGGAAATAATGTTTTAGACCATGCTGCTTTGAGAACGTTCAACCAGCCAATCAGAACATCTGTAGCTTCAGCTATAGCAGGGACAGAATTTTCAGTGTGGTGTGCACTGAGCCGAGTATCTGGCCCATACTTGAAGAAACTGATTGATTTAGTTCACTAATTATGGGCTAAACATAGCTTTTTTTGTAATTAAAGTAATTAATGTCAATGAATGATAAGAAAAATGAGTATGTGTGTTCCATTTTTCATAGTTCTTGAGATATTTATTGTGCTTTTTTGAGGATTGCAAGCATATTCAGGGTCTTTTCCTCACTGCAATCATGACTAATACTCATCTTTGTAATACAGAATTGCTTCTATATGTATGAAATTGATTTTTTTTTTTTACTGATATTTGTGTGTTCTATTTTGTTGATGTCCTAGAACATGTCCAAATAAAAGGAATGCATCACAATAGCAGTAGTAGATAGTGTTCAAGAGAGAGCAGGTCACCCTTACTGGCTGTGGAACTTACTGATACATGACACATCACCAAGACGTGATCAGCAGACTTTTGCTGCTATTCCAAGACAAAACAGTGACAATTCACTGGCTTGGGGCTACCAGCGCCTTTATATATCACAGACCATAAACCCTTTGTGGCCATATGTCTGAGCTCTCACTTTAATATTCCACATACTCTCTGTAACAGGGAAGTCTGGAGCACCACCTTTTGAATGCCCAGAGTTAATACCACCAGCTTTCAGAGAATATATGGCTCACCTGAGCCAGTGGAAACACAATTAACGGTTTTATTTCATTACAACAAAAAAAAGGAGAAACGTCTTGACACAGTCAGTGTGGCGACGTCTTACGATATTGCTGTGGAGAGCGGGGGAGGCATTCAATAATTCACCCAAATTATTTCTGTCAGGACTGACAAGTTAAACGGCTGCTTGATTTAATTCCGTAATTGCAAGTTCACCTTTGCCCCGTCCCCATACTTTGGTAATTAATAGGGCCTTCCATTATTTGAAAAGTAGCGTTGCAGGTAATGGAATTCAAATTGAAAGTGATATATACCTGAGGATGTGCGCGGGGGATCGAGTCGGGGCGTTCACCTTTCGCCAGCCGAGCGTCGCCGAAACTAATGTTGCAATATAAAACGCTGACGCCTTCCGGAGGACCGCGGACAGCCAGAGCATCGAGGCCACATTTCTGCGCACA